>NW_006433941.1:4887344-4906164 GCF_000325575.1 Pteropus alecto
GCCGGGCCTTCTGGCTGCCCCTGAGCCGCGGGACGGGCTTCTTTTCCGACAGCGTCTTTTTGAGGAAGCGGGCCAGCGAGGTGGCCGGGCGAGGCGGAGGACGGCCAAACTCAGGGCTGAAGCCCAGGCCACGGTGGGCACGGTGGGCACGGTGGGCGCCGAAGGCTGATAGGGCGCGCTGAAGGTTGCGCTGGCGCGGCGTGAGAAAGCCCCAGAAAGGGTGGCCGTAGGGCCCCGTAGGCACCTGAAGCATTTCCTCCTCTTCCTCATCCTCCTCCGCATCTCCCAAGGGCAGGGGGATGTCCAGGGACGGGGGGAGGGGCACATCCAGCTTCTCCTTCCCAAACAGCTTCACCTGGGGCCGCGGGAAAAGGCGGAACCTGCGGATAAGGGAGAGCTTGGACCTGGCAGGCTTATCCATGCCTTGCTGCTCGAAGAAGGCGGCGCTGGGCAGGCGGAAGGAGGTGCCCTGCCGCTCCCCAGCCGCCTCCTCTGGCTCCTCCAGCTCCGCGATGTCATCCATGGGATGGGCATAAGGGTTGTGGGGCGAGAGGATGGGTGGCGGCACCCACGGGTACTCGAAGGCCGACTCCTCTGGATAAAAGTAGGGCACTTCGGGGGGATAGATGGCCTGGTCCCCACCTCCATAGATGTCTTCTGCGTAAGGGACGCCATAGGGGGCAGCATAGGGCACCCCGTAAGGATCAAAAGCAGGTACATCATGTGGAAGGTTGGACTGGAGGTGGTAGGGTGGGTATGGCGCTTCATAAGGTGCAAAAGGGTCCAGGTAGTAGCTGTACGGGTACGGCTCGCCCTCGTAGCCATAGCCATCGTAGTAGCTGTAGGGAGACGTGTACCCCGCTGGGGGCGCGTAAGGGGGCTCGTAATCGTCGTAGCCGTAGCCGTAGCCGTAGCTGGATGTGGGATAGTAGGAGCCACCATAATAGTCAGGGTGGTAGTAGTCGTAGTGGTCCTGGAGCGAGTACCTATGGAGGTGGTCTCCGTAGGGCGGCCAGGCCGGGCTGTAGGGGCCGTAGGCAGCTAGGTAGGGCTCTTGCTCCTCCTCGTACTGGTAGAGCGACTGCCGGTCGTAGTAATCGTCGCCCTCGCGATGGTAGTCATAGTACTCGCCAAGGTCTTGGAAGCCCTCGAGCCCGTACAACGACTTGCGGGAGCCTGCGTGCCGGAAGGGGGCCTCATCCTCAAAGGGCAGGAAACCCACAGGCTCGCCCGACGCATAGATGCTGCGGCTGCGGGGGAACCTTCGCAGGCGGCCTCCGGGCCGTAGGATCTCAGCACCGGATGGGAAGGGCAGCTTGCGGGAGCCCACACGGGAGCCGGAGCGGTTGAGCCAGGCATCCCTTGTGGCCTGCTCGCTGCCGGACTCCTCGGCCTTCTTGATGAGGAACTTCTTAGTAAGCCAGTTGATGGCTGTGGAAGCCTTGCTGAGTGACTGGGCACGCGGCCTGAGGCGGCCGTATCCGCGACGTCCGGGGAAGCGGATGACCATGAAGGACGGCTTCTTGCCTTTCATCGCACGCTTCTTCTTGCCCATGCGCATCTGCGTCATGAGCTTCGACGTTGACTTGAGCACAGTGCGTGCCTTCTTCTTGCGTTTGGTCTTCTGCGGGCCGGTGTGGAGGCCCCAGAAGAAGGCTGACGCGCTGCGGAACTGGCCCTTCTTGGAGATCTTGGGTGTGCGATCGCGGAAGCCCATGAACAGCCGCGACGTCCCCTTCAGGCTCCGTTTAGGTTTCTCCGGCTCTGGCGCCTTCTTCCCCTTCTTCCCTTTCTTGGCTTTCTTATCATCATCTTCCTCCTTCGCCATACTGACAGCCTACTACTCACTGGGCCGAGGCCGGTGTCACGAGCTCAGGGACTTGGAGACAAGAGGACGTCCCGGGTCTCCTGCCTGTGGCGGCACACGCAGACTCCAGTTTTGAGCTGCCAGGACTGGGTGGCTTGGGGAGGAACGGCTAAGCTGCTTCTGGCTGGGACCAGGATTCCGAGAGGACGGATCCATAATTCATTTCCTTCAGACGCCGCCTTGGGTTTCACCCTCAAGTGGTGGTGGAAGGTGCGTGAGTGTTATTTACCCGAGAGCAGGGGAAGCCTGGCTGAGGCCTGTGCTAAGGGTGACCATCTTGGCTCTAAAGTCATGGTGACGACCACCCTGGATCAAGCCCTCCCTGTGCCTCAGCCAGTTCAGCCCACCAAAATGAGTGCTTAGGTCATTGCCACTTCACAGAGGAAGACACTGACCCCCAGAGAGGGGAAGCCACCTGCCCTAAACCACTCAGCACATCTGTACTGTGCAGGAAGTGGAGCTACGTCTCCTGAGCCAGGGTAGGACCCACATAATTGCCTTAGAGGGGAACCTTGGACCCTCCAGGTCCTGGGAGAGGGTGGAGGGGAGTGGGAAGGGCAGGTGCCCAGGGCTTTGGTCAGTGTAACTGGAGCTGGCGGGCTCTTGGGAGCATGAATAATGCATTGAGGAGAACCAGGGTGCCAGCTCAGAAGGCAGGGCAAGGTGGGGGCATTTCGGTGGAACTCCAGCAGGGCCTTGTGAGGCCACATGCCAGGGGGCTGGGGGAGCAGAAACAGAGGATGGGTCAGGCCTGGCTCTGATCCTCACCTCTGCCACTGACTGGCTGTATGGCCTCAGGAAAGCCCTTGCCCCCTCTGGGCCTCAGTTTCTTCATCTGTAGGATGGGGGTGATAAGCTGTGCCCTGTTTTCTTCACAAGGAGAAAGCAAGGCTTGATGGAGCTGTTGAGAAACATAAGTGGCTGGAGATGCTACATGTGTGGCTCATATCTGAGGTTCCTGGCCTCTCCTCCCAGTTTCTGCCCTTGCTAAGAAGTCTGTGGCCAAGTGGACCCCACCCTCTCTGGTTACAGCTGATTGCTCCAGGGTGGACACTTGACACAAGGCCATAAGCCCACTGTCTGGCCAGTGACCAGTCCACTTTTGAGAATCTGCACTGTAAGAGGTAGGAGCTGTGGCTTCATAGATAAAAGGGGTGGGAGGGAGAACAGGGGGTGGCAGCTCTGGGACCTGAGGCCTCAGAACCTTTCTTCCTTCTCCTCTCCCTCCCTCTCTCCACCCCTCCCCACCCCTCCAAGGATCAAGGATCAGGACACAAAGGGCCCAGGGTGGTTGAAGACAGACCTCCAGCTAATGTCACTGAAGTTCTGTTTAGTCTTCAGGTCCCAAAGCAAATTGGTCCTTTAAGGTTTTACACAGGAGACCCCAGAGCAGAGAGGTTCTAGCTCTGGTTTTGCCACTTGCTGACTCCATGCCTTCGAGTGGCTTCAGAGCCTCAGCTTGCTCAGCTATGAAATGGGGACAGTGAGAGGCCTCTCTCAGACAAGGGGCGAGGAACCGAGAGGTGAATCTGTGAGTGACCAAGGTTCTTTCTCCCCATCTCCTCACTTCTTCTGCATATTCACTTTTTTTCTCTTGTCTCTGTTCCTCCCCCAAAATTCACTGAGAGCCAGTCAGGTGCCCAGCAATTCAGGAAGGGGGTCGTTCCAGGGGCTAGTGGTGCCTGTTTCAGGCAACCCCCAGGGAGTGGAAGCTGGAGCATTCGGGTGGCTTCCAGGGTGAGGTGGGGGTCATGCAAGAACTGGGCCTTGTGCAGGGTGGAATTTTGAGGGGGTGTCCACTCTCCATATCACCTTCTATACTGCCCATTACCCTGCTTTGTTCTGGGCTGTGCCTGCTCCCCACTTGAGGAAAAAGAGGGTAGGGGGTCATTCTATCTGAGCCCAGAAATGCCAACAACCACCCTTTTCCCTCCTGGAGCTGATTTCCAAATTGAGGTCCCAGCCACTATTATCTCATGAGGTTCTCATGAGATGGAGGCCCCATCTCCATTCTCCAGATAAGAAAACAGTCTCAGAGACAAAGTGACTTGTTCAAGATCACCCAGCTTGGGAGGGTAGAACTGGGCTCAGACCAGGGCCTGGGTGGGTCCAAAGTCCTTCCTGCTATTCCCTCCTGCCTGCTGGGTTCCTGGATACTTGGGCCATCATGTGGGAGGGGAGTTGGATTCCTCAGTCAGCCTGGACCCTGACCCTCAGGTCCTATAGCCAGCATACATTTGCTTGGTCATTCATTTATTCATTCAGAAGTTATTTTTTGAAAGCCTGCTGTGCACCTGGCTGTGTGTAAGCATGGGGGATACAGCTAAGAACAAAACAGATAAAAACTCTACCCTTGTGGAGTTTACATGTATGGGTGGGGAGTTATCAACAAACCAGGAAAATAAGTAAAAGATGTAATTGATCAGGTGGCAATAAATGCTGGGATTGTAATAAAGCAGAGAGAGGCATGAAGAAGTGGGTGTGTGTGCGACATTGAATAAGGTTAGGGATGACCTGCTGGGAAGTGACACTGGGGTCAAAAGCTATAGGAGGAGAGGGAGGGGGTCCTGGGGGAAGCACAATGGTCCTGATATGATGGAGGAACAGCGAGGCCAGGGTGACAGGAGTGCAATTTGGAGGTGAAGGTGGGAGGTGAGGCCAGAAGTTGGGGCTAGGTATATAGGGCCTTGTGGGCCATGGTAAGGACTTGGCTTTGCGAGTGAAGCCAGAGCCATGGGAGGGTTTTGGCAGAGAAGAGATGCGATTGGACCTCAGTCTTCACAGGATCCTTCTGGCTGTTGCAGGGGGCCTGGACCATGCTAGGGGCAGTGGAGATGGAGAGAAGTGGTGAGATCCTGATTATCTTGCAGATAGAGCCAACAGGGGAGTCGTAAGTATCTCTAAGATTTTCTTAATTAACAAGGGCAAGGATGGAGAGGCCACATCTGAGATGAGGATGGCTGTGGGAAGAGCCAGTATGTCAGCTTTAGATATGCTGGTTTCAGAAGTCTCTTGGGCACAGCAAGGGAGTTGGGGAGGAGGGCATCATAGAGCTCAGGGCTGACAACATCAGTTAGGAAGTCAGTGGCACCTAGGTGGTGTTGAAGCCATAGTTCTGAAGGACAACACTAGGGAATGAGTGCAGATGGAGGACAGGCCCAAGGAATGAGCACTGTTTGGGGCCAAGGAGTTGGCAAGTGGCTGAAGAGGAGGGCAGGGCAGCTGCAGCAAATGGGCATATGGGTCAGGTTAATTAAGGACAGCCGACCATTGGAAGCAGCTACATAGAGCGACAAGCAGGGGCGGGGAGGTGGTGCCGGTAGAGTGATAGGGGCAAGGGGGTTAACAGCCTGATGGGAGAGAGTTCAGGGAAGAAAGGACTGTGGTGGTCACAGGGTGTGTGTCCCTGTGAACATACCAAAACCCATTGCATCATACATGCTTTAGTGAGTGAACTGTATGGTGTGTGGATCATATCTCAATAAAACTGTTCTTTTAAAAAAAGAAGCAAAGGAGGGAGGAAGGAGCCCATTGCTGGGAATGTATCTTACAGAGTCTCATGCACACAGGGAATGGGCTACATACCAAATTACTCACTGCTACAATATACCATGGTACATTCCACAGTGTACTACACAGCTATAATAAAAAAACATGAAAGATCTCTGTGTACTGATAGGGAAGATCCCCAGGATCTGCTAATAAACAGAACAGGGTACAGAACAGTGTATTGTCTATAATATATACCTAGGCTTGTCTTTTTGTATGGTGAGTGTGTGTGTGTGGGTGTGTGTGTGTGTAAGAATATAAATTTGCGTTTCCTTTTATTTACATGTAGAAATATTAGAAAAGATACACAAGAAATTGATCAAAGTGGTTATCTTGCTGTAAATCTGTGGTTTGAGTTGTGAAACATGAATACATTTCTGATTCAGATGAACAAAAATGTAACATTTAAAACGAAAAAATGAAAATGCGGAAAAAAGGAATTGAAGACAGTGAGTGGAAACATACCTTCAGAAGAGCTCTCAGAAGAATGATAGGGCTGCAGGGTCCAACCCCACCCCCAGGCTCCATGTGACATTTGAGGAAACTGAGGAGGGAAGAAGGGCAGGGTTGTTTTGGGCTCAAGGACACCTCCCACAGTCACACCCCCTGCCTGCCCCAAGTTAGGGGGGTCCTTAGCCTCCTAGAGTTTGTCCAGGAGAATAATTGAGAGGCCAACATGGCAAGTGGCCAATGGGCTTGACTGGGGCCTATGGCACACTCAGTGGGCATCTTTAGGCTCTGAAGCCCCATTGTTCAGATGAAGAGACTGAAGCTCAGAGAGGTGAACGTAGCTAAAAGAGAGCCCAAGGCACTTAGAGAAGGAGCCCAGGGTATACGGAGCCAGGTGGCTCAGAACTCTGGGTCAGGTCTGGTTCCCATTCTGGATCTGACCACAGGAAATCGTGCAGCCTCTACACTTGGTTCTTCTCATCTATAAGTGTAGGTACTAATATTGCCTCCTACTGCCAGGGCTGATGGAAGCATTAAGAGAGAAATAGAGAGCTAGGCAAGTGCCTGGCCTGTAATAAAGTGCCATTACTGTTATTATTGCTGATACCAGTATTATAGGCTGCTGCTCCTATTTGCTGTGAGAAGGTGGTCTGGGTGACTGCTGGCAGCAGGTCCTGCCCCCATGACCCTTTCTGGTCTCTGGGGCCTAGGCTTGCCCCCAGGCTATGTAGGCAGTGCACGAACCTCCCCCCCGCGCCCCGCGCCCCAGTCATCTGGAGCTGCCCTTTCTCTCGTGGGTTCAGGATCCCCCCTCCCTCTCAGGGTCCTCAGTCTCCACAGCAGGCACTGAGGGGTATCAGGGAATAAGTCTCTTATTCATGCCTCATATATTGGTGCACTTATTATGTGCCAGGCACTGTGCTGGGCACCAGGGGAGTCAGAGTAGAGCATAACCAGGCATGGTCTCTGCTCTCACGTAGCTCCCAATGTCACAGGGAACGCAGACTTTAAGCAAAGAGCCACACCAAAAAGGGAGAAACTGCAGCCATGGGAAGAGCTATGAAGGCCAGGCCACAATGCAGGTAGGCAAACACTGCATCGGAAGGCCAAGAAAGTTCTCCTGAGCTGATGACCCTAAGCTGAGATCTGAAGAATAAGAGGGAGCTAATTGAATTGAAGAGGGAATAGTGTTCCAGGCAGATGGAACAGCAGGTGCAGAGGCCAAGGGATGAGTGAGGCAGAGTGACGGGAGCATGTAAAGTGAGAAGCAGCTAGTATGGCAGGAGAGACCAGCCCCATGAGGCCATAGAGGCTGGGGTGGAACTTTGGTCCTCAACCCTAGAGTAGTGTGTGTGTGTGTATGGGGGGGGACATGGCAGGGTTTAAAAGCTGTCAGAAATGTGACCAGATTTGCATTTTGAAAATAATAAAAATAACCAACACTGCCAAGTGTTACTATATGCTAGGTTCAGTGCTGAATGCTTTCTTCTAATAATATCACTAGATTCTCACAATATGCAAGATGGGAACTGCTATTCCTATTTTATAGATGAAGGGTTCAGTCTTAAAGAGGTTAGGTCACTCAGCCAAGAAAGAGCCCACAATGAGAAAATGATGAGGCCTGTGCTAAGAACTATCAGGCTACACACTACTCATTCAACCTATGCTACAACCTCAGGAAGTAGGGACTATTATCCCTCCCACTTTACAGATAAGGAAACAGGCCCAGAGAGGTCTAGTAAGTTGCCTGAGGCCACACAGCTTGAAACCAGATTCAGGCCCAGGTAGTCTGGTCCAGAGTGTCCATGCTCTCAATCACGGCCTCATATTACTTCTTGGAAAGTGTTCTAGAAAAAGCTCTTGTGCCACTGTGTGAAGGATGAGGAAGGGATACACAGTGGAGGCAGGGAGAGAGGATAGTGGCTTGGCCTGGGACAGCTGTGACAGAGTACAGTGGACACATTCAGTAAGGGGCTGCATGGGGGCCTGAGTGAGGGTAGAACCTTCAGGGTTGGCTTGCTGCAGCTGGATGGAGAGAATTATTCTCAGAAATGAGGTGGGTGGTGTGGGGATATCACAGATTTGGTCTGGGACAAGAAGAGTTTGGGGTGTAGGACGTCCAGGTGGAGAGTGAAGGATGTGGTTTAGACTCACAGATTGGGTGAGATGGAGGCTCGGGGAGGGGTAAGGCTGTCTAGGAGAGGGAGAGAATGGGGTAAGGCTGTCCAGGAGAGGGAGAGAATGAGAAGAAGGGGGCCTCAGATGCCAGTCCTTAAAGACTGTGTGGGAAGGAGGCAAGGAGGAGAAGCTGCCAGAGGGGGCTGCCACCAGATGTGCCAAACTATGAAAAGCTTGCCCAAGCAAATGGGGTTAGAAATGTTCGCTGTTTAGCAATGTGTGGCATTAGGGCTTGGCAGTACCTGTTTTGATGGCATTTTAGAGAGGGCTGGCATGAGGAAACTGACACAGGGGTGGACTTGCAGAAGCTAAGCCATGAAAAGAAGGTGGCCATAGAAATGATGTGCCTAGGGGGCTCATGATTTTTTTCAATGGGAGAGGCGTAGAGAAAAAGGGCTATATGAGGATGCAGTAAAAAAGTCTGCAAGTCAAGGAGAGAGGGCTCTGGAGAAACCAACCCTATTGGCACCCTGATCTTGAACTTTCAGCCTCCAGAACTGTGAGGAAGTAAATTTCTGTTGTTGTGGGGAGGGGAAAGGTAGATGGGGTAAAAGGGGTCAAATATGTGGTGACAGAAAGAAATCTAACTATGGGAGGTAAACACACAATGCAATATATATATGCCTTACTGTTAAATTGTACAGCTGAAACCAGTAACCTACTGGATTTTGTTAACCAATGTCACTATAAAAAATAAATTAAAAAAATAAATTATAGTACAAGGGCAGAAAAAAAATTTGTTGTTTAAGCCACCCAGTGTGGGTACTTTGTTATGGAAGCCCAAGCAAATGAATACGGATTACAGTTAACCCTTGAACAAAGGTGGAGTGCGGACGTAGACAACCCTGTGCAGTAGAAAATCCGTGTATAACTTTTGACTCCCCTAAAACTTAACTACTAATAGCCTGCTACTGACTGGAGGCTTCACTGATAACATAAGCAGTTAATTAACACATATTTTATTTGTTATATGTATCATATACTATATTCTTACAATGAAGTAAGCTAGAGAAAAGATGTTATTAAAATCATAAGGTTTGCCTGTGAATTTTTTCAGATTGTTGCAAATCTCCAAAAAGTTTCCAATATATTTGCTGGAAAAAAATCCATGTAGAAGTAGACCCATGCAGCTCAAACCTGTGTTGTTCAAGGGTCAACTGTAGTTGGTGAATCAAGGGGACAGATCCAAGAGAAAGGGAGGGAGGGAGAGAGAAGAGATTGAACCATTTCTGGCATGGCATGTAGAGGCCCTGAGGAAGGAGATGGGGTACAGATGAGTATGGGGTTTTGGGAGACAAATTTTCTAGCTGGGGCTTGAGGGGAGCACAGCGGGTTTAGAAGAGCTGCCAAGGGGGAGCTAAGGCAGTCAGTGATGTGGGAAGACGCCAAGCCATAGGTAATACAAGTACCCCCAGCAGCATTCCTAGAGCTGGATGGGATCTTGAGGACAGACGAGTTCAGGGTTTCCTGCTAAAGGAGGTTTCCAAAATGAGGACCCATGGAATCTAAGCTGGAGAGGAAGAGACATGGAGATGGACACATGGACAAATGATGGTCATTCATGACCTGAGGCTCCTTTGCACCCAAATCTTCTAAAGCTGGAGGAGGGCCACCTTCTGGGAGTACAGCTCTGTAGCTCAGCAGTGGGCCTGAATGGGGGTAGGGGAATTGTTGACTTTCACAAAGACAACCAGGCTGTCTGAGCAGGAAAGGACTTCAGGTCGCCCTTGCCATAGCCTCCCTGCACAGAAGGCACAGAGTGGGTAAGGAATGGGAACCAGGTGGCTGCCTGGGACAGGGCCCTTTGAGAGGTATTAGGGGAGGCTTCTCCAGGCCTAAACACACCATCCTTGGTACGAGGGCACTGCAAACTGCCAGTTCGCACTAACATGGGTGAGCAATGCATGCAGTGCCTCTGGCTCTCACTCAGGCTGAGACAGCATAACTATGATGGCCACAGATCCAAGGCCAGGGACTCAACAGAGATGCATTGACAGCCCTGATCCACAGACACACAGACCTTGCCCAGGATACAAGCCCATCCACGGTGAGGAAGATGGCAGCCCAGTGGCTAGAGCCTCTGACACTACTGGTCCTCAGCCCGCACTGCCCAAGGATGTCCGGACCTCTGGTCTCATTTCCCCCTTTTTCCCAGCCAGCTTAGGGGACAGAATAGGCCTGGATCTGACACCCTGTGAACCCAGGGCCCTTCACTACCTGAGGCAGGAAGTGGTAGTGACCGTCAACCAGGCACACTCCCTTACTTAGGACCTCATGGCCAGGTCTTGTGGCAGTTGGGAGAAGGGTTGAATTAAACCACTGAGCACATATCCATCTTGGCATCTCACTAATGCCAAGAGGGGGACCGCATGGGCATCATCATACCCATTTTATAGAAAAACTGAGGCCCAGAAAAGGACCTCAGTGAGTTAGGGGCAAGGCCCCGGGTTTGCCACTACTCCCTAACCTCTTCCCATCTGCAACAGGGGGCAGGAAGTTAGTGGCAAACCCTAAGGGCCCAAGAACAGGGTCTCCTTACCTGGGTCCCGTGGCCTACTCCCTGACTGCATGCCGCCTAATGGGGGTCCTGTGGTTGGCCCCAGATACACGGCTAGCCCAACAGAATAGCTCAGTGTTGTGGGGAAGAGAAGCCCAGCCCATCACGCCGACCGCCTGGGGCCCCATGTATATTTGATGATGTCTATTATTCCTGTTTTGTCTCTGGAAAGGAGCCTGACCAGCTGACAGAGGAGCCAAGAACATCCTGGAGAGCTGGACAGTGGGCCTGTTCCATATTCCAGCCCCCAGGGGAGCTCTCTACCCCTCCTGCATGCCCAGTGCCTGGCAGCCTCACAAAACCTGTTAACATTCAATCCTAAAAGGCACACCTCCTCCAGGAGCCTTCTTGATGGCTCAGACATCTCAGGCTGGGGTTCAAATACCAGTTCTATACTTACAAGCTGTGTAGCCCAGGGCAAGTCACTGCCCCTGGAGAATAGGCTGGTGGGGAGATGGCCCCGCCCAGCCCCTGGCACACAGTAGGGGCTCAGTGAACACTGACTGCCATTCCTTGGCACCATGATGAGGCCCTTTCACCCTTGCCTCCTGAGGCAACAGGAAATGTATGGGCTATCCTGCTCTCACAGGGCAGCTTCCCTGCCACCCCACAAATTACAAGGGCCTTCTGGGGATGCTGCCCACATTGGCAGCCAAACCTGGTCTCAGGAGGTACCATGTCTGGGGTCTGCGACCCCTGGCCAACCTTCCAGGGAAGAGCTTGTCCTTGATGTCTCTACATTCTCCTTTGCACCCCAGGCTTGGGCCTGGTCCCCTAAAGCACAGGCTCCATTCACTTTGATCACCAGGCTAATTGCTGCCTCCCGACCAAACCTGGTAACCAAGTTCAGCGAATTTACAAAACTGACCTCAGTCTGCACAGAAATTGTTTTCATCCTTTATTTCACAGAGAGCTGAGATCAAGGGGGCTTAGAGAGAAAATACAGAACCCAAACTCCAGTCACTACCCCAGGTGTTTGTATAGGGCCTGGGGCCTGGGGTTTTATGCTGGGCAGGGGCTGCCATGGGAAGGAGTAGCACTTCAGGATCCAACAGGCTGCAGAGGGCCTAAGCTAGGGCTTTAAAGCCACTGACCTCTAGTTTCCAACACAGGGCAGCCTTGGGAAGGGGAGGGTGGTAGGAGTTTTTGTCCTGGGGGCCCCCTCCCTGAATACCAGAGAAGCTGCAGGAGCTGAGGCCGAGGTGCCCCAACAGTAACTACTACCTCTAGGGACCCAGGCAGGCCCAGCTCCCCACCCTTGCACTGAGCAAGCCATCTGCTTTAGACCCTGGCTGGGAAGTAAAGCGGCAACTTGCTCTGTCAGTGCCTGAAGGAGGCCAGGGGTAGGGTACAGGCCCAGGGTTCCAAACTTAGAATCCCTGCACAAGGGACAAGTCTCATGGGAAATGCCCCCAGCCCAGCCCAAGACCCACAACCTTGTCCCTCTGTCCCACACACTCTTCATCACCTGCCTACTGAAGAAACTTCTAGAAAAAGCAGAGACTTGAAAGACCCTTTCCTGGAGTATGTGTATTTCTCTTTTCCTGTTTGACGCCCCAGGGAGACTTGGCGGATGGGTGGCCTGGCCCCAGGTCACTATTTCTTGACAATCTGGATGACATCCTCATGTTCCATGGTGTGGGTCAGGCCCACCCGCTGAGGGCTGTACTTGGTGCTGGTGCCCTGGGCAGGGAACAGGGTAGAGGAGCCACATCAGTACTGGCCAAGGCCAAGGCTGATGGAGCTATCAGTGGAGAAAGGTGGTGTGGGGGGGTGTTGAATGCCAGAGTCTAAAGTGGGGGTCCCAGCATCGGCAAACCCCATAGGCCTCAGATGGGACTCCCCAGTGGTCTGACCATCTCTGGATCCCAAAGATGGAGAAGCCATGGGACAACATGCATACCTTGTGGAGTGAGACACACAGATACTCTGGTCTCCATACAGGACGGACACGATGCAGAGGAGTGTAAACCCCTTGCAGAGGAGTGTAAACCCAGGGGCTATGTTGGGTATAACCTTGGCCCGCCTTCTGCCCAAACTTACCCACACCAGTGCATATTTAAACTGGCTGGCGAGCGACCTGTGGATGCGGTGGCACTAGTGGGAGGACAGGAGAGAGTCAGATAGTGAGATGAGGCTCCATTCAACCCCACCAAGCCCTGAGCACATGCCAAGAAGTAGCAATTCCCAAGGTGAGTGCTCAAACAGCATTGGCCTTGTGTCAAGGAACACCACTGTCCACACACAGCCTCATATTCATGGCTGTGGGTTGTTCTGAAGTACCCACTTCCAGTTCTGTCCAAGGTATCCAGTTAGGAAAACCTGGAATAACTGGTATCCAGTTAGGAATGTTCTCATAGCCACTGAAGACAGGTCTGGGACCTGGCTGAACAAGAGCCTGACAGATGCCCGTTCAGAGGAGTGAGAGTAGTATCGGGACACCCAATCCCCTGCCCACCTCAGCTAGAGTCACCACGTTTGGTCACTGTCTCTCATGCCTCCTGTCCATAGCTGTGACCTGGAGTTTCTTGCATATCGCATCGTCCATTCCCGACCCCCAAGACAGTCTACATCCTTTAGCACTCCCAGGTAGAGATGAAGGTCATGAAAATCTCTGCACTGTCAGGAGGCCAGAAGGATTCAGTCTGGGAGGGACAGCCAGCTCTTCCCCTGAGAATGTGGACCCCTGGGTGTATGACGATGGATGGGCGCAGTGGAGGTGGGCTACAAAGAACAGTGTGCAATGGTGCCTCTCTTCTCATGTGCCCACAGCTTTACAGGCCCTGGTTAGAGACCAAATGCCTCAGCTCAGCTTCAGTGGGGATAGAGGCCAACGTCAGGCCTGCAGGAACATTAGCCAAGGATGCCACAGCCATGGCAGAGAGGATGCTACTGTCTGTGACAAACACAGATACCCACACAATTAGTTCCAATACTGTTTCCTAGACCAGAGAATGAAATCTGATGGCCCAGAAGTCAGCTCTGGCCTGCAAACTGGTTTTTAAGTTTATTCGGCTTGCCCAACAACTAAATTAAACCTACTGGCAAAGTTTGCAGAGCAGGGTGATAGTCGGGGATTCTCCTGGGACCCTGAGAGCTTTAGGAGCACTGGGCTGGCGCTCACACCCTTGAGGCAGATTGGCAATGTGCTCTCCAGTTTGCCACAGGCCCCACCATACCCTAGTGTATCTGACACTAAGGTCGAGTGTTATCAATAGAAACCGTTTACCACAGAGCTTGCTCTATGGTTCCCATAGGATAGAAGTTCTCTGTACTTGCATCTCTAGCAATGAGAGAGAATGAAAGGTCATCCAAGGCCATCTTGTCAATGTAGGAGGCAGTATATGGTTTGGGGATAGGAGACTATTGCTCTTTAGAGTCCACTGTGCCTCTCACTCCTGAGACCTACATGGTCCTCTCTTCCTCTGGGGCTTATGGCCCATGACCTTTTTGTAGGCAGGCTTGTTAGCACTCACTGAAAACGTACCAGGGCCTGGGCTGGGTGTATTTCAAAGACCCTGGGGATTGGGTCAGTTACCCCCATATGAGAACATTGAAGCATAGGAAGGCTGACATTATTGGGAACTAGGGTATTACACCAAGTCTGCCTGGCTCCAATGTCTATCTGGTTCCTCTACTTTGGGTCTCTGTTGTCAGCATCCAGGCAGGCCTATATATACATTCTTTGGCACTTGGGACAGGTGGGTATCATGGGACGGTGGGTGAGTGGGGAGGGGGTGACCACTCAAGAGTAGGCCTCTCTGGGACAAAGTCCAGGCTCTGGAGCAAGGCCCCCAAAGTTCCTCCCCACGCTGCTGGCTTCTTCTCACCTGCTGCTTTTGACCCTCCATGCCAGATGATAGCAAACAGCTGACATTCCCCACATTTACTCCTGCCTCTGGGCCTTTGCACCTGTTATTCTCAGTGCCTAGAATATCCTTCTGCTCCTGGTATCTCCTGTTTTCCTCCCAGGTGTGGCTGAATCCCGACAGCCTCTTGAGTAAGCAACTAAGGGCCTGAGAGGGTTGAGAAAACTGCTCACAGAAGATGTAGGGTAACCCCAGGGAGGGCCAGCACATATGGGCACCTGTGTTAATGGCCTGCTGGACCCCAGCAGGAGATACTGCACTCGTGGGTTCCAAAACAGGCCCAGGGAACAGGAACTCCCACACAGAGTTCTTTGGAGTGTTCTAAGGCAGCAATCCCCAATCTTTTTGGCACCAGGGACCGGTGCTCCTATGAGAATCTAATGCTTGATGATCTGAGGTGGAGCTGAGGCAGTGTTGCTAGTGCTGGGGAGAGGTTACAAATATAGATGAAGCTTCGCTGGCAATTCCTGCGGTGAGGCCTAGTTCCTAACAGGCCACTACCGGTCTGCAGCCCAGGGGTTGGGGACCCCTGATCTAAGGGATCTGGGAGAGTAATCTTGAGTTTCTTTGGCTTCTGCCTGGTGAGTAGGCCTTCAAGCCCTGCCCTGTTTGTATTAGCATCTCCAGGCCAGCAGAGGCCTTAGGCTGGGTGTGCCAATTGAATGAAAGAATGTATGAGACCAGATTGTAGGCCCATCCACTGTCAACAGTATAGATCCTGAGAAGAAATGAGCTAGAGGAAAACAAAGGCCCCAGAAGAGGGCTGTGTGACCTGGAGCATTGTCTTAAGCTCTTGGGCCATCACCTGCTCCAGAGGGCCCACAATGCCTTCTGAAAAAGATGGTGTAGGGATACACTCAGGGGATAGGTGATCTCTGTGCCTCTGACAGAGCTCCAGACACAGAAACACACCCTTCCTCTCCCTGGCCCACAGGCTCCGCCCAGAGCCCCTGGCCTCATGGCCTTTGTACATCCTGTCTGAGGAGCTTCCCCTGCCCCTGACTCTTCACAGTCAGGTCCTGCTTGGTCTACAAGACCCACTTACATCACCTCCTCTGAGATGTCCTAGCCTCTCTATGTAGACTCGGTGTTGCATCTTCCCACTCACTGTCCTCTTCTTTTACTGCAATCACCTTTATGTGTGACTTCTTAGTTCTAGGATTGGGTATCTGGCATCTATCGACCCCCAAGGACCCTAGTTCTGGCAGGAACTAAGGCTACTTTGCTGATGCTCAATAAAGTGCGTTGAGTGTGGGAAGCATTCAAAGCCATCCCTGGTCTGGGGGTGCGATGTAGAAGCAGGAAGGGGCAGGCCACAATGGGAGTGGAAAGGGGACCCGGAAGCCAGTAAGGGCCAAGGGCATGGGAGGTGGCAACTCTGAGCCCTAGACCAGAACTGGGGAGACATGACTTGGAATGAACACAGAAGTACCCTGGGGCAGTAGTTCTCCTTGAGAGAATACCTCAATGGCCCTGAGGAGCCCATAGCACTGGGATGAGACGGGATAATGAGGACAACTCCTTCCTGGACATCTACCATGTACCAGGCAGTGTGCCAAGTGCTTTACATGCTTGACCTCATTCGACGCCACCCCCTAACTACCAGGGGGTGGGCAGCACCATTCTCATCTTATAGGAGGATGGAGGTTCAACGTGCAGCTAGGAAGGGTGATTGGGATGCATCTCAGGTCTAACACCAACTCTGCCACTGTAGCACGTGTCATCTAAGAGTCGACTGAGGGCTGGGAGAACTTCAGACAGGACCCCCTCACCACACCCTGAGAGGGGACAGAGAGAAGTCCCTGAGCCCCTAGTCTAGGTAGATCTTGTTAACTTACCACGTGTTCCACGGAGGCCCCTTTCCGGAGGATTATGGCATCTGTGAAGTCTGGCCTCTCTACACAGGTAAAGAGGGGTGTGAGTGTCAACCAAGTCATAGCCTCATGCTATATAGTTCCTTTACACACGGAACAGAGGCCTTTCCAGTCTCCAGCCTTGAACTAATTTTTCCCCTCATATTAGGCACACCCTATCGATCCTCACGCATTCTTCTACAACCTTGAACTTAACACAGAAAATCAAAATGAAGCCAAGTCCAGGATTCAAACTGCCTGTAACCTAGTCTGCCATGAAAGCCCCAAAACTGAGACAAGTCATGTGAAGCACGTGGACTGAACTGGCAAGATATGATAGCTGCTGGAATCCAGTCAGGGGCAGCCACATCTCTCCCCCTGATTACAAGATCAAGGTCAATGAAAACTGCCAGAACTCAGCAGCTAGGTCCCTGAATATGTAAGGTGTGTGTACAGGGGGTAGGGACAAGGAAAAGGCTCTTGTGTATTTACTTGCCTAAAGTTGTGTCGTGGGGCCTGCCACTGCTGGGGGAGGTCAGGAGGCACTTACTGCTGTAGCCAGTAGGGAACTCTATCCCACTGCATCCCACCCCACTCCCACCGCGCCCTTGAGGGAGGGTAAGGCTCAGCTGTTTCTTGGGTTGCACGCTGCTTGACTCACGTCCTCTCTTCTTGGTGTAGATGCAGGTCAGGGCCAAGTATTCCCAAAGCATTTCAAGCAAGTAGTCCAGGTTCAGCTTCATGCCACAGCTGCCAGGGAGGAAAGCAGCTAGTCAGAAGAGACCAATGGGTTCAGAGGCCAGTGGTCCCTGCTTTCTCACTGTTGCAGAGGACAACCTCCATCAGGCTGGGCACAGACACCGAGGCCAGTATGGCCAAGCTGGCGCCTATGGGGAACCAAGCCTATAGTTCTGAAGGCAGCCTGCACTTCAGCTGCCAATGCTTCTGGTCAGCAATCACAATCACACCCAATGGAACTTAGCCATCTTTCCTGGGGGTCACAACTGCTCTCTGTGGAGGACAGATGGCATCTGTAATTGAGACAGGTCACTGGAGCTCTGACTTCCCGCCTGGTACCTGCTGTGTAGAAAATGGTGAGGGGATATGATGGGATTGTGGGCAAAGGATGACAAACCAGAAGCTCACCTCTCCTGAAAGATGGGAGGAGCTGCCAAGTGGCCCAGGGCTGCCCATTACAGAATTCAGTAATGGGGGAGCCCCTGGCTGATTGTTTATAGTTGTCTTACCCTGAATGGGTGTCCTGCCCTCTGCAGAGCTATTGTGAGCATGAGCAAGTAAAGGTGTTCTTACACCCTGAAGACAGGCATGTCCTCAGGCCACCCCTGAAGGGAGCAGGAGGAGAGGAGCTGAGGCTATCCTGCAGGAGGGACCTTCTTGAGTCCAGGACCTACACCCATCGTTTGTACCAGTCACCTCCACTTGGTCCCTGAGCATCTCCCTCCTCATAAGCCAAGCCTCACTGTGAAGCTACAAAGCACCTTGGCTGAGCTGGGAAAACTGGCAAAGTAGAGCATGAGTCAGTCTGCCTCAAAAGAGGAACCCCATAGCAATGATGGGAAGTGAATAAACAGTCATCAGCCAGAGTGCAAGCTGCACTCCCAGGACCCACTCCTGAAGAATGGCAGAGAGCAGGTGGCCAAAGATGGCTCTACCCACTTAAAGACTTCAGTTCCCTCTTCTCTCTGATCTGTGGTTACAGAACCACATCTTCCAGAATATCAAGATACTGGCTCACACCCTAGGGCTTTCTAGCGGACTGAGGTTAACTACTAAGTATGAAGCCTCTTAACCATTCTTAACCATTACCTTGATGGACAAAATCTGTTTTCTTAACCAGAACCCACCCCACATCACCCACACTGTTCATGTCAATTTAGAGTGTGACCAGCAATTGGGAGGGTCCCATCTGCTCTGAGCTGTGCAGTGGAGGCTTTGGCTGGCCAAGGTAGCTGGCAGGCTTCACTGATAGCCTCACACACAGAAAGGATGGCAGAGTCTCACCTGATGACTACACTGTTGGGTTTCCGGGCCAGGCGGTCCACTTCTTCCATTGAGATTTGGTCAATTTTGTTATAAACCTGGGATTAAAAGGAAGAAAAGGACAAAGGAGTATAGGACAAGAGCCCCCAAGCAGCCATGGCCCTGCCTGTGGTTCCTTCCTTTGCACACCATGGTCAGGGGCTGATGCTAAGGTCCTACCTCCCCTCCCAGGCTGAAGGGGCCTGGGCTGCCAGCCTCTCCAGAAGGAAAGGCTGGGTGGGCTAGAAGTGTCAAGCAAGACATGAGTCTACAAGACTCAAGGAGACACTGGAATAGAGGGGAGGTAAGGGTGGAGACAGATCCTATCTGGGTCAAGGGCTCCCCTCCTATAGGGTACCCAGGGGTGTGCTGGTACCACTTACATATAAGCAGGGCATGTACACCCTGTTGCCCACGATCACATCGATGAACTCATCCGGGGAGCAGTCTTCTCGGA
>NW_006433941.1:4907214-4983071 GCF_000325575.1 Pteropus alecto
AGAGCACTTCCATTGAAGATCTCTGAGAAGCTCAGATTAAGGGCAAACTGTGCACCAGCAGGCTCCTCATGCCCACTCAGATGAGGGCCTGAAACAGCCAATCAGGAAATATGCTGGCTGAAAGAGACCTTGGAGGTCATCTGCTTGTAAGGTTTTACCAGATTTTAAAGTTTGGTGAGGCTCCTTTTTTTTTTTCAAAAGGAACCAAAACATGTAAAAGTTTTAACCAACAGTTTAAATCTTTGCTGTTAGGCAAGAAAGCCTACTTGCCAGAATCCCCAAAGCACCTCAGTGGAACTTCAGGTTTCAGTGCTAGGAGCACTGTCTGAAAGTTCTGGTCTAACTCAGCTTGCCCCTCATGCAGAACTCTCCTTAGGAGCCACCCGGCCTCTGCTTGCATATCCGCAGTGACGAGGGCCTCACCACCTTGCTAGGCAGTCTGTCCTATCATGAGTTCTCTCCATGCTGAGCTCAACTGACTCTAGGGCCTTAGCCTGTCCTTCAGAGCCCCAGAACCCACACAGCCCGACAATACTTCAGTGGAGTGTGCACAGACTCCTGGTTCTCCCTGAGGCTTCTTTAGGTCAGGAGGCCAAACCCCAGGGGCTGTTTCCCTCAACATCTCATCTTCCCTCCAGATGTGACTGGCCGCCATAGCACCTAGTAGTTGGCGAGAAGCAAGGAAGCTACTGTTGAGTGCATGGCTGTGGCCCAGCCAGCTGGAACTTAGTATGCACAAAGGCAAAGGAAACAGGAAGCGTCTTGTGTCAGCGACTGCAGCTTTCTTGGAGCCTGTTTCAGTGGATCCAGGGAGGCTTGGGGTGGTCTACTGGGGTAGGCCACAGGGTGCCCTGGCTCTGGTTGTTCCTCCCCTGCCCTGAAGGCTGTGGGCTCTCTCTCACTGCTCTTTTCAGGAAGGATACTGTACTCATGCAGGATCAGCTGCACCAGCTTTTCTGAGCACTGGGTCAGTGTGACTGTTGAGTTAAAGGAGATGCCACCACCTTTCTTGGGCTGGAGGAGGAAAGGGGAAGAGATGCTGACAAAGGGTTAGCTGCAATGGCCTCATATGCCTTAGCTGTTGTCTGACCCAGTCCCAAACCACCCATACTGCAGCCTGAAGGTAAGAGGGGCCTCACCTTGAAGTAGATGTTGGGCTTGTGCTTGTTGAGGCGGATGCCCACTGACTCCAGTTCTTTCTCCAGCAGAGACCTGGGCAGAGCACCGACAAATTTTCACAGGGGCCCTGAGGCAGGCCGCACAGCTTCTATGTTACACAGGAAGCCCCTGCCCACCCACATCAACACCCTCCTCTACCTGCCCCCTACAATCTAGAATATTCCTTCCCAATGACTCAGAGCTACAGAGGAGGAGCTTCTGGACCCTCTGCCCAGTCCAGAGCAGACCAGCCAAGTCTGTGATCCAAGTGAAAAGGCAGGCCTGGTATGCCCCTTAGCCAGCAGGCTAGGGCATGAACAAGGCTTCTGTTGCTTGGGGCTAGGCTCCTAGTAGGTTCTGGGCAGTGACTGGGTCACTGGGCCTCTGCTAGCAGGAGTCAGAGCCAGGCCACATACCTTGGGCCTAGGACAGCCTCTGTGCTAGATGTAAGCCTCTTGGAGAGGATGTGTCTCTCCAAGGCTCAGTGCATTGGGTTTAACCTGTGGTCAGTCCTATCACTACTTCCATGTGACAAGGCCAAGCACCCCTTGGACCATCCAGAAGCTCCGGGACACATCTGCAGGAGCCAAGGTGTCCCAGTGCCATACCTAGGCCTGCCTCCTACCCAACCCTGCAGACCTTTGCACCTCTCCTTTGGTGGCATCCAGCATCATGATGACGACATCAGCTGTGCGTGCCACAGCAATCACCTGCCGGCCACGGCCTTTCCCTGGACAGGTAGAAAGGACATTACACAGTGACACAAACAGGACCCGTGTGACCCCCACCCAGTCCACAGCGCCCGGACTCCTGTCCTTTATAGACCTGCCACATGCCACTTTCTGGGCTGTGATTTCTTTGGCATTTTTCTTTCATCTAGATGCTGTCTGACTCATGGAGACTTGTTTTAGAAGGAAATCCAACATCACCGCCTTGGGAGAAGTGACATCCTCCCTCTCCCCCTACTGTGTGGCATGCCCTGTGCTAAATGCTTCATGAAAATTTCCTCACTTAATCCTTAAAACTATCACATATGGTTAGTGTTGAGGTTTGGCTTAGAGATAATCATTTCTTCGAGAACACAAAGCTAATGTGATGCCAGGATTTGAACTCGTCTGCCCTTTCTAGAAAACAGGGTGTTAGAATGCTCACCCGGGGCTGCAGAAAGGATCACAAGAGACAACAAAGGAGGAGGTGCTTTAGAGACTACCATACAAAAACCAGACCTAATTATTATTAGACCAAAGAAGTCAAGAACTTTGCCAACATCACACAAAGTCAGGGACCAAAATAGCAATACCAGGATCTGTGTAGTATGGGTTTCAACTATGACCTGCCTCCCTCTTCTAAGAGTAAGAGGTTAGACAAGGTGATCTCCATGGGCCAGCTGCCTTCTGCCTCCAGCCCATGCCCTTCCACCACATGTGACCAGACCACCTCCAGATCCCCAATATGCTGGCTGGGATGGCATGGAGAACCATCACCACTCCCCACAAACCAATTCAAATAGGCAGGATCTCGCTACAATGAGGGTGGTGGGGCGTGGGAGGGTGTATAGCAGAGATTGCACTTGAATACCTAGAGAGGACACCTCGCTGCCAGCCAGGGTGGGGCTATAGAACCAGAGAGGCAGCTCCAGTCCCAGCTCTGCCACTTAACAGCTGAATAGTTGTTTAGGGAAGACCTTTAACCTTTCTGTCCCTGGGGTTCCTCCTGGCTATAAAAAGGAAATGATGATGCTCCCTAAGTCATAGGACTATCTAAGGATTAAGTGAGATAATGATCAGCACAGAGCCCAGCACTTAGCAAGTGCTGGATAACCAGCAGTTAGTAATCATCTCTGCAAATGCTGGATGCAGCCACCTGCCACCAGAAGCACAGGCATGATCCTATCTCAGAAAAATAAAATAAAACGAAAACCCCCAAAACAACGAAGGACAGAGCTCCATGACTAGGAGCATGGTCTGAGTTTGCCAGCTAACAAGAATCTTAGCAGGGGGCATGGTGGAACACATGGAGTGGAAGTGGGGATTCAAGCCCATTTGGTAAGCTGGGCAACCTTGGGCAAGACATTTCATTGCCTCAGTTTCCTCAGCTTTAAGATGTGTTTCTCCTGGGAAAAGCGTCCCTTAGGAACAGAGCACTGAGCAGTGTGAGGAGCTGTGAGCCCCATCCATCAATCCTTAACGGCCACATCCAATTTTAACAGTGAGGCTCCTGAGTCCCCTGAGGGAGAAGACAGGCTCTGGGTGCCCATCTCACACCTTGTGCTGCGCCTTCAATGATTCCAGGAAGGTCCAGGAGCTGGATGTTGGCTCCTTTGTACTAGGATGCAGAACAGAAGACGGTAAGGTAAGGATGGGCCACCGCTGGGCAGGGCCTGCCTGAACCCAGGACATGTACAACAGCCTACAGCTAGGGGCTGTAGGAACCTTGGGGTCAGCCTTCATGGCCTTGTCTGAGCCACCTGGGGAGGGCTCTAGAGTTTTCAGTCTCATAACATTCATTGCTGATGATAACAGCACTTCACAAATCAAGTGCTTCATAGTGAGAGGCTCAAGGCCACAGGACCTGGGCTGCCCACAGCTCTAAAGCTTCATGGGAAACAGGATCCAGCCAAGCAGCAATGAGTGACCTGAGCTGGGGTGGTGTGGGCGAGTGGAGCACAAAAGGCACTATACGCTGGCCTGACTCCTGAAACCAGTTAGGATTGCAGGATAGGCCAGGCATCTCTGGAGTCTTAGCAGCCAGAATCCCAGAAGTGCCAGTGCTTGAGGGCAAATAAGCTCAGTTCAGAGCCTTCCCCTACACAGGGACACCCATCCCTCAGAAACAGACACAGACACACCTGCACAAGCATGCACATAACATATACACAATTATAAACACAAGCATACACCCTTTCCCCTCCTGAGATCCAGCAAACTCCAACTTACTTCAATAACCCCGGGGATACACGTCAGGGTTGTGAATTCATAGGATGCAGCTTCGCTGGCTGTGGAGGTCATTAGACTCAAGAAAGTAGACTAGAAGAAAAAGAAAGCCACTGTATTGAGGAATCTTGTCCCAGTCTCCTTAGAGAATCTCCACAGGCTGCGAGCAGCAGGGAGATCCCTTCCTCACCCTCAGCTTGGTGATTGGAGGGGCTGTGAAAGGATCAACACCTGGAAAAGTTGCTTCTAGCCCCGCCCAGGAGGAGATGGGCACCAGAGAACCCCTCCATTCCTCGGAGGCCTCAAGGCCTGTGTCAAGAGGACACAGGGACCTAGTTTCTTAAATCAGGGGCCCTTCCCTAGCTCCACAAAACCCTCCAGACCTTCCTGGGCCCCAGAGAACTTCGAGATGGCAACAGCCCCATGGCACTTGAAGTTGCTGCTCACTCAGGGAGAGGCAAGATATACAAGGAGATACTCACCTTCTGGTCTGAGACAAAGCCAGATGGTGGGAGAAGGTGCTGAGAGAAAGGGAGGGGTGAGATGAGAAAGACCTAGATGGAACACTGTAGGAATGGAGCTGTGGCTTGGCTAGATGACAGAGACCTGGCCTGGAACCTTGCCTCTGCTGGAGAACCCTGGGCAAGAAACTTAATCCTCTAAGCTTCAGAGTCCTCATATGTAGAGTGGGCATCCAATCAGGGCTGCATGGGGGTTAACGGAGATGACAAAGCACAGGGCACACTGAGTCCAGGTTACAGCAAGACCACAGTGCTGGATACTATGGCCCAGAGGGCAAGTGCAAAGCAGTGGGCAGTATGAAGAATAGAGGAAACCCAGCCCCAGCCTCCTGTGCCCATCTAGTCAGCAGGGCACCTGGAATAAAAAGCCTGAGAAGCAGTTGTGACGAGGACAGTGCCGCCTGGACCTGGGGCTTGTGTTGCCTAGACCCTGCCCCTCACTGCCAGGCAGGAAGTCTGGGGACATACCTCACTCACACACCCTCAGACTTCTGAAACCCAGAATGGGGCACATGAAGGAAACACAGGCCCCAAATCCAAAAACACTCCACCCTGGAGACCTCTTGGAAGGAGGGCAGGGGGAAGCAAGGGCTGCCGAGACACGGAGCAGTGGTTGCTGGAAGATGTCCCTGATCCTGTCTGGCCTCTGCTGGAGAGACCTGGGCCCTTCCATGGCCAGAGAGCCTGGATTTCTACCAAGGTGGTGGGGTCTGGCCAGAGGGCCCAGACCACAAGGGGCATAGACCCTGGGAACTAAAGTAGCTTCTTCCAACCTGAGCTTCTCATCTGGTAAAGAAGCCCTTGGAAGACTGGAAAGTAAAATCAAAAGAAAAGACTAAAACTAACGAGCTCATAATAATACACAAAGAGGTAAAGCTTGGAAATCTTCATTTGTCACCTGTTGGACAGCTGTGAGCCCAACGTCTTGCTTGATCTTTAAGGGCAACAGGTAAGCATCTATCCTACCTTTCCTGGTGGAACTTTTCGGAGTAACCAAACAGCTCACACTGATGAGACACAGTGTTACTTTACTGAGGAATGTCAGCTATTAAATGTGGAAGAAGAGAAGTAGAAAATTGCCATTTTACAACCACTAATAAAAATCCGCAGGCAAAGACAATTCACTGGTGCCAAAGCCACTAAAAGGATGTTGACAGGGCCTGACTTCTATGAGCCACAACAGTAGCACCCCGCAGGCGATTTTCTAATTTGTTTGTGTGGGGAGAATGTCACTCTATGGAGGGGAACACAGGGTGTCCCCTCTTTTACCCAGTGGTCTTAGAAATACAACTAGCTCTCAGAGATTTTCTGGCATGGTGTAAAATGAGGTGCGCACCATCTCCCACATAAAACCTGGGCAATGTAGTCCCAGCTTTCAGCTCACGGGAAGTATAGTGAATAGACAAACAAGCTAAAGCACAGCATAAAGAAGCAAGCAGACCACTCCAGAGCATGAAATTTTCTGTAGGACAACTGGTCTAGTTTCTTCAGTGAGTCAGGGTCATGACAAAAGGGATTAAAGCACACAAAGGGACAACACACACAGGGGTTACATGTGGTTCCAGAATGAATCCTAGTTTGGACAGACTAGTTGCAAAGGCCATTTTGGGGTAAATACTGAAATCATAATATAGTCCAGGCATTAGACAAGTAATTTTGTTAATTCTGTTAATTTTGTTTGGTCTGATATAACAGTTTGTGGCCAAGTAGGAAAATGTTCTTATTCTTTGGAGATACAAGCTTAAAGACTTAGGGGTAAAAGGTCATTAAGCATGACACCTGTAATTTACTCAAATGGTTCAGTCAAAACAAAACAAAACCCCATACACTCATACATACAAAGATAGAGATAGAGCAATATGGCAAAATGTCAGTCAGTGATGTATCTAGATGGAGGGCATATTGTATCTGTTTTCATTTCTTCTGCATATTTTTAAATTTTTATTATATAAAATTGGGAAAAATGAGAAAGGATCAAAAAGACAGAGCAATCTGGAAACCATACCAGGATTGAAAACTGTGAGGGTATTCAGCCAGCAGAGGGCACACTTGGGGGATGTCTCTACTCTCTTGGCAGGAGGGGCTCCTGAAGCTGGGGTGTCTGCTCCTTCTGAGAAGCTGAAGCAGGAGGCCCCTGAGCCATTCCACATCCGGCTTTTGTGAAGTTGGAGAATCATGAGCACCCCATCACTAAAGGAATTCATGCACAGGCCAGAAAACTACATGTAAAAGGGGTGCTCACATTTTATGAAAGGGTTGAAAGGGATATGTTAGATGAACTGCAAAAGGCTTGGAGAAGTAGGAGTTACAAGGGGCTCGGCAGCTGATTTCCAGAGTATTTTGTA
Organism: Pteropus alecto; assembly: GCF_000325575.1. Classification (NCBI taxonomy): domain Eukaryota; kingdom Metazoa; phylum Chordata; class Mammalia; order Chiroptera; family Pteropodidae; genus Pteropus; species Pteropus alecto. The sequence goes on from NW_006433941.1 coordinate 4,914,172, forward strand.
ACTTTCATCTACAGCAACTTTCCCAGCCTCACTCTACCTGGCTCAGATGATTACTAAAATGACATTGTTTCCTGAGCCCACACCATTAGAGGACAAGGAGAAAATCAAGCAGCTAGGTATTGATAATAAAATCTAATTGGGATAAGAATGTTCCTTAAGATTAAGAAACATTTAAGTGCCCCCAGGAAGGAATCCTGCAGATTCCGAAGCAGAGCCCAGTCTTAGTCCAGTCGGCATCTGCCCCAGCACATGCAACCCAGCCTAGACACAGCACTGTATATAGTGGGTGCACTAGGAAATGTTCCCAGCTGTTCTCAGCTGGAGACAGCTAGAGCTTATTTAGTGGGTAAGTGGCAGGGCTGATGGCTGTTTTAAAAACCAAAACCCCTGAGCCACTGTGCCTACATCTAGGAATGCTTCTTCCAGAAACACAACTTCAATGCGCAAAGCTCCAAACACAAGGACATTCATTCACTACAGCACTGTGTGGTCGAACAGCCAGGTGACCAAGGTCAACATCAACTGTGATTAGTTATGTTGATAGTATGTACCCTTGATATGATGTGATAAAAATGGCACTTTACCTCTGTGGCCTTCCTCCCAAACCTATAACCCCAGTCTAACCATAATAAAAACATCAGACAAACCTCAATTAAGGGACTTTCTACAAAATATCTGACTTGCACTTCTCAATACTATCAAAGTCATCAAATCAAGGCAAGTCTAAGAGGAGCCTGAGGAAGACATGACAACTGAGTATAATGTGGTCTCCTGCGACAGGTAAAACTACGGAAATCGGCATAAAGTATGAACTTTAATAAATAATAACAGATAAATATTGAGTCATAGTGTGATAAATGTACTGTACTAGTATAAGATGTTTACAATAGGGGAAACTGGGTGTGGAGTATACAGGAATTCTCTGCACTGGCTTTGCAATTTTTCTATAAATCCAAGACTCTTCTAAAATTTAAAGTTTATTTAAAAAAAAAAAAAAAAAAAAGCCAGTCATCTCAGTGCCTTTTCTGCTCAAAACCCTTCAATGATGTTTATTTTACTCCCAACATAAAAATATAGATTTTACACTAAACTAAAATGCTTACAGAAAAAACCTTCTAGAAAATTCTGTAGTGTTCCCTGATTCACTCTTCTTCACTCAACGCCAAAGTTATGTGACAGCCCTCAAGGAAATCCACCCTTTATAATTCATCTCCTACTGCTTGCTGCTCACTCAGACCCGGCTACCTTGACCCCCTTGAATACACCAAGCAAGCTCCCACCTATGGGCCTTTGTACTCACTGTTCCCTCTGCCTGGGATGTTCCTTCCCCAGGACTCTGCAAGCTCCCACACTTCAGTCAGGCCTCTGCTCAAATATCTGCTCACCAGAACAGCCTTTCTGGACCCTCGACATAAATTGGTGGGACCTCGACCCCCACTCCACACACCCCTCCAAAGCAGTCCTCACCACTTAATACACCTGATACTCCATTAGCTTACTGTCTTTCTCCCCTGAGAATGGGAGTTCTGTAGGGGCAGGAACAGAACTGTCTCATCCCCTGCTGTATCTCCAGCACCTGGCACATGGTGTACACACAATAAATGTGCACAATGGATGAGCTAAGTGGAGCTACTTCTGCTAGAGCTGTAAGAATGTTCTCCATGTTAGGATGATACAGGGGTGAGACTTTATCCTGGGTCTTCTCTGTCCCTGGAAATAATCCAGAGGGGCAGTGAGAAGAGGCATAATCATGTTTGAAAGGAGACATCCCGCCTTTCTGCCCAAAGCCCACACTGATCATCACTGACCTTACCCACAGAAGGAAATCCAATCAATGCCACACGGGCATCGCCTGACTTCATGACATCGAAGCCCTCTCCTTTGGATGAGGCCGATTTGGATGGTTCCAGGAGCTGGGCCCGATACTTGGCAAGTTTTGCTTTCAACAAGCCCAGGTGATACTCGGTGGCTAAAGGATGAAAAGCAAGATAGAAGGTAAGTGTTCAAAGTATCCAAGCCCCATGGTCAAGTGGGGCCCCATATTCAACCAAGTGTTGGCTGGGAATATCAGAACCATCTGCAATCATTGTCAGAGAGATCAGGAAAGAAAAGACCACCCCTCTGCTTAAAATGACCCTTGGCTTCTCACTTCATTTAGAATAAAAACAAACCTCCTTATTGAGACTTCGATACCCCATGTCAGTGGTTGTCAGTGGGGGAAGCACCATTCCATGAGACATTCTGGAAATTCCCAAGGATGTTTTCCACTGTCACTCTGATGGTAAAGTCCTCACTGACATTTATTGGGCAGGGGCCAGGGAAGCCAATTGCTGTACAAGGTGTGAGTTAGTCCAGCATAGCCTAGAATTGTCTGGTGTCCTACATGACTTTTCATGTCCCAAAGACATCTAGAGGGAAAACCTGGGTTAGGATCACTGGGGCATGGAATCTAACTATTCCACATATAAACACAGGGCATTTTTTGCAGTGTGAATAAATGCTGAAATTTCCAGGAATGCAATTCCTATGTATGTTCAGAGAAGTTTTATTTGAAACTATACCTAGAGTTGCTCACCATCCTGGAATCTTTCCACCTTAGTAAACCTAGCCTCTACCCCAACACTCTGCTATATCACCCTGGTTTGTCTTCACGAAATTTATTACTGTCTAAAATTATCTTATTTGATTACTACTTTACAGACTGTCCACTGGCAGGTCAGCTCCATGAGGGCAGAGATGTTCTTGCTGTGTTTACTGCATTAACCACAGTGCCTAACACATAGTAAGGGCTCAGCAAAAATTTAAAGAATGCATGATAGAAGCCCCTCAACTTCTTAGCCTTTACAACTAAATGGTGCCAAAGGAGGACAGGCACTGAGACTAGCCACCTAGCATTCCTTGGTTTCTGCCCCTGTAATCCCACAGCAGGTCTGGCCAGACACTGGGCCTCACCCACCTTGGCCAATAGCATACCCCATTACTCAAAACCCTCTTTCTAATCTAGATTATTCTCCTCAGCGTCCCACCTTGACTCCCATGCTTATGCCTCAGCAATGACCCTCACCTGGAATATCCTCCCCTCCAGCAGCTCAAGTGCCACCTCCTCCTGGAAGCCTTCTTGGGTGCCACCATTTTCCTCCACATTTCTCTTCTCTGAGCTCCTGCAGCCCTTACAATCTTAAATCCAGATTTGATGCTTCATTATGTGCTATCCATGTTGGGAGGTTTACTTTAAATACTTAGTGTTCACTATGTGCCTAGTGCTCTGCATATGCTATCTAGTTTAACTTAACCTATGGGTAGGGGATTATTGTCCCCATTTGCAGATGAGGACATCGAGCTCAAAGAGGTGAAGCGACTTTCCAAGGTTTCACAGCAGGTAAGTGGGTTCAAAGCCAGGTGTGCCAGACTCGAGTCTTGATTGCCACCACAATTACACCCAGGGTACCCCGGCTGCTAGGTGAGGTTGTATCTGCGAGCCGTCTTCTCCCAGCCTTCCCAGAACAAAAGGGGAGAGAACGAACCCTCCAAGCCCAGCCACCAGGTGAACCCTGGCTCTGCCTCTCTCTGGGACTGATGCTTGCGCTGTAGCTGGGATTTCTCTATCAGGTCACCTGGCCTGGCATTGATCAGATCTCTCTGAGGTCGTTTGCAGTCCGAATGGGGCCAGACCCTGCCTGGCCCTGCCTGCCTCGGCACAAATCCGGCACTTCTCTTCGGCTTTGGAGCCGGCTCCGGCTCTACCGCTGGAGTTGTTCCCCGGTTTAACAGACAGGAAAACTGAAGCGGGCAGAAAGGAAGGCCCCGTCGGGCAGGCCCTCACCCTTGTTCTTCTGCGTCCGAGCGATCTCCTTTTCGATCTCGGATATCTTCTCCAGAATCCCCATGGCCGCGGCTGAGCGTACCAAGAGAGACAGCGGCGAAGCCGGGAATTCCGGCCTTGCGGCGGCGCGGCGGCGCGGCGGCCAAACAGCCTGCTCCCGGAAACCCACGAATAACAGCGTACTCGTGCGCCGGGTGCTCTGGGATTCAGAGTCCGGGTGGGCGACGCCGAGCGGAGTGCCAGACACAATTGGTTCCGCCTCTGAGCCGATGACGGCTTCGAGCCGCTAGGATGGGCCAGGGTGGGGGCTATGCCCGGCAGGGGCGGGGTCGTGCTCTCCTGGACTGAGGCAAGAATGGGCGAGAACCAGCCGTGGGAGACAGAGAAGGAATCTTACATGATGAACCCTGAACTGCAGGTCCCGAGCATAACTGACTTTGCAGGTGTATAGAAAAAGCGTTGAGCCTAGTGGCTCTTGTTTTGTGTAGAGGTTAAAAGCGGGTCCCCATGACCACATTAACCAAGAGTTCCAATTTAGCCTTGCTCTCTGCCATCAGATACCTCCTGATATGATGCAGTGTAGACAGCAACTCTTATGTGGAATTCTTGCCAAAAAGTACTGTATCTGAGTTTAGACATGAAGAAACATTAGACAAATCTAGAAAGTGGTTCATTTTGTAAGACAAGTGGCCTGGGCTCTTCGAAATTGTTAATGACGGGCAAAAAGGCAGGGAGGCTGTTCTAGATTAAAAGACATTAAATATAATGTGTGGACCTTGTTTAGATTCTGGTTGAAAATTTTAAAAGTAGCTATAAAAACATTCTTAGGACAATTGAGGACAAGTTGACTTTGGACAGGATATTAGATGTTATGGAGTAATTGCTAATTTTCCTGGGTGTGATGATGTAGAATGAATGTCATTCTTAGCAGATGCATGCTGTGGTTTTTAGGGATTGTCTTAGTTTGCTTAGGCTGCCGTAACAAAATACCACACATTGAGTTGATTAAACAACATAAATTAATTTTCTCAAAGTTCTAGAGACTGAAAGTCCAAAATGGAGGTGCCGAGTGTGGTTGGGAGCCCTCTTCCCAGCTGGGAAGGCAGCTCTGAACTTTGCTTGTTCCTGCTGCCCAAGGAATCTTTGAGATAAGAGTTTACAAACTTCTGGAGAGGCTTCATTTGATTGGTGCTTCAAAAGACACAGTAGTCTCTGTTTATCTGCCATTTCTGTGGTTTCAGTTACCCTAGACAACCATAATCTAAAAATACATATTAAATGGAAAATTCCAGAAACCAATTTATAAGTTTTAAATTGTGCACTGTTTTGTGTAGTGTGATGAAATCTCACACAATCCGGCTCCATCCCTCCCAGAAGTGAATCATCCCTTTGTCCTGCACATCCATGCTGTATACCCGCCCATTATTCACTTAGTTACCTTCTCGATTATTAGATGGACTGTCATGGTATCACAGTGGTTGTGTTCAAGTAACCCTTAATTTACTTAATAATGGCCCCAAAGAGCAAGAGTAGTGATGCTGGCAATTCGGATATGCCAAAGAGAAGCTGTAAAGTGCTTCCACTAGGTGAAAAGGTATGTAGGTACAGGAAAAAACATAGTATATATAGAGTTTCAGGCATCCATTAGGGAATGAGAGGAAATATTTGTAAATTATATATGATAATATTTGTGAATTATGTATCTGATAAGGGGTTAATATCCAGAATATATAAAGCACTCTTATAACTCAACAATAAAAAACAACCCAATTAAAAAATGGAGAAAGAACCAGAACAGACATTTCTCCAAAGAATATATACAAATGACCAAAAAAGCACATGAAAAAAATGCTCAAGATCACTAAGGATTAGGGAAATACAAATCAAGACCACAATGAGATACCACCTCACATCCATTAGAATAGCTGCTATCAAAAAACAAAACAAAACAAAACAAACAAAACCCAACCAAAATATAACAAGTGCTGGTAAGGAGGTCTTGGAGAAATTGGAACACTTGTGCACTGTTGGTGGGAATATAAAATAACTGGTTGGAAAATAGTATGGCAGCTCCTAAAATATTTCAAAAGCATTACCATATGATCCAGAAACTCCACTTCTGAGTATATATCCAAAAGAATTGAAACGGGGTCTCAAAGAGATATTTGTACACTCATGTTCATAGCAGCATTATTCATAATAGCCAAAAGGTAGAAGCAACCCAAATGTTTGCTGGATGACAAAATGTGATATGTACATTCAGTGGAGTATTATTCAGCTTTAAAAAGGAAGAAAATTCTGACACATGCTAAATGAAATAAGCCAGTCACAAAAGGACAAATACTGTACAATTCCATTTATATAATGTACCCAGAGTCATCAAATTCATAGAGGCAGAAAGTAAATTAGAGGTTACCAGGGGCTGGGGGAGGGAGGAGAAAGAGTTAGTGTCTAATGGGTACAGAAGTTCTGTTTGGGATGATAAGAAATTTCTGGAGATGCCAATGGTGATGGATGCACAACAATGTGAATGTACTTAATGCCACTGAATTGTCACTTAAAAATGGTTAAAGTGGTAAATTTTATATTATATATATTTTACTACAATTAAAAAAAAAACCTCATTACATGTGATGATATAATTTGCCAAAAAAAAAAAATAATTTGCCAAATAAAAACAAAAAACAAAAACCTTTTGACTATTATCCCTCCCAGTGATTTCCTGTTTATTTGCTTTCCCTAAGCAGCAAAAAACTGCAAGTTGCCTAGTCTGTCTCTGCTTTCTCCACTCTTCTCTCCTAAACCCTCTATGATCCTGATTTGCCCCTTCCATTCTGTGGAAGCCACTCTTATAAGGTCAGAAGTGAACTTCACATAGCTGTACCCCATGGTCAACCCTCAGCATCATCAACATAGTCATTGACATAGTCATCCTTCTAAAGGCACAGCAGTCAGATGGCTTTCAGGTCACCAGCTTGCTGGCCCGCCTCTGGCCCGCCTCTGGCTGTTCCTTCTGTCTCCATCACTGATTCCTCCTTTTATCCATGAGCTTTTCATGTTGGAAGGCCCCTCCGTCTACTCTCACCCTTTTGGTGATCTCATTCCTTCTCATAGTTTTAAATACCCCATCTAGATACTGACAGCTGTCAAATCTGTATCTCCAGTCCAGATATTTCTCCTAAATTTCAGATCCATACACCCATTGCCACTTGGATGTCTACTGTGTATTTATCTCAGACTTAACATATATCCTGCTCTTCCCCTCAGATCTCTGCTATTCACAGCTGTTGCCCCTCAGAAATGACCCATTGTTCACCAAATCTATTTCCTTGTCCCCTGGGCACCCATTCCCCTACAGTTGGATGTGGCCATGTGAATGGGCAGAAACAATGTCACCCTTTCTGGACCTGGTCTGCAAAAACCCACCACTCGATCCTCCGCCTGCCCAGGGCAATCTCAGAAGGCACGGGTTAAGGATGGCACAGTTTCTATTGGCTGAATCCCTGACGATTGATGGAGCAGAGTCCCCCACCCCACCTTGTGCCAACTGGACTTGATGTGAATGAGCAATAAGCTTCTACTAGGTCAAGCCACTGAGGGTTCAGGGTATATCTTTCTAGTAGCTGGTACACATAACTGTTCTGTGTTTTTTTACATTCTGGATTTGTCTATTTGGCATCCATTCATCACAAGACCAATTATTTTAACTATATTTTTTTATTTTCTGTATTTTTGATACTCTGGCATTTATGGTCTTACTGTCTTACTGATTGGGGAGACACTGCTGCCCCCACCACCCAGGTCCAGCCAATTCTTAGAGCACAGGGCTCCCCACTCCCCAGTATGCTTTTCATATGCATACAACCAAGCTGAAGCCCACAAACCCTGCCACCTCCTTATCAAACTCTCATACACCAAATCAATATTCCCCTTGCCCTGATTAACTCAGACCCAGGTACCAGACAACAAGGAACAGTCTCATGCCCCAAGGCCCACTGGAATTATTTAAACTAGCCAGTCTTGAACTGTTTGCTCTGCCCTGCATCGCCTTTCTCTCAGAAACCCCAATAAAGACTCTGGCCTCAGCTTTCCCCTAGCTCCTTTTGCTTCTGGGCCAAAACCTGGTACTTCCCTTGTGGCCCTGTGTGGCATGGCATACCCCCTCCTCTTGAGAAATATAATAAAAGTATTTTTCCAATGGCATTGGTCTCTCCATGTCTTCACTTAGTCACCTCCATAAATTAAAATCCCAAAGGAAACAAATGAGACAGTAACCTTAATTAACACAGTGGCCACTCCATCCTTCTAGCTGCAGAGGCCAAAAACCTTGGAATTGCCTGGACTGTTCTGTTACATTTCATATCCAGTCTGCCAGCAAGTCCTTATGGCTGGCTGTACCTTCAAAACATGCAGATGCCCAGCACTCCTCTGCTGTTACCCCACTGCCTCTCCCTGGGTTTTGCAGTAGGCTCCTCATTGTTCTTTCTGCTTGCATGCTTGATCCCTTTCAGATCCTTTAAAACCTAAATTAAATGATGTTCCTCCTCTGCTCATATCCTCTAATGACTAGTCTTTCTCTGAGTAAAAGCCAAAATCCTTATGTTGGCAAAGACCAACAGGGTTCCACAGGGTCTGACTCTCTTACCCCTCCCCACCACTAACGTTGTTACCTCTGCCCTCACTTCCTACTTACCTACTTGCTGTTCTTCTAGCTCAGCTGGCTCACTCCCCCACCTCTAGGTCTTTGCTTAAATGTCACCTGCTCAATGAGGCCCAGCTTGATCACCTTTTAAACAATTGCAACCTGGACCCAGCCGCAGTCTGAAACTCTCAAACCTCTGGCTCTGCTTTTTTCCCCTGTAATGCTATCACTTAACATCATATCTACTATTACATGAATTCTTTATGATGTCTACTGTTATGTATGCCCCCCACCTCCACAGAAACACAGACCATTCTTAGGATTTCTTATCTGGTGTACACATTTGCATCCCTAGCACAAAGAACAGTGGTTAGCACTGCTCAATGAATGAAAGTCCTGGTGAACATAAGCACTTGCATGTGAAAGGATAGTATCATCCCTTCTTTTTATTTTCCAAGGTCTTGAAGTTCCGGATGGGGGTGAGTTCTCACTGGCTCCATCTGCACACTAACCAAGAATACCAGGCTGATTCTCTATTTTGATGTCATGCTACTGAAAACCTGCATTGCCTCCATGCTGTGAGCAGCACATTCAGTTGAACCAACATTACAAGCCTGAAAGCCTTCTTCTCATTTTTGGTGGGGAAGGCTTGCTTAATTACTTGAACTTCCCTGCATATTATCCACCTGAGAACTTTAAGGCACTCTGGAGGTCATAATAGAACTGGTCTGGCGAGCTGACAAATATAAGTTTAAATAAATTTCCAGGTCATTCCAACGTGCAACCAAGTTTGAGAAGCTCCACTCCAATCAGTGCCAGTTAGAGATGGTGTGGAGGGAGGGGACCACTGAGCAATTATGGAGAGGAAAAATGACTAATGCAGTGAATGATGAGGCAAGCTGAAAAATCAGAAGGAAAAAAATGGCAAAATAAACTTGAACTTCAGCATATGCTTCTCTACAAATCAAAAGCCTGTGTGTTTTTCCTCCTATGTATAAATGGGAAGTGTCAATCTTTAGATGTTTTAGAAGGGAAAATCTGGAGGAAAAAGCTGCTCAACTGCAATCCAATTTCCAGGCACTTTTTTGTGTCAAAGCCAGCTGCCTTTTTCATAACTGAGCAATTTTAATACCTTCCTCCTCCAGCGCAGTTCAGATCAATGGAAACAGCATTGATATTTAAGATTTTCCTTCTATTGTCTTGCCGTTGGTTTCACACTTAACACAATCTACACATTTTCTGCTGTTCCTATGTATGGCTTAAAGCAAACTAAAGGTTAAAAATTGAGGATCTAAGAACTGAGATATGAAAGGTTTTATTAGCTTTGGGGGTCAGAAAATCCCAATTTCCCTTCTATTGCAGACTATCAGTTCCCTGAGGGTGGGGAGTATGGCTTATTTCTGCATCATCCGCAATACCTAGAATGGCACACTGCATGTAGCAAGCCTCAGTCAATATTCTGTAGCATTATTACTAAGCGAGAACTACATTTTACATGTGTGGAGGATTTTTACAGCTTATAAAGTGCTTTTAAGAAAAGCAATGAATCCTCAACAACGCTTTGATCCAGGTAGAGGTTGTTCTTTCTACTTTCTAAGTGAGGAAATTTGGGTTCAGAGTCTAGCTAATGCACAGGAAGTCACTTTAGGACTTAGAGGCAGATCTGGAAGGACCTAGGTCTGAAGGCTTTTTCCACTACAAAACAACCAATAAATGGTGTCTTCAACCAAGAGTCCAGCATTGTGAATAGTCTATTCCTTTCTCAACACATCTTGGGAGAAGAGTTTATTATTGCTCAAACAACATGAGAACAGAGACTTTATACACACAGGGGAACTCTGCCCTGACAAATAACATAAATTCCCTTAAAATTTAAACCTTTTCAACACTGTAAACATTTTCTCAAAAATTCAAATGATGTTTACAGCTATGTTCCTGGGTGCTGCCTAGGGAGGTGGCACCTGAAACCTAACACTTTAATAAGGTGTTCTGCCACAAGATCAGCATGATCTGTTAAAATCAGAATCGAGCTTAACAGGCTGAGTTAGGGCCCTAGGTTACAGGGTGCAAAGAAATCAAGGGCCAGAACTTGCCACCTACATCTGGCTTCAGGACATTGCTGGTGCAGCCGTTCAGGAACTGAGGTTCTTTGGGGCTCAGGTACTTCCTCCAAGGACCAGGCACTGAGGGGAGAGGGGCCACTGCCTGTCCGTCCACATCGCCTGTGCCAACGCCAGACTGCGAAGCAGATGGTGAACATATAGCTTCATTTGCCTATTCTGTGTTAAATAAAAGTATAAATTCTGAACACATGCAAAAAAATATAGAAATCAACAAAATACAGCTCGAGTAGAAGTACTGAGTGTCTGACAACATCCAGAACGAGAAGAAAATAAGGGCATGGCACTGCATCGCTTCCCAAGTAGGCCTCAGCCTTTTCGCAGCCTGTAGGGGTCTCAGGGTCTCCAGTGGCCCAGAAACCTTCACAGGGCCAGAAAGAGGCTGGTGTCTTCTAACTAAAAGATTTTGATTTAGAAATAGGACAGAATCACTGCTTAAATACCTTTATTTTAAAAAAATTATTTGGACATTGATAGCTCTGCAAAATACTTCTCCCATCCCAAACCCTCAAACCCTTTCCACATGTCCTCCCTAAAGAAACAAAATATTCACACTTTGCACCCATTCACATCTAATTTTTAAAAACGCATTAGGATTCAAAATTGAATATTTTCTTTTCCAGAACTTGTTAGTAATTTTAAACCACAATGCAACACACTTAATGGCATTTCTTTTTAAGAATTAGCTTATCAGACTATTTTATGAGGAAAAAAAAAATCATTTCAAGGCCTTAGAATAGGAATTCCCTGTTCTGAAAACAAATGACATTGAAGCCCTCTGCTCCCATGGGGTTTCTGATTTCCACATCAACAGACCCAGCCCTCAGATGGACGTTCTACTTCATATTAGGCATTGCTCAGGTACTTTTGGGCTGTAGCTGAAAAACTGTAAAGTGTAAAAGGACGGGTGGGTGGGAAGGGATAATTCCAGCACAGAAGAGTGATGAGGCTGAGACTGTAGAATGGAAGTTTTCTGGGCAGTGGAGTAAGAACAGCCAAATCTCCAGGATCCCACCTCTTGGCTGGCTTGTTTGGGGTAGAGGAAGATGGTAGAAAATCTGCAATCGGCACTAATTTCTGAATGATGAATACAAGTGTCAACCAAAGCTATTGCACATAGTACCAGAGGCATGTAAACCACTGAGATTCTGGAAAGAATAATTGCAGATGGAGACGATCCCCAAAGTGCTTTTGGAAACCAAGCAAGAGAAAAAGAGTTGATGTGGACTACATGGGAGTTACCGAGAGGAGGTGGAAAACAATCCTTTCCCTGCCCTCGATGGGCAGGTTTTACACACACATCACAGATGTGTCTGAAAGATCTAATAAAGGTATCACTTCTTCATTTCCCCCAAAACTGGTGCCCTTCATTACGTAGCTAAAAACGAAAAAAATCCTACATAGAACCTGGCCCATCTGGCTAGCTGAATACCATCAACGTTGGCAAATGTCCTTCTCCGCCCTATTGGCCAATCCACCAGCCTCTTAGAGCCACACAGAGGCACTGACAAGCTCCAGAAGGTGACCCCGCCATGCCCAGTGTTCTAAGTAGGGCCTATATCCTTCAAGGAGCTTGCAAAATGCAGACAATGTTCACAAGCATGCTGTGGGAGAATGGAAGTGAAATGCAAAGGCTCATGCTGCATAAAGTCAGCAAAGCCCTGCTGCCTCTTTTATTCTTAGGTGATACCCATCAGCTAAACTGAAGCTACAGTGAGTGTCATCTAATTACTGTGCCTTCAGCTGGGTTTAACCAGACTTACCCATTTGTTGCCTTCTGGAGTTTTAAAATCAAGAAAAACATTTGTGACTCATCTCCGAGAATGGACATGAATCATTTTTCCACGGAAGTCACTGAGGCAACTTTTTCAGGCTCCATTGCCCTGGCCTGACTAGATGGGTTGGTCACACCTCTGCACAAAGCCTTAGGACTATACATCCCAGATGTCCCAATGCTGACTATTTTCCCATGTACTTCTTTAAGGCTTCCCCTAACATTCAACTTTAGTAACATACAGTACACATGTCATTAAAAGGAAAGCCACTCTTTTAAGAACAGAAGACTTCTTGCCACTCATCTAGACCAAGGGCTTTGTGCTGTTTTACACTGCCCATGATATACAATTCTCAGCTTGTTTTGCTCCTGTGAGTTATAATGCTATCTTGTTGTTAAAGCTTTCCCTCTTGTACTCTAAGTTTGTAAACCACCAGAAAATGCCAATCCCTCCCCAAAGCCCTGCCTGTTATCTGTGGTCCACAACTGATGCCAACCTATTAAGCTTTTTAAACATTAAACAAAACAAAATAAACACACACATACATACACACACACTTACTTTGGCACATGAGCCTTGAGTTATTTGAGCGTGTTCATGTTCCCATCCCACCCCCATCCCATTTCAGAGTCACTGTTTTAGGAGAAAGACGGCCCCTTCTGCCCGATGGAAGAAGTCGCCACGAAGCACTGCTGTTTTGAGTAGCAAAAGGAGGAGGTACAAATGCTAAACTGGCCTCAAAAACAGTTCTCATGTTTAGCATTATAATTTATGCAATGCTGCAAAACTTTTGTACCAGGATGACTAGTTCCAAACTGCTGGTTGATTAAATATACATTTACATATATAGGTATAAAAATTACTAAGTCAACATTTGCTGTTTTCAATGTGAAAACGATAAAATGTAATTCTGAATAATTGTGCATTTGCCATAGGGTCCTTGTTAAAGGGACCATAAAAATAATTTTGTAATAAAAAAACTCTTTTTTTTTTTTTTTAAAGTTTAGTATTGCCCTCAAGTTCAAAATTTTGGAGCAAACGTGCTGAGTAAGCAGGATTGGAATCTGTTCCTGCCAGGGATCTGGAAGCCTTAAATTCAGTGACCCCCGATGGCAGGCCCAGGGAACCTAATAGCCACTGACTAGCTTGTCGTGAACATCACAAGGCTGGGCAGCGCCAGCTGACCCTGTTAAACAATCAGCCTCCGCTCCACATTTTTTTGGCGGATACTGCTGCAGCTCACCAACTCCTTGCACAGAGCTCTGGGGGGCACACATGTGCTAGGGCTCTGTTCTGCCTTTTCTTAAGCTACCAGACTAAGCAACTGGGGGGGGTGGGGGGCCTGGATGGGGACCACTGAGCACCAAGGCCGAGGGTGACCAGGGGCTGACCTACTTGGCTAGAGGTGGGAATGGAAGAAGGAATGGGCATTTCAGTGATACAGAAGTTAGCTGTGCAGGAAGGAAAAGTGCATATAAGGTAGCTTTAAAAACAGATTAAGACTAAACTGCCACAGAGAGGGAGGAAGAATGGAGACAGCCTCCTCCACCTGCCCTGCTGGTCAGCCATGCTCCTTGGATTCTGTGGGTTAACATTCATGCTTTCTGATGCGAGTCTGCTTGTGAAGAAACAGGAACACATGTTCTCCTGGTTCTGGCAGGTACACGATTTTCTTGGCAAAGTTCTTTTTTGCCAAGTTCAGTTTTATTTGGTTGCTGTTCTGAACCACTGTCACCGGAATTCATAAATGGGTGCGCTGTGTTCAGGAACATGAGTTAGATTGAGCGACTGATACCTGCAATGGGAGAAAAAACAGAAACGGAAGGCAGTTGTCTCAGCATCCTGAAAACTGAACAAAGGATGTTTTAAAGAACCCCCAACCAGAGTACCCGACAAACCACATATTTGGATGGGAATGCAAATTCATCTCAGACTTCTTTAGGTGAACCAAGTTTGGTTTTATTTCTATTTCTTTGGTTAGTCCTCTTGAACTATGCGCAAGATGAGCTATTTTTAGGCCTTCTGCTCTAATCATGAAACAATTCTAGAGTGTCTTATAAAATGAGAGGCTGAGTAAACTCTGAGAAAAGACACAGACCGAAGCCCTGGTGCTCATTCTTATCCTTCTGCTCACTCTGCCTCTCTCTGATGTCCAGCATCTCAGCTCCTTCTGGAATGTCAAGCTGTAATATCCTCAGAGCTTCATAGATAACATGGGCATATCCCAATTCTCCCAGAATCCAAAGGTAGAATGGAAAAGATAACTTCATAGCTAATCTTTATTTTACCATTCATTTTCATTTTCTCACTCCCCAGACATGTCCGTTAGACTTCAAGGACATTAGAGAATTTTGAGGTGGTGTCTGTGTTTCCCCATTGGCAGGTACTCTGAGTTGAGCAGATGAAGGAGAAACAGAGGCTAGGACAATCCACATATGGGGGTGATAACCCATCGAGGCTGTCAGTTGCTGGTGTGGGTGTTAGCTTTCTCCTAATTTGTTTCACATAGAAGTGAGGAGGAACACAGGAAAAGTAATTTATGTCTTATCCAAAAAATCAACAAGAAAAGATTATGTATTAGCCATCAGAATATACAAATCAAAACCATGAGATACCGCTTTATACCTACTCTAATCATAAAGACATTATATTAAGTGCTGGGAGGATATGCATATGGAGAAAGTGGAAAAATTATAACCCTCATATATTGCTGATGGGAAATGCAAAATGGTGTAGCTGCTGTGGAAAATGGTATAGTTGCTCTTTGGCCATTCCTCAGAAGTCGGAAATAGAATTACCATATGACCCAGCTATTCCACTCCTACGTATATACCCAAAGGAATTGAAAGCAAGAACTCGAACAGATACCTGTACACCCATGTTCATAGCTGCATTATTCATAATGCCAAAAGGTGAAAACAACCAAGTGTCTATCAGCTGATGAATGAATAACCAAAATGTGGTATATATCCTTACATTGGAAAATTATTCCGCAATAAATATGAAGTACTAATACATGCTACAACAGAGCTGAACCTTCAAAGTATTATGCTAAGTTAAAGAAGTCCGACACAAAGACCACGTAATATACGACTCCATTTATGTGAAATATCCAGAATAGGTAAATCTATATATATATACACAAAGTAATCAATGGTTGCATAGGGATGAGAAGGACTAGGGAGCTGGGGATGATGGTTAAGGGAGTACAGGATTTTTTCCCGTGGTGATAAAAACATTCTAAAATTGATTGTGGTGATGGCTGCACAACTCTGTTACTATACTAAAGACCACTGAATTGTACACTTTAAATAAGTGTATGGTATACGAACTATATCTCAATAAAGCTATAATTTTAAAAAATTATGAAAAGTTTTAAAAACTCCTTTGAAAACAGAATAATTATTGAAACCCTAATAACTGGGGCTCTCAGAGGAGCTGGTACTGCCCTTAGCCCAAGGGCACTGACTTGCAGATATCAGTTTGCTGCCACTGTACAAGAAATTTGCGTCAACTAGAGATAAGATCACTCACAAGCCACAAAAGTAGAAAATTTGAAAGGAAATAAGGTGTTTCTACATTCAGAGAGTAAATCAGGTATTTTATGATATGGTTCACCCTTCAGGTATAACAAGGTGCTTAAAAAGCAGCAAGGAGGAAGGAGAATCCTCTAAAAGGTCAAAAAAGAGAGCACTTGCAGTGGCATTTGGTCTTTTATCTTGAACCAAACGCAGGGCAGGACTGTCAAGTCCCATGGGCCTCTAGGTAACTAGGATGAAATCAAGTGCAAGTGGGACTAGTATCTGAAAGTGACCATAAAATTTAAAAGGCTTTTGACAACAAAATTCACACTGTGCACCAGAGCTGACATTTTAGTTACTGACTGATTAAATTTTGGAGGACTTAATACAAAACCAGCAAAGACTGAGATAAAAATGCTGAAAGCATAGTACTGCTTGATTGCTTAAAAGCATTAAGCAGTGAGTTCCTTTACCTAGCACTTAATTTTCATCCTGTTTACTCTGCTCTATGGATGGAGATGAGCTCCTAGTGTGAACAACTGAGATCATTTAAAGAGGTCCTCAGCATCCAAATAGAGCATGAAATCCACAAAGAGACAGGCAAAGATTTCCTTTAGAATTTGGTGAGCCAAGGGTAAGCCTCTGGGGCTCCTTACCATTCTGAACTCCTATGGTAATAGTAGCCCTCTATGGAGGCTGCCGACTTCTGGAAGCAGATGTAGTAGAACCCGGCAAAGGAAGCACCGCTGATGTCTTTGATCGTGTGGTCTGGGACCAGGAACTGTTCCTGCACACAGATGGGGAATGTCAGTAACAGTGTGCTTCAACCACCTCTGGAGCTTCCTTGTTAACCATCAGATGGTTCCAAGGTTCCACCATTACATGGTCAAGCCAAGACTTGCTAGGCGATGGCAAGCCTCTTATTTCAACCTGACTTATGAATAGCATTCATGTACCACTCGACTATTCTACATTCTAATGCAGCAAACCGTGTCTTGAGCTCACTAGAATCAGTAACTAAGACATGGTACCATTATCCACACATCTCATAAATGAATCGATCAATACCTACCTACCTACCTACCTACCTACCTACCTACCTACGTACCTACCTATTTATGTACTTACCTACATATCTTTCAGAGCTCGCAGACAGAACTACTTGGGGAAAAATAATTTTCTGCTCCACTCCAGGAACTGTCACTAAGTTCCTGATCACCTCTAGAACAGGGGGCCATTTCTGTTTGCCTGTGGATCATTCTGAAGGCAGCTCAATCACCAGTAGCCCAGTAATATCCCCTTAAACAACTCTACACTTCATTGAAAGCAGCCAGAATGATACTGTTCTTGATCAGGCCCCTTGAGAGGCAAGTTTGTTATCTCTGGTTGGAGCCAAGAGTTGAAAGACTGCGTCCTGGTACCTACTTTCCTAGGGAGACGAGGTTAGAGGCCCCAGGGCCCAAAGAGGTCTACTAAAAGCACACAGGTGAATCACCCTGAGAAATTCTTTGGCAACAAAACAACGCTATTGTTTTTTTGATCTTAGGACACTCTTCTTTTCTCTTTCCTCAACCTCTGAAATTATAGTTCTTAAAATTAATTTTAAAATTAGAACCTTATAAGATACTTTCTTTAACAGGTTTTTTAGTTGGCTTATTTCCCACTAGATGGCAAGCTCATGAGGGAAGGGCTCAGCACCTAGGAACTGTCTCCTAAATGAGTGATGATCCCCACTCTTCAAAAATATTATCTACACAAAGTAAAAGTTGGGAATGACTCCTCTAAATGATTTGTCTATATGAAAGCTGGCAAGATTTCAAGATAAAACAGCTTTTTCCTACAGATTGGGGAGTAGGGCTGGAGGTGGGTGTTTGTTCAAAAAGTGATTTAACAAAATTGCTTCGTGATTTTGCTATCCTGCGGCCATAACGTAATAACTATTGTGCTATCGAAGCAGGGAGCACAAATGACCTCTCAGCCCAAAGCCAATCCATGGAGTATGGCCAGATGGAGTTCTCTGAGGCGGGGTGAGTAGAAAACTCAAATCTCATTCCTGGTCCCTCGTGTCCTGAGCTGGAGAGAACCAGATGAGTAGGGGACTGCACTGAGCCATGGACAAGGATGTGGTAAGGGAACAGTCACTTAAATGACATTTAAGCCTGTGGCTGAGAATAGGGGATAGAAGATGACCAAGCTCAAAGAGAGTTTGGCTCTACCCTAAGTTCACAGAACACTAGGGCTGATTCTGTGGAGAGCCAAAGGGATTTTTGGGTGAGAGAAAGGAAAGGGAGAAGACGCAAACACAATGTCATGGGTGACCACCCTCAGGCATGAATTCATCTGCTAACACTAAACAGTTTAACCAGAAACAAACTGTCTGGGATGTTAGCAGTAAACCATTGTGCCCTGGAGCTGTGCCTATCTTTTATGAGTGTGTAAACACACTGACAAGAAGACAATTGTAATAGGCACTGGACAAAGGGAGCAGATGGGGGTGGTACACTACAGGAGCTGACACAGTTGGAGGGCCTGATGGGGTGGGGGGAGCGGAGCTTACCTTCCACCTCATGAAGACATAATCCCCATTCTTCAGCTCTTCATAATCAAAGTCATCTGAATTAAATGATTTTGCATACTGATAAAAAGCTAGAAACTTGCCCTAAAAGCGAAAAATAGAGTAAGAGAACTGGTCAGTGTTACCCTTTGGTGCCCAGGTGCAATCACCTCAAAGACACGACGGCTGGTGGCTGCGGCACCAGCAAGAGCAGCAAAGGCTGAGGATTAGCAAGAGAGCCTTTGGTTGCCCCCACTGAACTAAGACCTGGACTCTGGGACAGATGCCTGGACTCAACCTAGGCACCATGGGGTTTTGCCTGCCTAGTGAACATGGCCTGAGGAAAGGCCATAGAATGAGAACAAATGTAATTTAGGGGGCCTTTTTTCAGAATACCTTACCATAGACAGCCAAAGCAAGGATAAGTTAAAAGATTCCTATAAGTGAATCATCAGTAGCAAAAAGGCATACAGAACCAGACCTGTGAGCAGGTTCACTGACACAATATAGTGGTTTGGGGTCATCTAGGTAAGTAGAAACTGGAAATGGGGAGTACATGGATAAATTAAAACAAAACAAAACAAAACAAAAAAAACACACCAGAAGTAGGTTACAAAACTGTATCTTATGATACGTTTTTTGTTTTTTAAAAAAAGTATACTCAAGTGAGATTCAGGAAAAGGTTAATACCTGTTTTAGCTTTAGATGTTACCATTATAGATGATTTTTTCCCTTTTCCTTTCTGTTTTTTCTCAAATATTTTAAAATAAGCATGTATTAATTTTATAAGAAAACATCTTAAATAGAATATTAGGATATAGGATATGAAGCTGAAGTTCATTAAGTATATGGAATCTTGACTATATAGTACCACTGTAATTCCAACTTTAAATACCACTCAGGAAAATTTGAAGGCAAAATATGATGTCTCCGATTCTAGTTTACAATGGAAAAATGGTATCAGGTAAAGTTTATTAGACATTACAAATCCCTGACAAAGGAACGATATAGACCTCCAGAAGTCTCATGAGGGAATCGGGGAGTCCTCCGTGGGTTGGGAAAGTTATGAGAAATGCTGAGTACTGCAACAGAAACTAGAACTGCTGGGTGAGGAAATAGTCCGCAAGCCCAGCTTCTTATCTTACAATGCCCAGCATGTCAGTGCCAAGGGTGGCCTTCTTTATCCCTTTTTCACTCAAAATATTTCAGACGAGATCAGGTGTGTTCAGGGTGGATGGCCACAGACAACTCGAAATATTTCAATCCACCCTAACAAAGGTTGGAGTTCCAGGTATTTTCCAGTGTTCTAATGAAAGTTAATGGGAAAATAAGAGATGCTTTGCAGATGTTTAATTTTTAGCCAACCTAGCCTAAAAAGGCCCCTGAAATTACATTACATTACTGGGATTTCACTGAGCCTCAAAGACCTTGCTTTTTGCAGGACCAGTTTGAGATAGAAAACTAAGTTGAATGGGAAGCAGGCTGAGTTACAAGGAAGAAAGAACTTTCTTCTCACTGGGGCTGTACAGGGAGAAAGGAGCCATCTCATGAGGTGGTGAGCCATAGAGAAAGAACCGGCATTGGGCAGGTGGGACCAGATGGCACCGAGGAGCCCTCCAACGCTGCTTTCTGGCACTGGCACCCTCAGCCACCACTAGGGCTCTTCCAACCTTCTGGACACTGAAACATACTGAAACCTTGTTCATTCTCTTTTATTATAGAGACATGGATGACTGTCTAACTTTTAGTGTCTCGTTGCTACAACAGTCAAAACAACTAACTTTCAAAAAATGTTCTAAAAAGCTCAAGTTTAAATTTAAATTTAATTGAAACTCAGTATTTGATAGATGTTCCTTTCTTAACTCAAGAGGAAAACATTAATAAGAAAAGCAGCTAATCTACAGTAAAGTTAACTTAGATTGGGTTAACTGCAGTAGGGGTCCTCTCTAAGAACTGCTGAGCCAGATTCAGGAGAGTGTAAACAGCCAGGTCTGAGTGGCCATGGGAAGAATGAGGAATTCTAGAATCCTCATTACTGACACAACAGTCATTTCTGGTTGGCTTAGAGGGTGAGCACACTGGATTTTCTCATTTTTAAACCAAAATTAATCACTGCCATGGTCGACTAAGCCAAAGGCTATTATGATAGGTTGAGAAATTGATTTTTGAAGACACAAGACTTATGAAAAGACTCGAGGACAATAACTCTAAGTTGCTTCGAAGTGTTCTCTCCTGGTGAATGAGAACATGCTCCACACCTGACAGTTAGAGGCGGGAGGGGGCTGAGGTTTTCCGCAGCATCCTGCCGGCACTTAATAAGACTGCGCTTTGTCTATCGGGAGCTAGGATGAGAAGAAGCCTCCTGTGGTTTTGCCAACAGGAGGGATAGGTTTCCAGGAACTGCATCCCCATTTCACATCCTAAAGTCAGAGGCCATTATTATGTTTCACAGCGTTCCCTCAAGTATAGCAGATTAGAAACAGGAGATAGACAAACAGAAAGGACAGGGAGATGGTGATAAGACCCTTAGAGCCAAGTTCCTCAGCTCCCCAGCAGTCCCTGGCGGCCTATAGCAATCAAAGATTTACTCACCCAGTGTTTCCGATCAACATCTTCATCTGCATCCCACTTTCGAGTTAAGAAAGGGTGTTTCTTGCTGATTATTTCTCCTTCAAAGAAAGTTGTAAGGGTTGGATACTCCTATGGTAAAAAACCCAGATGTCAAAACAAGATGTTGAACAGTTTTAATCTTTTTTTTTTCATGGCAAAATATTTAATGTCTGTAGGTGTGCCTCACCGCCCCCCTCCCTGGCCCCAATTCCTGTTATGATTTGATAGTCTCTCCAAACTGCAGTTCCAGAGAAAAGAGGGGCACTTTTCCTCAGCAGGATTTGAAAACCATTAAGGCCCTAGTTCTCTTGATATGATTGCAGGTGAGGTCTTTCCACAGCATGCCTCAGGCCTCTCTGGTCAAGGAAAAAAAACCCACTCTATAGGACTCCTGATGTCTTCTGTTCTTCTGCAGCCTGGCTCTGAGAGCTGGAAATAGTGGTAGGCTTGGACACTGCAGAGGTAACCCCCACACACAGTGAGAACCATGAAGGTGGAGAAGGTCTTGTAGCCAATGGCAGCTAGTTGCTTGGCAGGTGGCAGGTTGTCCCCTGGAAGTTGCACCTCCCTCCCATCCAACTAAGGCCTTTGCAGGCAGTATCTCACCACCATAGTCTGTGCAACTTCCTAGCGCAGCTGGGACCTGGCTCGTGAGGGTAGAGGCCCAAGAACAACCCTAGATGCTGAGGCACTGTTGGTGAGGATAGCCACTGTTTCCAGGAATTTTAACCTTCTACAAAGGAAAAATCAACCTTGTTTAGCTTCTTCCCAGTACTTTGAAAAAATGATCACACTGCTAATCAACAATCTGAACCAGAGTTAGGCCCAGCAATTTACCCATGGCTATAGAGAGAACCTGAATTGAAGGTGCCCAAAGAGTGTGTGTTGGGGGGGGTCTCTTGGACTTCGGAGACTTTGTCAGAAGCAGAGAACCCTTCTCTGATTTCACTTGTTATGTGTTGATCACTCAGAAAAGAATTTGGACAATTCCCACAAGTAATTATAAATATTCCAGCATATAAAGCAGATGATAACTAAGTAGATTATACTTCCCAAGGAAAACACCCAAAGAGGCTCCAAAATCAGAGCCTTCACAGAGTAGTCTCCCTTAAGCCATGGCTTGGCCCACTGGTTCTCACACTGGCTCAATGGTTTGTCCCTTTGGTGGCAATTCTTCAAGTGAATTTTTTTGTAGAATACCTTGATATACTAGATATATTTAATTCTATCATATGAACAAAGATGATTTAAACTAGGAAAATATACGTAAATCACGACCACAAATATATGTAAATCATAATCATAAAAAATATTGCTGGAAAAAATAAGTAAGCTGTCATCCTGAGTGTTTAGAATTCACCTGTTAATTTGCTATTTGTTCATCTTGCTAATGAGAAGGCACCAAATTAACAAAAGAAAAATTAACACTATAAAAACCCTACCAACCAACCAACCCCTCAGCCCAGCCTGCCAAGCCCCTGGTTTCTAAGGAGCATGGTAATGATGGCAGTGCCTGGTAAACCGTGGATTACGGTCCTAATGTTCCTGGGACCACGGAGGCCCCACTTTCTTTTTTGGACCCTATGTAAGCCCCTCTTGCTCTGCATCAAACACCTACACATGTTTAAAATAAATCCCTTCCAATGGCTTTGACTTTTCTCCCTGCCATGTGGCTCGGAGAAATGCCACTATACAGGCTCAGCGGCTGTCAGGAATCAGCATCGCCATCACCACTGCAGTAACTGAAGGGGCCTGCTTCACGATATACCACTAGGCATTCTGTTTTCTCAACAGTAAACTTGCAAATGTTATAAATTTAACATTCCCAAAACCACAATCCCTTTACCCCAGCACTGTTCCTGGGCTCTTCATATCAATATTTATACAGAATGAAGAAATGAAAGGACATTTTCTAAATGGAAATCTGATTTTAAAGGTGTAAATTACTAATCCGTTTTAGGGAAGCCTACTAAGAAAAAAAGTTCTATATAAATTAGCACCTGACTTCAGATTTTAAATTGAAATATTGATTTTTCTGAGTTTCAAACTTTAATATTTTTTCAAAACTTCCATAAAAGAGAGAGAAGAAAATGATAAAGTGATCCTATTATATAATACAAAGAAAACACTTATGGTTCAAATCACTAGTTTTCCTAATGAATGGTTTGTACAGACTTTTCTATAAAAACATTTTAGGTGGCACATCAGGGTGACTACAAAGTACCCCCAAACTCAGAGAAATAAAATATGTAATGAATGAAAGTCAAATACAGATATCACCAAAAAGACGAAATCTCTCATAGTGCAGGACAGAAGAAATTCAAGCACCTGACTACAGCCAGATTGGTGGTAATTCACAGAGCCAAAGAAAAATCTATTATCAGGAGGAAGGATATCAAGAAAATGAGTCAGAGAGAGAGGCATAACCAGCATCCCCCCAACCTCTCTAAGCAGGTGTGGGCTTCTTATGATGGACTGGCTGTTGCCAGGTACTTAAATTGTCCACCCCACTTGTCCACCTCACTGATTCTAGGCTCACCAAAAACTGTCAGGGGATGGGTATGGCTTTCCATGTAGACCTGTCTTCTGGGGGATCAATATTCAATTGGCAATAAGTCAAAGAGAACTTCTAGAACCTGCATGTAACTTGATTTGTAAATGTGTAAACTAAGCACTCTGTTTACACATCGGTCTGAGTTTAGAGTGACCTGTCTCCCCAGTTTCATGAAAATGTAGCACAATCTTAGCAGGATTTTCCAAACCCTTCTAAACTATCGAATGAGTGAAGAGCCTGACGTGACTTCCCCAAACCTGGGCTCCTCGCAGGCCCTGTGCCAGTTGCCAGCCCAGAAGGGTCCCTCTCCTTCTGGGAGGCTGGCTCAGAATTGCAATGAGAATGGTATTTGACACCCATTCTTCATAATTCTGGGATTTCATTTCCAGAAGGCACACAAATCTTAAAGCTGTGCTTGTTCGTGAATGTGAGGTAGCTAAGAGGCAAATTATCTCCAATTGAGTAGTTAATTCCATATTGTAAACATGAGAAAGACTATAACTAAAACCCAAACTATTTACATAGTTTTATGAAAATAAATTATGTATTTTAGATTTTAACAGCTATCAATGGAAAAGCAAACAAAATGGATAATTGCATTTTATAATATAGGTATAAAAACATTCAAAGAATAATCACTCTTTTCTGCATTTTACTAATTACCTACAGTGACCATGTATCAGATATAATTTAAAAAGTTATTTATCAGTTGCACAATTCTGTGCCTATACTAAAAGCCAATGAATTATATATTTTAAATGGGTAAATTATATGGTATGTGAACTATATCTCAGTAAAGTTACTAAAAAACCTTATTAAAAAAGATAAATTCAAAGAATCCTGAAGTTGAGCAGGACTCAGGAAACACATCAGCCTTTCTCTAACTAAATGCCACTTCAGCACCATAACTGAGTCCACCACTTGACCTGGAGAAAGCCACTCTGGGGAGGCTGTGTGCTCATGAGGGCACTCCGGAAGGACTTGCCAGGAGGGTGGTCTCTGAGTTCTGGCCACAAGCCTAAGTCCAATGAAGGGCTATGCCAGCGCCCCCTCCTCAAGGGAGCCTGGCTGTTTGTGACTCAGAGGGGCTTCCCTTCATCAGGGTTACTTGCTCCTGATGGAAAGTTCCTAGCATTTCTGTATACTGTTTTGGAATTTTTAATGCTACTTAACATTTCTGTGTAGCTTCCTATAACCAAAGTGACTGATTTTAGAATCAGCATTAAACATTCCATATTACAAATTTTCTTGGTTTCCCTATGAAGTTAAATGTTTATGTTCTGCATTCAATTAATAAATACATTTGACTGCCTAAGAGTTGAATATATTCTATTTACTATATGTTTTCTACTATCACAAATTTAAAGGTTAGCATCCTTCATTTTGCTATAATTTCCTATCCTTGCTTGACTAAGTTTCCAGAGGTGATGAAGAGATTACTTTTTCATCTTGACAACAAACTTCATAAAAAATTCTCAACCAAAATTCTAATAGAGAGGTAGAAGAACCATATGGAATCAAGGAGGCAGAAACAACTGTTTCCAGACTGAGGATAATCAGTGCCTTGTTTGTATCCCATATTGTATCACATTTCAGTCTACCACTTACTCTTACATTGTTTCCTCCCTGCTAGGACAAGCCCCTTAAGTAGAAAGAGCAGGTATTTTAAATTGTCATTATATAGATGAGGAAATTGAAAGGAAATTAAAGGTCATGGAACCAGTAAAGGACAGAATGAGAAAGTCACCCAGTTCCTTTCCATGGCTCCATGGACCATTTGCAAACACTGCTAGGCCATCAAGACAGTGAGAACCAATCAGGTCAATGGGACACTATAGCTAGGTCAAGTCCAGGCCCTCACTGTGGAGTTAAGCAGCCAGTTCAGTCATTTCCTTCCTCTTCCTGTTTACTCACTAGTGGGAAAAGAATGCTCTTTCTTGCTTTCTATATTCCCAGGAGTTCTGAGGTTTAAAAAGTTGGTTCAAAGGAAAACACTCTACGTTTACACAGCAGCTACTTCTGTTAGAAACTAGACGATCATTTTTCATTGTTCCAATGAACTACTGGGTTGAGAGAACTTCAAAGACCTCGGTTCTCGAAGGATTGAGGCTTATCTCAATTCTTATGTTATACTTATGATGAAGGTGTTATACTTATTGTTTACTTATGATGAGGGTGATAGCCATATTCTTACTATATATTTTTTTTCTCAAAAAGGATTAAAAATGAAATCGATAGTATTGGTCACATTTAAAGATTTGTGAATCTGTATACTTTCCAACAGGACACATCAAAACTGCATGCTTTATGTTCACCATATATTAACAACACATAAAAAGAGGGCACTTTAATCAAGCCTCAAAAAGTCAAAACTATCTGCCCTTCACAATCTAAGACTGCTGAGTATGCCGTCCTCTTTTCAGTTCTAGTTCATTTAAATGAGTGCTTACCTCAGTAAGGCCTTTAATTTTCAGGTACCCACAAAGGTAAGAGTTCCCCGTGTCCACATGCTGGAAAGAAAGGACAAACAGCCTCATTACAAATGGAGGAACCACCAGGAGACAAGCTGAAGGTACTCTGGAAATCCACGTGTCCAGTGGTCAGAGGCACCTTTGAGACCAGCTGGGTTAAGGGAGGCCTGGAAGCCAGTGCATGCCCAGCACAGCCTAGGGATCAATGGCCTTTGAGACATTTCTGAGTCTTCACCATCCACATGCCTGTTCAGACGAAGCAAACTGATCTCAGGATCCTCTCGGCTTCCTTCAGCTGAATATCTTCAGACCCAAGTCTCTTTCTGGCCTATTTCTATCTCCATACTGTTCAGTCACTTAGTGTAAATACAGGGGAGGAGTGGAAGTAGTTGAGTACCCAAATCTGATAAATTCCCCAAAACTTTTCTAGTTTCTTAAAATGAGACCTCACTTAACATTAAAGTCTCAGTGTGATACAGCACCATCGTACTTTGTTTCACTTTAATTCCAGGGGTTCACTTTGTAAATAAATCAAATTGTCATGAAATCTGAAAATCTACCTGTTCGGGATGAACCTGTTTACTTATGATATGGCTATCACCCTCATCGTAAGCAAGTCCACTCCTCCCCTGTATTTACACTAAGCACCATCCTGAATTATTTCTCTATAAACTAGGCAGAATATTCAGAAAAGGAAACTTTCGAAGACTTATGTGGTATAAATTTCAGTTATAAACTGAAATGCCAACCCCAAATCAGAATACATTGTGAATGCCTCCTTTGCCCATTTCATGTACAATGCTTGTATTTCTTGATGAAAAGAGGAGCCTAAAATAAACAGGGGTAACAGGAGTAGCTTTTGAGGTTTAGCAGCCACCAATTACTGGTTGCTGAGACATTGCCGACTACCTACCGAACAACCAATTTCCTACTTTTTCATGCTGGCAGGGCCCAGATCTTGTTCTGGCACCTACCCTGGCTCCACAAGACCTGGTCAACCCTGATGGATCCAAGGCAAACATGTGCCCCTGTCTCTTTGCGAGTTATTGGTTTAGGGGTGAGCAACCTAGATATGTGTACAAGTCTCCCAGGAAAGATTCTGGCCTATGAAGAAGCTCTTTTTCTTTCTCTGGTGGCAGCATTGTCTGCATACAGTGCCCAGTCCTGTGGCAGTCATCTAGAGATCATGAGGAGAAACAGGCTGGGAAAATGCCAAGGATGGCAGCACAAAAAGATGAAAAGAAATGAGCCCCTGAATGAGCCAATCTGGAAGAAGCCCCCACTAAACTTCTCACAAAGCGAGATAATGGGTTCACTTATTCTTTAAGCTATTTTAAAATAAGTATAGTTACTTGCAGCTGAACACATAATAACTAGTGGATTTTATCCCAATATATACAGGTTCATCCCGAACAGGTAGATTTTCAGATTTCATGACAATTTGATTTATTTACAAAGTGAACCCCTGGAATTAAAGTGAAACAAAGTACGATGGTGCTGTATCACACTGAGACTTTAATGTTAAGTGAGGTCTCATTTTAAGAAACTAGAAAAGTTTTGGGGAATTTATCAGATTTGGGTACTCAACTACTTCCAAGTACACCATAAATTAAATAATAAGGCAATCTTCAAAAACTGTAATGAGCTCACTCAGCCAGATGAGGTCAGCACCAAAGCAAATGAGTTTCAATGAAGCTAAAATGCTCTCACAGTTTGACGCTATTGACAAAGGTATTCCATCTGAAAACTGCCAAAGCATTTTAAATATCTTCATCTGCTGACGTTGGCACTGAACATTATGTAAAGCGGCTGATCAGCACTAACAAGGTTCAGCAAAGAACTTTTATTAAAAGATACATAACCCTAATCTGAGGCCTTAAATTTCATGTATGCAGTCCTCACTGAATTCAATATAGTTTGGGGTTTCACAGATGCCGGAAAGGGTATCAGGTGGCAAGGATACTTGCTAATAAGATTAAAATTTGAACTGTAAATTGGCTAACATTCTGCATGGATTATCACATGCTCAAGAATCAAAATTTCAGTTTGGCCTCCATTCAACCATGTGTCTCTCTCCCATTCTGCCCAAATTGATCTTGATGACTGTTGGTGAACTCAAATACACCACAATGCAGAGAGCATTAACTATACAACAGGCTAGCATCTCAATGAGAATAACAAGGCAAATGTTTAGTAAGGTCTCACAGCACAGCTGTGTCCAACAGCTGCTCTTTTTACTATTCCTTTCACAGTGACCCTGACTCTCACTTTACTCTTGGCTTCTTGAATGGCAGAGGAGAAATAGAATAGTCACAGTAATAAACAACAACAACAACAAACCCAGTCAAAATCTCACAAAGTTTGAAGAACTTTTTAAACTGGAATCTCAAAAAAGAAAGTGCTCCAAAGAGCACACAAAGAGATGTGCAACATCATTAGTCACTAGGGAAATTCAAAACCACAATGAGATACCACTTCACACCCACCAGCACGGCCACAAATAAAAAAGATGGACAATTGCAAGTAATAACAAGGATGTAGAGAAACTGGAACACTCATATGCTGATGGTGGAAATGTAAAATGGCACAGGCATTTAGGATATCTGTCTGGCAGTTCTTCAAAATGTTAAACATAGAGTTACCATGTAACCTAGCAATTCTACTCCTAGGTATCTATCCAAGAGAAATGAAGACATGTCCAACACAAAAACTTGTACATGAATGTTCACTGCAGCATTATTCATAACAGCCAAAAAGTGGAAACAATCCAAATGTCTATCAACTGATCAATGGATAAATAGAATGCTATATATCCATACAATGGACTATTATGCAACAATAAAAAGGAATGAAGCAATGACACATGCTATGACATGGGTGAACACTGAAAACATTGTAGTCAATGAAAGAAACTAGATACAAAAAGTAACATATAAGATTCCACTTACATGAAATGTCCAGAATAAGCAAATCTTAGGAAAAAAATCAGTAGTTGCCTAGGGTTGGAGGAGGGTTACAGCTAAAGGGGTATGTGGTCTATTTTCAGGGTGATGAAAATTAGATTGCAGTGACGGTTTAATAACTCTGTTAACATACCCAAAACTATTGAATTGTATACCTTAGGTGGATGAATTCTATGGTATGTGAACTATATCTCAAATTTTACCTCAATAAAGCTGTTGTGAAAAAAAGAAAGCAGGAAAGAGGAAGAGTTATAAAAGGCAGCAGTATTGGAAGAAGGCTGAGTCCAAAAAACTAGTCCTGGCTGAAAAACCAGATGATGGGGCAATTCACATGCCAATGACTCTCAATGATGGGCCACCAACCAGTCCAGATGTAGGGCAGCATTCCTGGGCATGACCACTGTCCCCATTGTCACAAATCCTACTCAAGTAGCTTCCAGCCATTGGCCAGGTTTCTGCTCTGGGCCTGAGACTTATCAGTTGTGTACCAACTCAATCAGTGCTTCCACTGGTTCACAAAGAAACTGGAACCTGACAGAAATTCAGAAACAACACACTATTGACAAAAGAGCAGTTGCCGCAGTAACCAAAGCAGACTTCTCTTTGACACTTAACTACCCTGCCAGTGGTTCCCTATCATATCAGAAACCATCAAATTAAACAATAGGCACAAATTCAAGATCATTCCAAACATGGCCCACACCAGGGTCTCACTTCCAGAATTTTATGATTAGTTGCAAAAAACAAAACAAAAAAACTTGTAACTTCATACTAAATTCTCATTTTAGGCAAAAGAAGGGGGATTACCACATGAAGCACATAATTATGAAGACTGAAATACTTCAGCCACGATAGTTTTTCAATTACAATAAATATCATGGATCATGATAGAAATTTAAGTTTATAGTCCAAAGATACAATTACAGGAAGATGCAGCTTTCCTAATCAAAAATCATTTATTCCCACAAAACAGTAAGAAAAAAGAGGCTGATGAATGCTCTAGTTAGCAAAAAGAAAATGTATTCCCATTGTCTTTTGGGTGGGAAACCTACTTTCTTGGAATACTGAAAATTTAAAAGGGTAAAGGGCGAGAATACGGAAAAGACACATCCTACATTCTGTTTTCACACATGGCAGCACTGAGATAACACATCTCAAAGCTTCTGTAAGGCCTTCCAATGGGACAGATGTTTGGAGGGGCTTTTGGGAACAGCCTAGTAGGTGGGGTGTCAGGCTAAGGACAAAGGGGCAAAGGGAGGGGGAAAGTGGGTCCTGAGGTAGCTACAGAGGAGGAATGTTTTTGTAGAGAAGGGAGAGAAAAAGGAGTATTAACCACTGCCATCTCCTTTGGCTGGGAAAAAAACTGTCAATTGCATTACTATTTGTATGAGAGGGGTGAGGTGTAAGAAAAGGCCAGGGCAGGTGAAGCTGTAGTTCCAAAGTTATCAGGGGCTGACAGCAGGTACTCAGAAATCCAGGTAAAATGGGGGGAGGTGGAAAGACATGGGAAGGAAATATCTGAGTGAGAAATAAAACTAGATGAGTTAGGTTTCCCAGTACATGACTATCAGAGACCGGGAGGAAGCCTTAGCTCTGCAGATAAAAATTAAGAAACTGGAAAAAGGGTCCCTTGGAGATAGGAAGGAAGAAGACAAAGGTATGGGGTGGGAATGTCTGGGCCGGAGAGACTGGAAGCCTACTGGAAGTGGCCAGAGAACGGGGTAGGAGTATTAGAAGCCTGGGGCAAGAGGCCTGGTGGTGGTGCAGCTGTGAGGAGCTGGGTGTAGAGATCAAAGAGAGACTGGGACGGTGGGGGCGGGGGCACAGGAGGCAAGAGCCTAACAGACTGTGAGGCCCACCTAGCAGCACCCAGGATGTGTGCCTGGTCTTGGAGTTGGTGGGGGTCAGAGACCAGGAATCAGTTGTGGGCTGGGGACTCTCAGGCTGAAGGGGCTAATGGAGGGAGGGTGCTCCCAGGTCCGAGGGGGCTGATTAAGTTCTTTCAAAGAGGAAACCCTAAGGAGAGGAGGAGGACCACAGGGTCTGAGGATTCCTGGGACTGAGGAAATTAGGAAAAGGAGGCATGTCTCAGGTCTGGGAGAATTTGACATGGGACCCACCATGCGGAGGGTCCCGAGAAGGAGAAACCAAAGGAGAGTTCTTCGGGGTCAGAGAGGGACAAGAGGGAGGGCTGATCTTGGGTCGACAGGTCATGGAAAAGACCTGGGTTTGAGGGTGGCCAGTCGTGGGGGGCTTCCAGATCCCAGGCAGGCTTCAAGTCTGGCAGAGTGTTCAGGTACTGCCAGTAGCTGCTCACGACAGGATCCGCATGTGAGAGGGCAGGTCAGGGTTGGGGATCAGAGTGTGAGACACCAGCTGGGCAGGTCCCGGGGGTGAAGTGCCGGGTGCTGGAGGCCCGGTGGCAAGGGCCTGTCCCGCGGCTGCGGGCTCGAGGAGCCGGGGACAGGCACGGCCCGTGAGCGCCGCGAGGAGGCCCTCGGGCCCCGGCCCGGCGCGGCCGGGCGCTCACCTGCAGCACCACCTCTACGTCGTACGAGTTCCCTTTGCTCTTCTGGTGGCCGCGGAACTTGGAGCCGCTGTAGAGCAGGCTGGTGGCCACGCCGGGCTGCTGGGTGTTGATGGGCGGTGGCGGGATGAGCGAGGCCGCGGAGGCGGCCGAGGCACCGGCCGGCGGGGGACACTCGGCAAACCAGAACTCAGATTACTTGAGGGGTTTAATGGATGGCAGTCTCCATCTGAAGGTGAATAGATATGAAGGAACTCCCCTAAGACTGGAAGGAAAATGGAACCTCTAGGAAATGGGAATTGAGATGGATGGGACCACCCACCCGCTGCCTGCGGACCTAGCGTTCCGGCCGCCACCGGGACCCCGGGACCTGAGAGCAGGGCCTCCCCGTCCTGAGCTGAGTCCCCCTCCCCACTTGCCCTCGCACACACTCACACACACACGCGCGCACACACACACATACACACACGCGCACACACACATACACACACACAGCACCGCTTCCGATTGGCCCGGGCGCTCCAGAGGGGCGGGAGCAGGCTCACGCGGCTCTTCCACCCATTGGCTAGCGGAGAAAACACGTGGCGGGTTGCGCGAGGCACCCTCTGGGACTTGTAGTCTTCCCGAAGCGCGACATAAAAGGGGCGGGACGAAGTGCGTTGTGATGCTGATTGACTGGGGGCGTGTGCAGGAGGCACGCCGTTACCCGGCGCGCCTTTGGCGTCATGCGGAAGATGGCGGCGTCCAGGGGAGTTTGAGGGCTCTGGGGAGGCAGTGAGAGTTTTCCGTACAGTCGGAGTGGGCAGTTTGGGGATTCCTTTGCTCTGTGTTTCCTGCTCTAAGATTTCGCACCGGTGGTCTTCCCACCCCTTGAAACGCAATGTGGAGAAGCTACCTCCGCCTGCGGGACGGCGGACGCCGTCTCCTGAATCGGCCCCCCGGTGGCCCCACGGTCTTCGTGGGGCTGGGGTCAAACACCCCATCCCCATCCCGGGCCTACGCTCCCCCGGCAGGTGAGGGAGGCAAGGGCACACCCCCTTTGGCCAGGGACCGAGGCAGGCTAAGGTGGGCTGAGGGGTCCGGCCTTGCCGGGTGGGGTAACCGAGTTAGGGATCAGGCTCATCGAGGTATGTAGTCTTGGGAAAGAGCAGCTCAGACTAGGGCAGGGACAACCCGAGGGCACACATCGCGTCACGGCACTAGACAGTAATTGACCTTTGGCGTGTGCGGCGTTTCTCAGAGTTTCTGGCTTTTTAATAAGGAAAGCAGGTATCATCCTTGTTTTTAGACAGGGGAATTCAGGTTCTGGAACAGGACTACAAGGTCAGAGTAGATTCTGATAGGTTAGTGGAGGTCAAAGGTCCGCCTGTCTGACCTGTGTCCTAGGAGCCCGTACAGTAGGGGTCTAGAACCCAGGAATTCAGTCGGCCACTTTCTCTGTAGGTTTCCTGGCCCTACTTCCTACTGCCCTACCACAACCACTGCCACGTCTACTAAGGAGTTAATTGATACCTCGTTTCTTCTTCCTCCACTTCTGACTCTGATGAGGCCTGGAAGGTTGACTCTTTCATTACTCCTGTGGAGAGATTTTAGGCTAAGAGTGGGAGTGACTGAAATGAGTGAAGAGTAGTAATATTCTCTTTCCATTAAATTAGTTTTTCTGTGCTGAGGGCAGAAAGCACAGTTGTCTGCAAAACAGACAGGTGTGGTCCACACCTGGGTGATGTTCATTGTCAATTGCAAAAGATTGTATCCTGGTTAAACAGTAGTTTCTAATGCCTTGTGATAAGAGATATACAAAGAAACTTTGAGACCACAAAGAAGCACCTACTTCCATCTTGGGGTGTTCAGGGCCTAAAAGGGTCTTGAGTTTTTAAAAGAAGGCATTTAAGTTGAAAGTTGATTGATGAGTAGGAGTTTGATATAGAGGAGGAAGAAGAGTGTTGGGCAGCTAGAACACGTCTTTAGGAGATACTGGGCTGTAAGGGATCTTGCCGTTCCTGAGTTGCATCATTTTATAATTAATGGTAATCTAGTAAGCGAAATGTTTTCTTGAGTTCTGTGAATTGTTCTAGCAAATTAATCAAACCTGTTAGGCATCATTGGAACCTCCAATTTGGTTGGGTTGGTCAGAAGCTCAGGTGACAACCGGAACTTAAACTGGAGTCTGAAGGGGTAGGGGGCAGTCTTGTAGGACTGAGCCCTTAACACGTGAGATCCGATGCTAACTCCAGGTGCGTAGTGTTGACACTTAATTGAATTGTAGGGTACCCAGCTAGTGTTACAGAGTTGACTGGTGGGAAAATACACATTTGGAGCACCGAGTGTCTGTGTGAGTCTGTAAAGGAAAATGAGAAGTTGTTTTTTTTTTTTCTTTACAACATCCTGGGGAAGCACAGTACAAGCAAAGGCGACACATTTAGGCGTTCACATAAGCTGGTGAAAGCAGAGGGTTAATTTAGGTTAGTAGATGCCACTTCCCATTATGGTGGCATGTCATCTGCCATATCTTTTTCCTTTCTACGGCAAACAATAGTTTTAGGCTATTGAAAGTACTCGGCACATGGTAGGTAATCAACTGTGAAAGAAGATATGAATGAATGAGAGAATGAAGCACAGTGGGAGAAAGGTATGTGAATCAAGCCTCTGAATGCTCTACAAACATTTCTCGTTTTGAGATTCTGAGAGTATTGAGAGTAGTGGAAGGTTAAATCTAAGTGGGGCCTTCGATTGGCAGGTGGATTGAACTTGGGGGTTAGGAAAGGGTCACTGGGTTGTTGGAGGAGATATTGTAGCAAGGAGACCTGTATGAGGCTGTTTAGTGGTCCTGCTCTGTACCAGCTGCTTGGAGGGGAGGTCTTCTGGAAAGGCAGCATATTTGGCTAACTGTAAACACCCAGTAAAGTCAAGGTTAGAAGTCTTGTCTACTCTGTTTACAAATTATCACCTGAACAAATCATTTAGCTTCTCAGAGTCTACCACTTCAGAGGTGTCACCTGCCCTGTCTTCCTCATAGAGTAGTTATGGTGGATTGAGGGAGATTCTGTAGATAAGGTGGCCATTCTGCCACCTGTTTTTATAAGTAAAGTTTTATTGACACACAGCCACATTCATTTACATATTACATAGGGCTGCTTTCAATACAGGAGCAGAGTTGACTGGTTGCAACAGGGATGGAATGGCCCACAAAGCCTAAATTGTTTATTGTTTGGCCCTTACTGAAAAAAAAAAAATCGCCAGCCCCTGCTTTAGATGCTGGCGCAATTTGGGAAAAATGTGTTTAGTCATTTAGCTCATTTACATTAATTGCTATGACAGATACATTTGTCCTGAAGAATTTTTTAACAGATTTATTGAGATACATAACAATTCACTCATTTAAAGTGTACAATTAAATGGTTTTTAGTATATTCACAGAATTATACAACTGTCACCACAATCAATTCTAGAATATTTTTGTTGTCCCCAAAATGTGCCCTTTAGCTGTCACCCTCCCTTTGTCCCTTCCATCCCTCCAGCTCTAAGCAACCACTACTTTACTTTCTGTCTCTACAGGTGATTTCCCTATTTTGGACACTTTATGTAAATGGAATGTGGTTTTTTTTTGTTTTTGTTTTCAAGTAGAGTGTTTTCACGGTTTATGTAAGTCGTAGCATGTTATCAGGACTCTTTTTTTATTGCTGAATAATATTCCATCTTATTTATCCATTCATCTGTTGATGAACATTTGGGTTATTTTCATCTTTTGACTATTCTGCATAATGCTGCTATAAACATTTGTATACAAGTTTTTATGTGGGCATATGTTTTCAATTGTTATGTATCTAAGAGTAGAATTTCTGGGTGAAATAGTAACCGTTTAACCTTTTGAGGAACTGCCACACTGCTTTCCAAGGTGGCCATTTTACATTTCCACCAGCAGTGTACAAAGGTCTCAATTTCTCCATATCCTCACCAACACTTGTTATTATTTGATTAGAGCGATCCTCGTGAATGTGAGGTAGTTTTGATTTGTATTTCCTTGATGATAAATAATGTTGAGCATGTTTTTATGTGCTTATTGGATATTTGTACATTTTTTTTGGAGAAATGTCTATTCAGATCCTTTGACCATTTTTAATTGGGTAACTTGTCTTTTTATTATTGAGTTGTTCTTTATATAGTTGGCCTGAAGAATTTTGATACCAGAAACAGTTGATTGGAGCTGCCTGAGGATTATGGTTGAAGAGATGCCCGGAGAGAGGATTTCAGCTTTAAGGCTTAAGGCCCACCAGATGGCACTGTTTAAAAAGATAACGGTGTTAGGCAGCTCTGAGAAGGCACTGCCTCTATTCTTGGTGCACAGTGGGAGTTGTAGTTCAGAGGCTCTGAGTCTTTACAAAGCAAAGGCCAGCCCGGAAATTGAAGCTGAAAGAAAGATCATTCACTGGTCCATGAAGCCTGGGACAGGTTGAGCAGTATAGGGGAAAGTGACACAGAAAACAGCCTGTTTTTTTTATATGAATTGAAGCAACCTCACAGGAAAAGGGACACAATAGACATTAATTTCCAATTCAGCACTCTTCACATGAGTAGGCTTTTTTAAGTTGTCTTTACTTAACAGCCTGTTTTCTTGTGGCTAGCTTTTTACTTTCAACACTTTTTTTACATACCCATTTCCTTTTACCTACATAGTCCACAAAATTGTCTCTTCAAAGTCATTGAGTATGTTTTTGCCACAGAAACAGATGTTCTGTAAGGGGAGTGATTCATACTCTACACAGACCTAAGTTCCATATGATCCTACAAGACTAGACTATTTCTTTTGTCTTTAAAGATGATGTTCCTGTTGCTGTCAGCTAGCCCTGTATTCATGGAGAATATGGAAGTTTGACAGACTCCTAGTGGCCTCATGATTTGACTCATGTGACCCAAGACCTTTGAGGGCCCAGGTGAAGAACTCTCGTCTTTTGACATTGTTGGGGATTCTGGCTCCCACCAAATGAATTTTCCAGATCACGTTTACATATGCAAACCCCTTACCTGGCTCTCTCTGTCCTCCTTACTGTGATCTGTCTGGCCTTCTCTCCCCAGATCTGGTCCCCACTGCCCTCTCTGGGCATCTCCAACTTTTCTCTGCCAGATAGCTATAGTCTTGTCCTGACCATTTTTCTAGTTCAACAAAACCCTGTTCTCATGAGGCTCTGGACCTTTATGTAAGCTGCTGCTTTTGTTGGAAACTCTTTCACACATACCCTCTCCAAAAACAAATCCATCAATGCAGAATGGCTAATTCCTTCTGCTTTAGGTCTCAGATGGAATCTGACTCCTGGGAGCTCTTCCTTTAGCCCATGAGGAGATTAGGCTTCTCCAGCATGTATTTCAGTGTCCCTTGTACTTTGGCCATCATGGTCACTCTATCATTTGGCTGGCTTAATGTCCATCTCCCCACTAGTTAATGTCTTAAGGCTAGGGGTGAGCTTTGAGTCCTATTGCCAGGACTTACCACCCTTCCTGGAACAGAATTAATACTCACCAAAGTTTGTTTCAAAACTTCGAGTCTACAGCCATGCCACCCCGATCCCGTCTGATCTCAGAAGCTAAGCAGGGTCGGGCCTGGTTAGTACTTGGATGGGAGATCGCCTACAAAGACCAGGTGCTGTAGGCATAAAAAATAAAAAGGGATTGTAAGCTGACAAAGTCCTTGCAATCTGTGAGGTCGACCAGGGTTGCCTCACCTAAAACAAAACAAAACAACAAAAACTTCAAGACTGAAGTTTGCCCTCTACCTGTCACCTTTCCATTCAGAACACCTTTCTAAAACATACTAACATATGGACCCACCTTCAACTGAGGCCTGGCAGCCTCTGTGTTCCTTTTGTCCAGGTGTCATCTCTTTATGCAGGGTTTTCTCCTTTTTTGAGCAGTTTGGGTTGCCCCTTTCTTGCTCCTCAGTCCATTCCTCTTCCTTCCAGTTTTCTCTTCCTCTTAACAGATAAGGAGGTAGGTCTGACCAGGACAAAGGAGCCATAGCCTGACCAGCAAAGCAGAACAAAAGATTTCCTTCATGGGAAACCCTGCTGTCCTGGCAACTTTGAATAGTTAAGCCTGTGTCGTCAGAATCCATTCCTTGGCCCCCAGCTCTCTTGGACCAATTTCCTGGGGCTGTGTGCCAGAATGTTCTCCATTGGCACTGCCTGCTGAGGAACAGATCCTCCCCCTGCCCAGTGAGTCAGAACTTTCAAAGCTCTTCCCACTTGTGCCTGGACTGGCTTTGGAGAACATCGTGGACATAGTCTGGATGCTTCCATCCAGACATTAACAAGGAGGCCCCTGGACCTGTGTCGTACCTGCCATCTGAGTGAGACTGAGACAACATGTAAAGTAGGGAAATTTAAAAGCAGCAGGGTGGTATAAACCTATTTTGGTGTAAATGCGTGAGAGAATCAGTATTATGATTTTGGACAAAGATGGTAAATTGTGTCATAATAATACATCATCATCTTGGTGGCCAGATCTAATCGCTTAAAAAAAATTTAAACTCTGAACACAGAGTTTTGTCTATTTTAGTAACTGTTTTATCCCAAGTACCTAGAACAGGACCTGGCACATAGTAGGCACAAATATTTTCTTGTGGGGAAATAATTTGGGCCTCAGTTTGGTAAGTGTAACCATGGAAATGCAATTTTGGGCTTTTTGTGTAAGCATTAATGATAGCAAATGAGATTGATGAAAAAACTGATGTGATGTGGAAAACATAAAAATACAATGTTTGGAGTAAGACCAGATACTCTCTTTTCATTACCTCCTTCCCCCATGCACATAAACCAAGTTCTCCTGATTTTCATAGTCTATTTAAATTAATAAAACTAACTGAAGCTTGGTTTTTGAAAAAAAGTAAAAAGTTAAAAAGCATTAGAAACTAATGAATCTCCTTTTCCTTCACATGCTGCATCATTATTTCCAATAAATAACTTCAGTCAGGGACTCTGAAGGCTTTTAGTACCTGATGAGTATGTGAAGGAATGAACAAACGAATGAATGAACAAATGAATGAATGAGTGAATGGTAAGGACTGGATTATGGTTTATAGCTTCCAAAATGTGACCTATTTGCTCTTTATTAGTTGAAGGATCTGCATAATTCCTTATGCGCTGCTCTTGGTTTTTAATTCCTCCAAGAAAAGAGAGGGAGTGTATTTACATTTTTATATAAGATTTTATTCAAGTTATTTGCAGAAGGAAACACAGGACACAGATTTTCCCCCTTCTTAAGGGAAATGTTTGGAGTTCCTTTTGAATACACAGGCAAGCTGGTTAATTAGGTTAATTAATTGGTAGAGAGGATGGGAAATGTTCCTGGGATCTCTACTTACTGCCTGTGCATCACACGTGTGCACACGCACATTCACGCTCATACTGGCTTTCCACTCATGCCTTCTTAGAAGCATTGGACTCTTGCCTGAAATGTGTCTCTGGCTTTATCAAATTCAGACACCATCTTTAGTTTCAGGCACATTGTGCTGACATGGGGACAGCTCTAGCGGAGATAGTATCGGGGAGCATGCTTAGAAGTTAAAGCAGAAGGTGCTGGAAAAGTCTGTTGGGTCAGTCTGCAGGTTCATGATGCTGCATGATTAGACTATCCCTGGGTTTCTTGGCTAGGAGGGGCTTGACCAGTGTGTTCCTCCCTTATCCCTAGAGAGTGAATGTCCTCCTCTTCCCAGCTTAATCAGAAGACATTGATTATGTTGCATAGAGTAGGGCAGACCTTGAATGGTGATCTGGAAATCAAGCCAATCAGTCAGCATCAGCAATAATGATACCAGCTGGTCTTGTTACTTCCTGAGCTGTCTCAATGTGATTTTAAACTGCCTTTTTGAAAAATCTTTCTCACAGAAAGGAAGAGGTTTTATCAGAATGTCAGCATCACACAGGGTGAAGGTGAGTATCCGAAATTTTGACTGCCTCTTTTTCTTCTTTTTTTTTCTGTGAATGGATAGAAATATTTTTCATCTCCTACCAGTTCAGTGGGAAGACTACTCTTTGTGCTTTTGTCAGATATGTTTCTGTAAGCCCTCAGTGAAGGGACTCAGGGTTGTCTTTGTCTGTGCCAGTTCCAGTAGCTAAATATAGGAATGGTCAGTCAATTCCACTTACCAATCCCTGAGAGGTTTTCATTTGATCTTTCAAGGTGGCTTTGAGATAAACCTGGACCACAGGAAGCTGAAAACTCCTCAAGCCAAGCTCTTTACTGTCCCCAGCGAGGCCCTGGCCATTGCAGTGGCCACTGAATGGGACTCCCAGCAGGATACCATCAAATTCTACACCATGCACCTGGTAACAAGTTCACAAACCTACACCCTGATTCCTGCTTCTGGCTTCCTAGGGAACCTGGAAGAAATTTGAGACTTCTAACCAAATTGCAATAAAGCCCTTGGGGGTGGGCTGCAGCTACACTTGCCTCCTCGAATGTAATGAATGTTCCGCTTTGTGGCCTGGTCACCTGCAGTTCCCTGCTCAGAGTACTGCTGGATGGCTGGTTCCTCCTCTGGTCTCAGGGCAGATGTTATCCTCCTTGACTGCCCAGCTGTCTTATTTTCTATCATGGTAGCTGCTTCTTTGTTTCATCACCACTTATAAATTTGTAATTGTCTGTTTCATGTTTATATGGTTATTGTCTGTCTCTTCACTGCCTTGTAAGCACAGAAGGGCAGGACCATGTCTGTCTTACTCACCAGCA
Organism: Pteropus alecto; assembly: GCF_000325575.1. NCBI lineage: Eukaryota > Metazoa > Chordata > Mammalia > Chiroptera > Pteropodidae > Pteropus > Pteropus alecto. The sequence continues at coordinate 4,954,453 of NW_006433941.1, forward strand.
CAAGCCAACCCTAGCATGAAGTTTAATTGGCACTCAGTAACTATTCATTGAGTGGAAGACCCCAAGGGGCAGTTGGGTGAGGCGAGGCCTTCCCTGGCCCTCATCCATACAGGGTGACTCACTGGGGTGCTAGAGCAGCCTGGGAAAGGGGTCGGCCTAGACTGTTTAGGTCCAAGCTCCACAGCTTCCAAACAGTAACCTCGGGCAAGTTATTCCCCCTTCTCAGCCCCATGTTCTGCATCTGTGAGAAGTGAGTGATAACAGTATCTGCTCCTAAAGTAGTATCAGGTTGGAATAAGCTAATACATAACAAGCCCTGGGTGTGGTCCCTGGCACAGAGAGAGTACTCAGTCAACATAGGAGTTAGTGTTATCATCCCTGTTCCTGCTGTGCTCAGCCTTGTAATATAGACCCATGTGGGCTTCCTCAACATCTTCTCAGCCCACTGCAGTGCTGGTCTGCTCCTTTGTCTGATGACATTAGGGTGACAAAGCTACAAACTAATCATTAGAGTACCTGAGCAAACTCCTATTGACACCACAGATCTGAAAAATAATCCTGCTTCTGGTTTGGCCATTTTTTCCCCCTGCTTTCTAAGGTGTTAAGGGAGCCAGCTGTTAAGCTTTTCAGTCATATTAGAATTCCAGTAATGCTTATGTGTTGTGTTTACTGAATTTGACTCTCTGGGCCTCAGTTTCCACATCTCTGAATTGGGTATAATAGTACCTATCCAAAGAATTGTTGCGAGGATTAAATTAAATATGGAAGAGCCTGGTAGTAAAATATGAGACCTTGGGACGTTCATTAATCCTAGAGCCATGGCAAGAATATTGTGAGTACCATAAGCTATCACATGTAGTGCACTGTTGGTACAGAGCCTGACTGTAATAAGCTCTCAGTAGATGAGCTGCAGCTGAGGTTGTGGAAACACCTTGGGTCAAAGCCTTTGGGTTGGCACTGCTGCTCGCTGGATGGTGCTGGCTGGTTCTCCTTGTTGCTGTGGGCTGGATCTAGTATCCTCAGGAATACAGGTGCTTTGCCTGGGTCTAGCAGGTGGTGACAGGGCTCTCTGTCTTTTGATTCAGACTACATTGTGCAACACATCTTTGGACAACCCAACCCAGCGAAACAAGGACCAGCTGATCCGAGCAGCTGTAAAGTTTCTGGACACCGATACCATCTGGTAATTGATGTTTAGAAGGGCATTCCCTTTGGACCAAGCAAGTCCCTTGAGCTGTTTTGCCTCATTTGCCCAGACAGTTATCAGTGGAAGAAGAGGCAGTCCCTTTTCCTTTATCTTACAGGGCAGGGATAGCAGTCTAGTTGACATCAGCACTTAGCTGCTCTGCAAATCTCTAAAAGGGAGGACTCCTTGGGCTGCAATGGTGTTGGAGCAATGGGCACTCCTCTTCTGTAGTCCAACAGCTCTCCCTTAGTCTGGGGCAGGGTGGGGTGGTGGCATATGCAGCTCTTGCAGGCTCTAGGACCAAGGGGTCACTTTCCAACCTCCAGCAAGGCCTCTGACCTTGGACTTTTGCTTACCAGCACATTCTCATGTAGGCATTCTTATCACTACTTGTCAGCCTAGACACAGATGGCTAGAAGTTGACATTCAGGAGCTGGCTTCCTCCACTTCTAAAATTTTCCCTGTGTCTATTATTTAGTTATTTGTGTATATATATGTGTATGTGCATATATATGTACATATGAAAAACAAGAGTTGGCTCACGCAATTTTAGAGGCCAAGAAGTCCCATGATCTGCCATCGGCAAGCTAGAGAATGAAAGCCGGTGGCATAATTCATTCTGGCTCTGAAGGTCTGAAAAAAACATGTATACATACACATACATAAAGAGATTTTATTATAAACAATTGACTCATAGGATTATGGAGATTGAGAAGTCCCAAGATTTCAGTCAGCAAGCTGGATACCCCTGAGAGCTGATGGGGTGTAAGTTCCAGTCTGACTGCCAGCAGACTTGAAAACTAGAATGAGCCAGTGTTTCTGTTGGAGTGCAAAGACAGGAAAAGAACTGATGTTTCGGCTTACGGCATTCAGGCAGGAGTTCCCTTCTTTATGTTCTTTAGCTAATTTGTTAGTGATATTGAAGGAGAGTTGAAGAAACAACTGAAGTAGTTGAGCAGCATCGTGTCTGCTGGCCCAAGTGCTCTAGAATCTTGAGTTATCTCACAGGTGGCACATGGAATCAGCACTGAGGGCTGAGGAGGGGCAAAGGGGCTCCTAGAGAGGCATCCAGCAGTGCCGATTTTGAGTTGCTAGTCAGAAAATCCAAATGTGTTAGGGGCCATTTGATTGCAGTGAAAAGAAACCCATTCAATCTAGGGTTTTCTTGAAAACTATACAGGGACCCTGATAGGAAATGAAGGACGATAAGCCACCAGATAGTGTACTAGAGTGCCTCCCTCTCCCCTGCGGGGAGAGTCCACCCACTTGTCTGCCCAGCAGCCCGGCTTTTCCTGCACACTCATGATCTTTCTTCCCTCTGCTAACACCAGACTGGCTTCCCACAGTGCCTGCTTGGGTTCCAGTCCCACAAGGCCTTGCAACTTAAGCTCACCTCAGCTGACTCTGTCTTCTATGTCTCTTAGTCAAAACAAGTGGCATAGCCTGGCATCAGGTGGTATCAGGCTTCCATGGCAGTAGCTGTATCTATAGCCAGAAGGCAGTTGGGCTCATGAAGTACAAACAAGCAACTTGGTCTGTGGCCAGGGGCCACGCTCTCTTGAAGAGTGTGGGTAGGTAGGGATACAGTGACCGAGCTTCTATATAGCATTCACATCCATCATCCTAGGATAAAGTAGGTGTGGATCCGGGGTTACAGTATTAGTGTTTAGAATGGTACTAATATAGTGTTGCAAGCCTTGACCCATCAAATAATTGGGGACATTTAGGACAGTGACTCTCAAACTCAAGCTTACATTCAATCCCCTGGAATGTTCGTTAAGACACAGATTGCTGGTCTTCGCCCCAGAGGTTTTGATTTCTATAAGTGTGAGGTGGGACCTCGGAATTTGTACTTAAACAAGTTCCCAGTTGATGCTCCCCTACTGGCCCCAAGGGTCACAGTTGAGAACCATTGCTTTAGGGGAAGACTTGGGCTGGGGCGGTGGTGGCGAAGTTTTTTGCTGTTGCCTTTTGTGTTCTTCCATTGTCTGTCACTGAATGATGGAATTGTACTTTTTTATTAATGAAGGTGATTTTTGCAATGAATTAGCTACAGGGTGGAAGAACCACAGACGTTAGTGGAACTTCAAAAGAATGAGTGGGACCCAATCATAGAATGGGCCGAGAAGAGGTAAGATGCGTAGCCCTACGGTGTTGGCAGTTTGTTGAGATTAGCGGGTAACACTGAATAAGCAGAGCCTTCAGCTAGTGGACTTCTTGAGTCCAGAGCACCTTTGGGATTTGGCACCTCCCATATGTTCAGGAATAGGGCCACCTTGGAAAAAATACTCCTCAAATTTATTTCAGCCACCATGCACCAAGTACCTGCTCTTAGTACAACCTGTGCTGAGTGTAGGAATGGAGCCCCAGCTCTGCCATGATTGGCTATGTGGCCTTGGGCTAGTGACTTATCTCTGAGTGACAGCTTTCTTATCTGTGAGTGGGGCTCATAATCCCTACCTCTTAGGTATTGTGAGGAGTAAATGAAGTGATGCTCAGCATCCTGCCTGGCACACAGTAAATGCTTACATTCTGGCAGTTACCATCTTTACCATTGTCACAATTCCTACATTGTTAAAATAAGTCATAAAATGGCATATATGACATATACACACATGGAGAAAAGTCTGGATACCATCCTACAAAATTATATGTAACATCCTGTGGATATAGGGTGTCTAGGAATTAATGATACTCCATATTTTTCTTTAGCAGGAAGACTCTTTTTTGCAAACTGAGCAGACTATTGATGTGGTGACAAAATTCAGTTTCATTTTATTCCAAGGGGACTTTGAAAGGGCTACTGCTTCGGTACTACCTTGACCCTACAGTATTTTATAAGCTTATGTAGATTACTTTTTGGTGTAGCATTTTTCACAAAAGTGATGTCTGTCAGTTCATCTCATTTGTACGTACCTCCTGAGTGCCCACAGCCAGTTTGTCTCATTTGTACATATCTCCTGAGTGCCCCCAGCATGCCAGGCATCCTTGGGTTCTATAGTAAAAGGCATAGCCAGTGCATTAAAGGATCAAGTAAAATGTAACAACTGTAGTACTGTGTGAGAACGATGAGGATACAGTGTCATTTTGGAGTCTAATGAAATGTAACAGTAATTTAGGTGCCTGGAGACCTTTGCTGTGATACAAAATTGTCAGCTTTTTGTTGCAGTCAAGATTTCTTGTCCTTAATAATTTTTAGAAAAATTTGACTATTTCTTATGTTCCATTTGTAATGTTAAAAATTTTAGCAAGAATATTTCTAAACCAATGGGAAAAATCAGTGATATAAGAAACAAAATTACAAAAATTGCTTTTACTCCAATGTTTTTCCTGTATTTTATATAGTTATGATTATTCTCAAAAATGCATCTTTCTTGAAGCCAGTTCATGTCCCAGACCAAAAACAATGCCTTTTATATAGTAGAGGCTTAATAAATATTTGAAAAAGTGATTGAATGATATAGGACATATACAAATATTATTATAAGGAAAAGAGTATTTAAAAAAAATTTTCATGACCTCAAATGGGAAAAACTTTCTTAAAAAGTTTAAAAAGCAGGTAGACCATGATTTTGATGGAAATTCCAGGCAAATAGAATTTCAGCAGCCTTGTATAAGTGAAACCCCTGCTTGCGTGGCACGCTAACTATGCTTCCATTCAGGGCAGTTTCTTGGTCCTCTGCCTTTGCCCTTGATAGAAATTATTATATCAGGAGTTCACTGACCACAGTGGCCGTTGCTTCCAGAATCCCCAAGACTGACTCCTTCACCACAGGCCCTGAAGGGGCACACACCTACTACTTAGTAGTTTAGGACTTTGCTTCTGGACAAAAGCTAGGCTACACAGCATGCCTGGGGGCATGCCAAATCTTTTCCTTTCAGATATGGTATAGAGATTGGCTCTTCTACCAGTATAATGGGGCCCAGCATCCCAGCCAGGACTCAGGAGGTGCTCGTCAGCCACCTGGCATCTTACAACATGTGGGCCCTACAAGGTATGCATGGTGCTTCCTGTGGGCCTGGGAGGAGGGTAGGATAGGCATGGGCATCCGAAGCCCAGAGGGTCACAGGAGCACTCTAGGCAGTGGCTCTGATGCTGTTCCTTTTGCTCAGTCTGAGGGGACAGTAGGCTCACGCCCTTCCAGGAGAAAGTTGGCTTTTTTTTTTTTCCTTCAGGAGTTCAAGTCTCATTGGCCTGGCCTGAGTCCCATGCCCATCCATGAACCAATTACTGGGCCAGGGGATGGAATGCTCTGATATGCCAGGTTTAGGTCATGGGCCCACCCTAGGTAGGAACAGAGGAGGGATCTCCCCCAAGGAAAACCAGAGTGCTCTCGGAGAATGGGGAATGGATACAGAGCTGGTCAGAAAGCAATGTTTCCTATGGCTGGTCTCCCTTACCTTGTGCCTTTGTACCTCTCTAGGGTTGTAGGGCCTCATAAAGAGTAGGTCTAGCAACTGCCCTGTTTTGGAGTGGAGGTGCCCTGAGTCCTAACTTGGCTTGTGTCCCTGCAGGGATTGAGTTTGTAGTGACCCAGCTCAAGTCCATGGTGCTAACTTTGGGCCTGATTGACCTACACCTGACAGTGGAGCAGGCTGTGCTGCTATCACGCCTGGAAGAGGAATACCAGGTGAGGTTCAGCCACTGGCCTAAAAACGAGTACCTCGAGTTCCTACCTCACCCTTCCCAGATTCAAACTAACTAGGGGTAGGGGGTTACTAACCTATCTGTTTTTATGTAAACTTCATTTTTATTACTTTTGTATACAAACAGAAACCAAAACTAATGGCCAAAGTATTATCAAATAATAATTATAAAAAAATAACAGTAGTAAGTGCTCCCCCTATGTTTCAGCATTGTGCTCAGCTCTCCCATCATTCCCTTCCCTCTTCTAAACAACCTGGTCAGGTGGGGGCTGTTGTTATCCGCATTTCACACAGGAGGACACTAAGGCACAGGTCACACCCCGGAAAAACGACGGAGCTAGGTTTAGAGCCAGGTCTGATGACTTCAGGCCAAGGTCTTCACCCCGACACTGCAGGTGGGGATTAATGGACAGAACTAGATGGTTTGAGCCTGGCATACCTAAAATGACTGGGAGCCATGTTTGTACTCTTGGAGTCAGAGCCTCTACACCCCGATATTCACACAGTAGGTCATCTGGCTGGCTGGGAATACAAGGAGAGCTGCTGTTTGTGCACGAGTTCTGATTTAGTGGGCCTAGAGTTAATAAGGTTTTGTTATGCTGTCATTTGCATTTTTTAACCCTTGAAAATTATGGCGGTCTTTGCTGTCTTTTTGTTGTTATTCTTCCAACCTCAGAAGGTTAATTGCTATTACAATTTGGTTCCTAACACAATGAAACCTTTTTGTAATGGCAGTATTGCTCAAGTCCATCTAGTCATCTGCTCAGAAAAAATGTCTGGGAAAAAACTTTCCGTATTTCAAAAGAGGCTATCTATTCTCTGCATGTTAGAAATGATTAAATGGGAAGAGGGGTGACCTGTGGATCGGATATGAGGCTGTGAGGGTTTTGGGAGGTAGGGAGCTAGGAAACCTGGTTTCTGGTCTGGGCTCTGCTTTTGACCGTGAGACTTGAACCAGGCCATCGTTCTCTGGACTTAAGGTTTGGTCCACCACAAAAATGGAGAGTAACTTGGATTATGCACATGAGTTCTCAGAAAGTATGAAATGCTCTTCAGATCGAGATTGGGCCACTCAGAAATGTTGATAGCTTCTGTGGCATGGCAGATTATGAGTTCCTGCATGAGCTGAGGCAGCTGGGCCAGGCCATCTGGGCCCCTGGCCAGGGAGGAGCCAGCAGGGTTGAACTGGAATCACACTGACATCTGGACAGCCACGCTTTGTGTCCGGGGTTTCTCCCTATAGTTCTTAGAGTCTGGAGAATATGCGACGCTGCCCCAGTGTGCAGAGCAGAGAGGCCTCTGCAGTGTTGCAGCTCCCCTAGGAATTAGAAATGAAGTGACCAGATGGCATTGGTTGATTTTTTTTTTTTATCCCACCCATGTGGGGGCTGCTGGCAGCCCAGCCTGGTGCGGCAGCTCATAGAGGGATGACATTTTACAGGCTGCCTCATGCCCGCCTCCTTGTGGGAAGAAGTGTGAGAAGGGGTGGCACACAGGTCGAGCCTCACGGGAGACACACGTGGTTTTGGTGCCTGGCCTGCCTAGTAGTGGGCACCCACTGGCCCTGGGCCTGGACTGTACTCCTCCCAGACCATCCATACCCTGGAGAAAACAGTGCCTGCTCTGGCCACCTGCGTGTTCTTACCTGTTGCCTCCCACACCATGCACGCCTTGCATATTTTGGCAAGATTGAAGCCTATGGCCCTCAACCCAGCTATAGGGATGGTATGTGGCTCTGTTTGGCAGGCAGCTGGGCACTAGCACTCAATAGCATTTCTTGTCTTCCCCTCAGATCCAAAAGTGGGGCAATGTTGAGTGGGCTCATGACTATGAGCTACAGGAGCTGCGGGCGCGTACAGCCGCAGGTGCCCTCTTTGTCCACCTCTGCTCCGAGAGCACCACGGTCAAGCACAAGCTCTTACAGGAGTGAGGCCTGAGTAGTACGCACTGCAAACCTGGCAGGACAGCATCTGCACAACCACGGGCTCTACCAGCCTGCAGGACACCTTGGCTCAGCCTCTACGTGGCGTCACCCTGAGATGCCTGAGATATAGCGTGACTTTCTGGAGGTCAGCTTAAATCCAACCTAGATGCCTCTGCCCCAGCCAGCATTGAGCAAGGACATAAGTTATACGAGTGACTGTCTTGACTCTGATTTTATTAAATATTTCTCCACTCTGGAAAGGTGTTGTGCCCTGTTTTCATTTGCACCTCTCTATTTCTTCATTCCTCTTGTTATGTCTCGGTTTCACCAAGGCCCAACAGTTTACCTTCCACAGCATGATCTTATATCTGCTGCCTGTGGCTGAGAACCTCATTCTATCCCCAATTATCACGTCATCAACAGAAAACTCTATGTGTGGCCCTGAACCTTCAGCCCAAAGCCTTTTATTTCCCTGTTTTTTAATCAAATGATCTTTTAAAAGTGAGTCCTTTTTGGTCTAAGCTGGTTGTTTCTACTTTTTCCTACTATTTTAGAAAAAATGATTTACTCTTAAACATAGAAAACCTATGTTACTTCTGGGTTAAAATCCTGGGCAGGCCTAGGCAAGGCCACCTGACATGTGCATGTGTCCTACTTAGGGAGCCCAAAGCGTCCTCCTGACTTATCCACTTAGCCACTTACACAGTCCTAGGAGGTAAGTACAGTGTTCTGGTGCCAGGGCCCAATGAGAGGGAAGCTGGAGAGTCTGGTTTCAGGCACCAAAGGCTTTCTGCGCTGTCTATCCTTGTATACCTGAGTAACAAAATGGCATCACTCCCATTCATGGGGCACTGGTCATATGACAGGTACTTCACGCTTTCCATGTGCGTTCCTTGAACCCCTTGACTGTGCTCAGAGAAGGTACTGTCACATCTCTACTACACAGATGAAGCTCAGGCTGCATAGGTGACATGGGATGCCAAGCCTATACTCTTAACCTTCAGAGGGTCTTTGGGTCCCTATAGCCAAGCTCAGAGACATGAGGCCACAGATTCTGCCTCGGTGGGCCAGCCCAGGCCCCAGTGCTGTGCTACAGCCTCTCTGGCTTCATTCCTCAGCACCCAGAGGAGAGAAGGGCTCAGTCCACATTGACCGCCACTGCCTACAGCCAGCAGCCTGCTCTGGGCTTGTCAGAGGAAATGGCACACAGCTGACAATAGTCCACAGACAAGAGTCTAGCCCACTGGGCACCCCCTAGGGGTTGCTCTCAGATTGACCTGCTCATCTTGGCCTTTTTCTCCAGCTCATACATTGAATGTGAATTCTGGTTATTTCTTTAAATAATGGAGAAAAGATGACGTAAGTCCTTTATTTTTCTCTACATTTGGAAGTTTTTCCAGGGATGGGGGAAGAATGGCATTATGAGGGTTATAGGTTGAGAAGTCTCCAGTAACTTCCGAGGCAGTCAGTGAAACAGGCACTATCCTGGTCAGGGCTGAGTGCTGTACTTTCAAAAAGAACCCTCTGTGCTGACACACCCCTAATCTATAATGTCGCTGCTATCCAGGTTGTCCAGTTCATTCTGCATGTGGTCGATATATTGATTGATCTCCTTCACTCGCTTGCGGTTCCTTATGATCTCATCCTTGTGAATCTGGGGGGTGAAATCAAAGCCCAATGTTTTTAAGTTAGGTAACTGGTTGATATCATTCACTAAGTCCAGTTTGGGAGAAGGAAAAATAGTTCTTCGAAGTTTGCATATTTACATCTCTCATTTACTTCATAGCTTCCTGGGTTCTGCTTATCTATATATTTGAGGTATGAGTTAGAAAAATGATGAAGCACATGGGTTTTAAAGTCTGACTGAGCAACACGAAGTCTCCAGTGTGGAATTCTGCAATCCTTAAATTTATTTCTTCATTTCTTTTTGCAAATAGTATACACTCCCTAGGGAAGATTTCCACTTTCTCCCTGGCTGGTAGCTAGAGGAATTGGTGCAACCTGCTAGACCAGTTACATTTACTCACCTTGTCCACTAAATGTGTACACCAAGAGTTGATCCTGGTCACCAGCTCATCTTCTCGATTGTCAATCTTCAGGAGGTGGATGTCATGCGATGCCCCAACAGCGTTAACAATTGTGTCTTTGTCCACAAAAAGCTGGTGAGTGAAAGATCAAAGGAGTGAGTGTGTCTCATTATGCCCTGAGCACAAAGTCAGCAAGCAGAAGAGAAAGGACACCTGAGAGCCCCCTGGCTGGTGGAGGCAGTACCAAGCAGGTGGCTGCCCACAGCCCAGTGGAGAGCCCACCTTTTCTCACAGCTTATCTTCCGGTGACAACCCTCCCAGACCTGAGCAATATCAGTGTTATGGAGGAAAGGCCAATCAGGATGTTGACTGTGACCCTAGTTAGGAGTGTCTTTTCTCTAGGGAGAAGGCAGATGGCTGCCTCAGGAGTGACCTCACTCAGGACATCTCTCACAGTGGTTCTCTCTCAGTTGCCCTCAAGACTGACTTTTCTGAATGCCTGCCAGCTGGGTGGGAAGTCTGAAGCTAGCCAAGGGTCTTGAGGCTGCTCTGAGGACAGAGGCCCTGCAAACCAATGGGTGCTCACCCCACATCTATCTACTGCCCTTCACATCAGCCAAATCAAACTTGGATTGCACTTGAGGTCTCCTGCCTTCTCTCATTCCTGACCTTGTTTTCTGCCTTATAAAAAGTTGTTGAAAATGACCACCCTCTACTAGGCCTGGCTGGTTCTAGATGTTCACACTGTGGCTGTTATGTGCCTGGCACAGTTGAAAATCAAGTGGAATCATTTCCCAGAGCAGAGGAAGGCTGCCGAAGCACTTAGCACGTGGTCACTTCTGCTATGAACGGAGGTGCTTTGTAATGCCAAGGACAGCACAGGACCTGAATGTTCTACATTGAAGAGAGGACTGAAAGTGGATGCATACTTGGTCTTTTCCTTTTGTACAGTAGCGGTTAACTTAATGTCTCCAAAATATGTTCTGTGAAATTTTGAGTTGTAAATATTTCTGCAAAAAGAAGAGTATTCTTTGATTGAATATGTTTGGGAAAGTCTGCATACACTATGTCTCTCTTGAATTTCACAGTGCACAAAGCATTTTTTCAGTGATGGCTTTGGAAAGTCCTATGGAAAATAAACCCTTTTAACTTTGTCTCTCTCAGTTTTCCAACTTATTTGGCCACAGACTTTTTAAAAAAATAAATTTATTTATTTAAATTAGTTTCAAGTATACAGCGCATTGGTTAGACATCTATATTGTTCATAAAACGATTCCCCCAATTGCTCCCTCCCTTCCCTGGCCCTCCACGTAGCATCATATTAATGCTAACTGCATTCCCTGTGTCGTGCTCCCCATCCTTGTGCCCAACTATCAACTACTAATTCGTACTTCTTTAATTCTTCACCCCATTCTCCCAGCCCCCCAAACCCCCTCTCCTCTGTCTGTCACCAAATTATCCACTATATTTGTGAATGTTTTTTATTAGTTTGTTCTTTTTGTTCCTTAGATTCCACATATAAATGAAATCATATGGTATTTATCTTTGTCTGACTTATTTCACTCAGCATTGTAACTGCCAATTTGTACTTCTTGATTCCTTCAGATTTTTGTCCAGCCCTCCAACCCCCTCCCGTCTGGCAACCATTAGTTGATTTTCTGCATCTATGAGTTTGTTTCTGTCTTGCTTGTTCAGTAATTTTGTTTTTTAGATTCCACATATAAGTGAAATCACATGGTATTTATCTTTCTCTACCTGATCAATTTCACTTAATACAATACCCTCTAGGTCCATTTATGTTGTCACAAATGGTAAGATTATTTTCTTTTTTATGGCTGAGTAATATTCCATTGTATATATGAACTTCTTTATCCAATCATCCAATGATGGGCATTTAGGTTGCTTCCATATCTTGTCTATTATAAATTGTGCTGCCATGAATATTGGAGTGCATAGATCTTTACGAATTATTGTTTTGTTTTTCTTTGTATAAATACCCAGAAGTGCAATTTGAGTCAAAAGGTATATCCATTTTTAATTTTTTGAGAAACTTCCATACTGTTTTCCATAGCAGCTGTACCAATTTGCAGTCCCACCAACAATGTATGAGGGTTCCCTTTTCTCCACATCCTCACCAACACTTGCTATTTTTTGATTTATTGATAATAGCCCTTCTGACAGGTGTGAGGTAATATCTCATTGTGGTTTTAATTTGCATTTCTCTGATGATTAGCGACCTTGAGCATCTTTTCATGTCTGTCAGCCATCTGTATTTCCTCTTTGGAGAAGTATCTGTTCAGGTCTTCTGCCCATTTTTTAATTGGATTATTTCTTTGTTGTTGAGCATAGACTTCTTTTTAGAGTAACACCCATTACTGTCTTGTGGGATACTGGTTTTCCACAGAATCCCATGTGGAAAAGCTAGGCTAGCCGATGTGAGGAATGGGGCACCTGGGAGCCCGACTAGCATTGTCACTTGGGAGAAATGATTAGAAGTCATTAAGTTCTTTCTCTGTGCATAGAAAGTCCCAGGCTAGACTTTGGGAAGGGTTCAAAGACATGTACAACCTGCCTGCGCGTGAGCCTCAGTCAGCATGCACTGAGTGGTTGTGCCAGCTATTTCAAAAACAGCCACAACCACAACATTAATCCCTCATGAAAAGTTCCTCATTTGTTTTTAATGGTCACATCTGATCTCCTAAGCCGAGCACAGAAATTGTCTCCTTAAAGTTTGGATATGTAGAAGATAGCTTTGGAAGCTGTGGGAAGTGAAGTCTGCTTGGAATGGATGAGGTAAGAATTGGTTATGAAAAACTGACATTTGTAAAATATGAATGAAAGGAATCTGGTTTAAATAAATTATTTTAAAATGCAAGTTTCAAATTGTTTCCAGACTCCAGGTGGCCTAGATTGGTGGCTATGTCAGTGTGCCTTCAAAATAGTTCTTATGGGTATAATCTTATGGGTAGATTATTTTCCCCATAATAATAATAATACTTATAATAATCTACCCATAAGATTTCAGATTCCCCTCCCATTTCTGCAGGTCAAAAGCCCTGAAGTAGAGATGGGTGTGCAGAGTCCTTACGGAGTGGCAGCTACTCCTGGATCTTGAGCCATCCCATCTTGTCTGTGGGCCTTTCGGCTATAAAGACACGTTTCTTTCAAAGAGACTTCTTGGGAGTACTTTTGAGAAGGGCAAAGCTGGTGCCCTCCCCAGGACCACCACGATGCTGATGGCTTGAGGATTTGTTGCCCCAGGCCCAAGTAGGATCAGATCATTCTATCACACCTGTCCTGGGCACCTGATGACACTGCAGTGCCCTCTGCCACAGAGAAATGAGCAGAGAACCTGCCCCACCCAGTCCCTGCTCAGCCAAAGGGTCAGTGACCTGTGCTGCCAGCCCTACTGCCAAGGGGGAGCCTTTAGGTCCCAGCCAGAATCTTGTCACAGCCACCCTATCCAGGGACTGATGACCTGGGTCACACCCACTGTCACTTAGCAGACTCTTTGGGGACTCACAGGTCCACTGGCCTGAACACCAGCCCTGCCCTTGCAGCTGGATGCCCACATGGGTGTTCAGAGCACCCAGGGATCATGTCTGGCCTCCTGCTGCCTCCTAAATGTGGCAGTGGCTCATTATAGCATGAGGCTGTGCTCTCAGCCCTGGTGGAGGAAAGCAGTAGTATGCTGCTGCCCCACTGACTTTGCCATGGGTAGCTGTGCCTGCCAGCTCCACTCAGGCCTTCCCTCATTGCCAGCTCCAAGCTCTCCTTGAGCATGTGTGTTCTGCTTTTCCTTCCAAAGTGGTGAAAGATTTTTTAAATACCGATTTGGCCCTAAATATGCATGAGTTGGTCACAATCATGCAGTTGCATGAGTTTTAAAGAAACAACCTCATCAGTGTGACTCTTTATCATGATATGCTCATTGATAATTATGAAACAGAAGCCATATTTTTTTACCAAAGTTCTCTCATTCAAACATCCTTATCTTGCTACGGGCTCAGTAGACATTTTGACAAAGGCTTTGAGTCAAACTGTGTTCGAATCACAACTCTACTGCTTACAGACTATGTATCTTAGGCAGGTTACTCTCATCTCTGTGCCTCAGTTTCCTCATCTGTAAAAGGGAGCCATAATGTACTTATTTTACTGTTTTCATATGGAGATTAAAAGAGCAAATATGTGTCCAGTGCTTCTCAGACAGCTGGCTTGGGAGGCCCTCAGGAACTCTTAGCTATTTGTGTTTTTATTACATTTTACAGTCAGAGCATGCTTTTCTACCCCTGAGAACAATATGCCACATTTTGTTGTTTAACTCTAAGGAGACATAAGCAACAGTGTAAGATCCTGGCAATGTCTTTTACTGCAACCACATACTTTCCCGAAAGGACAAAGCCTCACACAGGCCCACAGAGAGAAGGGCATCCAGTGGGCCCTGCTGGCTGCCCCTTAATGGGCCTTGAGAGTGGCAGGTAATATCAACCCTGCCAGGGAGTCCAAGGAGCCCCTTAGCTCAGAAGCAGAGCCCCATTACCCTAATGCCTGGAGCCTTGGGCAAACCTATAACCCCAAATTGTAGTCCACAGTGGGGGCACAATGCCAACTCTGCAGGGGACAGCCCAGGCTCTGCATCTCTCAGACTAGTCTGATTCCAGACTCTGGTCCTCACAAGCTGTGTCATCCTGGGCACTTTACCAATTTTTTCTGAGACCCAGTTGTACCCAATTTTCCCATCTGTAAACTGGGGATGATAATGGTGCTGCCTTTATAGGGGCCTTTGGTGAGAAAATGAGATCATGTATGAGTACCAGGCAGCAATGCCTGGACAGTGTGAACCCTCAATGAGCAGAGCTCTGTGTTGCCAGCCAGCTGTAGTCAGCTCCCACCTAGGCAGCAGGTGCTGAGTGTTCCTGGAGCCACAGAAACAGGTGTCAGATGGTGCCAGGCAGAGCCATCCTGACAGGAGACGGCCGACCACTGAAAGAACCAAACCAGCCTGCTTATCTACCATTGACCTTCGGGCCATCTTTTTCTGTGTGTCATAGTCATTAGGGAGCATGTTTTAGTTCTGTATCTGCTGAATGTCACAGACCTGGAAGCTGTGCCATGAGGGAACTCTATCTACCTCTTGATGGTCCATCTGGGGGGTTCCAGATGGGGCTCTTGGGGGCAGCCTTACTTCAGGGCTGGGGAAGATGGCAGCTCCCTGTGTACGAACAACAGCAGCATTTAGCGGGTGTTTAGGGGAGGAAGGCTGGTGACACAGTGGCCCTACCTCCATGCTGCTGTTTTGGGTGTCTATCAGCCCAGACAGAGGCTATGTGAGTTGGGGACTGCTGGTCTCAGGAACATAACAGCGGAACTTCTGGTACCTCGGCTGTGCCGTGAACCGTTGCCAGCACTGGGGAGGTATGTGGTGCTGAAGTGGCCATTCCCCGCTTCCCTTTACGTAGTGTGAATAGTCACATAGCCAAAGCAATTGTAAACAGCTTGAAATTGTGATAAAGGCTCTGACGATGACAAATTAAGTGTGTGATGGACAGGTTTTTCAGGAAGGTGATGAGGGAGGGCCTCTCTAAGAGCTGACATTTGAACTGAGATCTGAATGACATGGACAAGCCAGACACATGGAGACCAGAGGGAAGAACATGTCTGTGAGGAGGAATAGCAACACAAAGGAGCAAGCCCGGGAGACTGGGGAATGGCTCAGATGCTGGGGGCAAAGGGAGGAGTTCATTGGGGTAGCAGGCCAGGCATGAAGGTCTGGAGGATTAGGGTGAAGAGCTTCCTCAAAGAGTCATGGGAAGCCATTAGAGGGTATTGTGCAAAAACACAAAATGCTGTGGTTTGGGTTTTCAGAGGATCGCTCTGACTGCCACCTGTAGGAAAGCAGTAAGGAGACCAGTGGTCCAGGCAAAGGGCAATGACGTCTTAACTTGGTGGTAACATCGCGATGGAGAGAAATTGAGAAACTGCTACCGGAATGAATGATGAAGGAATGAAATGCTCTTGACAAGAAAACATCTGGGCCTGGGCCCTCCCGTCGTTGCCTGTGCCTCTTCCCAGAGACATAACACATACTGCTACTGGACACCAATGCAGGACCCAGAGACCCAGGCACCCATGCTGACCCTGCTGATCCATGACCATTTATCACTGGGTGCTCTGGTGGAAAATGAGAGACAGTATCATGCTGGATCAGAAATGGTGCTTGGTTTCCAAACCCCAGCAGTGCTTCTCATCATAGAGACTTGAGAGTTAAGAAGACCTTTGGAGAAATCCCAGACCTTAGCTCTATTTGTAACTGCCTCTCTTAGAAAGTTCCAGAAGCCCCACAGAAATGAGTTTTTGGAAAGCAACCTGTTGGTAAGTTAAAACTACCTAATTATCAGGAGCTCCTCTTTAGTTGGGCTCTACCGAATCCCCAACCAGGTACTTTGTTAGCCCATTTCATCTGCCAACCACCCTGCAAAGGGGGCTATTTTCCCTTTTTGCAAATGAGGAAACTGAGGCCCTGGGAGGTTTTAAGGCTTACTGGAGCCACAGAGCTTGGCTGGACTGTGTCTGCCAGGCGCCAGTATCCACTGGGCCCGCCACTCCCGACCATGCTCCCAGCCCCATCCCACCACACTCACCGCCCGTACGTCCTCAGGCAGGTCCTCATCCAGCTCACCCTTGACTATCTTTTCAAGGGTATTGATGGAGATCTCCAGGAGCTTCTCGTGGTGGTGGGTCTCCAGGTCCCGACACTGAGCCATTGTGCAGCCACAAGTTAAGCAAAGGCCAAAGGTGGAGCCGGCTCAACATGTCCCTGACCTGTGGGCTGGGACCTCGGCAAGAGCTCAGAGGGCCAGGCCATTGCTGCTAGATGAGAGAACAGACTCTTAAGGACCAAAAGGCAAACTCTGAGGAGCCCCTTCATAGCCATCTACCTGTGTGCACCAAACCCCAGGGCCATCCTGGCTCCCCCTGGTCATCATTGGCTCTTGGCACTGGGCTTTCCATGTGTCCCTCCATCCTCTACTTCTCTCCATCCCACCACCTCCTGACTTGACTGTAGACTAAGACCTGGTCTCCTACTCTAGCCGTTTCTCCCCACAGCAGCTAGAGTGTGCTATAAAGATGTAGGTGAACAGGACACCATTCTCCTGTGCTTACAGCACTCCAGGAGCTTCCCGCTCTCTATTGTGGCCTAAGGGCCTCCTCTTGGCTCAGAATTCTCTGGCTCTTCTCAGGACCTTTGCATGGGCTGTCTCCTCTGCCTGTCATCCCCACCTTTCCACCTGGTCCCTCTGGCTCACTCTCAGATCGTCACTTAGTGGGCCTTTCCTCAAAGAGGCTCCAAGCCCTGGTCTCTTGGTTTGCTGCTTTTCACTGTCTCCATCACTTCTGTCTCCTGTGGGACTGTGGGCTCAGGAAGGCAGGACCAGGGATCATTTCTGGAGCACAGTTTGCCCCACACAGCAGGGCCCTGAGTTCATATGGCAGAAGGGTTGATTATGCCCCAAATGTTGGCTCCTAACCTGCTGAGCTCATTATGAATAATTTGTCAGTGTCTTCAACTGGAAGTTGCCTCCCCCACATGTATACCTGTGGGGCAGTGGAGATTCTGGGGTGTTGTCTCCCATTGAGTGTCATTCATTTGAGAAAAAACTTGCCAGGATTTCTACTGCAAACAATGCCTTCCTTTCCCCAGCATGGCAACCCTGCAGGGGTTACTCAGACAAGCTGTCATTGTTCTGAGGGTGGGGAAACTCTCAGACCTGGGGGCACATTCTTTGAGTCAAAGTGGTTGCCAAATCTCCATCCTTTGAAGGTGATCTTTTTTCCTTGGTGAAAAAAATGGAGGTTTTACATTTCTCTAATTTCCAAGGTGGAGATTCCCACTCAATAGGATCTTGTGATGAATTTAATATCATCTTGGCAGAGGTATAGATCTTCCTGTAAATCAAACGGGCATAGATATTTCTGATAAAAAGCAAAGTGCTGACTTTTTACTATCTCTGCCAATATGTTTAGGGCACTGGTGGCAGTGGAGGGGGCAGATGTTTGACTTCTCAGGTGGCCAAGGGGATCCCACTTATTTGCATTCTGCTTAGTCTGTAAAGAAGCATTACCTTTCCTTGCCTTGTGTTAAAAATGTAGGCACCTCTCCCCTACCTCTCCTGGAGGCACGGGGAGCAGTGGTATTGGCCAGGATAACCCCACGGGCCCAGTAGCACTTCCCCATGGAAGGTCACCAAGGAAAGGATATAGGCTTTGCACATTTTCAATAAAGAATCCCACCAAATCAATGATGTTCCTTTCAAACAAGTTTATAGTCTCCTAGAAATGATAAGGAACAGTTAACATGCACATTTAGACACGAACTTGACAGGTCTAGCCTCAGAGCAAAAGACGCATCTTAGAACTTAGCCAATACCTCCTCTAATCACAGAACTTCAGGGTAAAGACCAACTACTTTGGCTTTCCCAGTAGATGTCTGTGAACTGATCCTACTTCTTCCTTCTGACCTCTATCCCACAGCTCCATTACTCTCTGACCATTTCAACTCACCACCCCCTAAATATTTAATGCAGTGCTTTCTCCAGGCCTGTGCCCGTTTTCCCTTGGCCCGGAACACATGTCCTGGTCTTACACCCCTGCACACATATACACAGAGCTACTTCCCTTCTTTTGGGCTTCTCAGTGGCATCTATCACCTCCAGAGAATACAGGGACATCGTCATTATGAGCCAGAATGCCTGGGTCAGTGTCCTAGCTCCACCACTGTGTGTAACTCTGGGAATGTTTTTTAACCTTCCTGGGCCTCAACTGCCTCATCTATGAAATGAGTTTCCTTCATAATATCTGTCTCATGGAGTTGTGGTAAAGCTTAAATGGGTCCATGGCCATGCCACCCTGAAAGTGCCCAATTTCGTCTGATCTCGGAAGCTAAGCAGGATCGGGCTTGGTTAGTACTTGGATGGGAGACCACCTAGGAACACCAGGTGCTGTAGGCGTAAAATAAATACATACATACATACATACATACATACATACATACATAAAAACATAAATAAATAAGAACAAGAAGACCACTTAATTTGAATTCGAGAATTCCAGTTCTGGTTGTGCCTTGTGTGACTTTCCCACACAAAATGCTATGCCTGTCAGAGAGAAAACCCTCAATAATGCTGGCTGTTACCCTAGACGTCTCACTAACTGTGCCCTGCAGGCACTCCTGCATTGCTGCATCCCAGTGCCTTAGCAAGGCACCCAGGGCCTAATGCGACTTGATGTTGATTGAGGGAACAATGGAGGATGCATGGTGAAGCCAGCTACCCTACGAGCCCCAGTACAATCCACCACAGACTACAGAACTGCAGGGTGGGCTGATGATGCAGGGAAACTACATGAGCCTGGAGATGGTCTATGGGCTGAGCCAATTATACATGTTCCAAATGTGCGTAAACACTATTGTAATGAATAAAACTAAGGTCACTGAAAAGCACAACTACATTTATAGCCTTTTGGCTACTGTGCATGGGTCCCAGGGAATTTGGAGATTTTGAAAAGGGGATCTGCTAGAAAAGGTTGCAAGCCACTGCCTAAGCCTCCCCTGAGGCTCGCATGCTGCTTTCTGCAGTGCTTGAGCATTCCCCAGCGGGGCATGAGCATCTGCTATGTGATGTGATGGGGAAATCTATCCTGTGTCTGAGATGTCACTTGACACGTGAGGAATTGATCAGCTGCTATCTCTTGGCCTAGCCATGGCAGCATCCAATGAGGTTTGATTCATCACAGCACTCTAGACTCCCCGCCTCAGCTGCCTTGTGAACACACCAGTCACTCTGGCCCCTAAGGAATTTTAGATAGCAGTGCTTTTCTTTCTCACTACTTAGTGCTAAATTGCAGGCTCCTTGCATCTCCCTGACATGCAGCAACTACAGGCTGAGATGCGGAAGAGCCTTTGTTTCGTACTCGAGTGCGGTTTTACTTCATTTTTTGAGCAGCCAGGTCTAATAAAAATCCTCTCTCTGCTGAGGCTCTGGGCATTTCCAGGATCGGGGGCGGGGTGGGGAAACACTCCAGAGGAGGAATGAGCTCACCTCCCATGCTGCATAAGAATTACTTGCAATGTAAATGATTGAAATGTATTAAAAGCAAGCAAAGGACTGATGAGGAAAACATCAGTCTGACATGCTGAATCGCACTGGATGTTTCCAGCAGACGAATGCCTGGGAAGGCTCCAGCTGGAGTGTGGTTTTTTAGTTGCATCACCAGCTTCTTGTAAATGAGGCTAGCAGAGCACGGTCATGTCACATCTGTGCCCAGGGGCCCGGTCTCACCTCGAGCTGCTCTACCAACTGCATCTCCAGCGTCATGAGCCCGTTGTACAGCTCAGTGATGTCCTCACTGTATTCCACTATCTTCATCTCAACGTTGGTCAGTTCAGACTCATCACGTATAGCACTTAAACTCTGGAAACAAAAGCCTGGGCTTTAGAAATCTATAAGTAATTGTAATTAGTTCATGACAGGTGGCAATTGGTCTTGTGGGTAAGAATTTGGGACTCTGGGTTCAGTCTGCTCAAGAGTTAGCTTTGCCACTTGCCAGCTCTGTGAGCTTGTAGAAGCTAATTATCCTCTCCATGTCTGGAGGCTGTTAGGGCAGATGCTAGCACTAGCTAGCATGAGCTTAATCCATGTTAACTTTGGTTTTTGTTTGAGGTGGCTGATGGGAAGGAACTATGGCTTCAGCGTCAAGTGGACCTGAATTTGAATCTTCTCTGTGTTACTTATTAGCTGTCTGACCTTGAGTGAGTCACTTCCATTCTATAAGCTTCAGTTTCCTCATGTAAATGGAGAGAGAATCTGTGCTTCACAAGGTCCTAGGAATTAGGCAGTGTATGTGAGGTCTTGGCTCACAGTGGGGGCTTGACTAATGGAGACTCAATAAAGAGCCTACAGCAGGCACACGTAGGAAGAGACACTGGAAAAATAAGACAGTCTTTGAGGAAACCGGTAAGACCCACACAGAACCCTCGTGAGAAAGTGGGTGTTAGTAGTAAACAGAGCTGGAGCATTTGGAATGAGAGGGTGTTCTCGGGCTAGAGAGCACCCTGGGGGCTGAGTGGGGCACTGAATACCAGGGGTTCACTAACAAAAGACCTAGAGAATTGGCCACTGGATATAATGTAAACTTGTTTCTGTTGATATTTGGTGTTTCTTGCGAAGGACGAGTAACTGGATACGATTCAGGGGGGCGAATGACATTTATAATAATGGCTACTTTGTCTGGAGAAAAATCAGATTCAATTCTTACCTCAAGCCTTACACGAAAACAAATTCCTGTCAGTATGAAGATTTAAATGTAAAAAATAAAGGCATACAAGTATTAGAAGAAAAAAATGAAGGATTTTTAATAAATAATCTTAGAGTGGAGAAGTTATTTTTAAGTATAACCAGAAGAAAAGACTGATCAATTCTACCACATAAAAAATTCTAATACTCTGAATGATAAAAACATCACAGACAAAATAACATAACAAACTGGGAAAAATATTTGTAATTTATTTCACTGACATAAGGCCAATTTCTGAATCTATAAAATGTTCCTACAAAGTAATAATTTTTATGAGAGAGAGAGAGCGTAACACCAAATAAAAAATGGGTAAGGACATATTATAAGAACAAATAGTTCACAGAATAAATAGATGTTTGTAAAACATGTGATGCTCACCCTCCTTTAAGAGAAAATAACAAATTAGCAAAATTGAGAAAGCTTGCTAACACTGTCCGGACAGGGGAACCAGCAGGGCTGCAAAAGGTTCAGCCTCTGTGGAGTGCAGTTGGACAAAAACTAGTAAAAGTAGCAATGCACAGTGCCACCTCTAGAACTTCATCCTACAGATCACACTTGCGCCAAGTTATTCATTGCAACACTGTTTGAAAGAGCGAGAAACTGGAAAAAAAATGTCCATCAACAAGGATGGGTTTAATAGATTATGGCTCATCCATGCAATGAGCTATTCTACAACTATTAAAAACATGAAGCAACTCAAGTTTTAGAAGGATTGCTGAACTGCACAAGTAGCAAATTGTAGAACAATGCATGTTATACTTGCATCATATACACACATGTGCACACACATGCACACAGACACAAACACATGCACACAGGTACATGCATGAGCACACATGCATGCATATGTTCACACTCACATGCATGCACGTGCACAGAGACACAAACACATATAGCGTATGTACACATGTATATACACATGACTAACACATGCCAATGACACACATGTGCACACATGGGTTGGAGGCAGACTATACTCCCCTGTATACATTTTTCATTCTGTATCTGTGCTCACATTTGTATTACCTATCCACTACTAGTCACTATGGTCACTAGAGTAACTATGACTACATATGAAGAGGAATTTGTACTCAAAAGGTTAATCAGCTCTTTGCTCTGCTTCTACAGATATGCTTGCTGCATAGGCCATACTCAAAATTAACTAATGACTCATCCTCCCTTTTGCTTGTTTTGTCTAAGCAACAAATGTAACTGCCTATACCCCACAGCAACTACTGCGCTTTGTAACTGTCTGAGGACAAATTAACCAATCAGTGCATGCCAAATAAGTTCTATATAAGCAAAGCTGCATCTGAGCTCAGGGCCCAGATCTTCAGAGTGCTAGGTCCTCTGGGACTGCCAGCCTAATAAACCTGAGTTCTCCAACTCTCCGAGTGCTGCTTAGTTTCTTGCAGGTCTGATTTTTGCAACTTTTCTGCAACACACATAGACTATCATCTTCATTTCATTGAGGAAATGGAGGCCAGGAGAGGATCACCAGCGCGGAGTCCGCCTGAACCACCCCTGCTGGACACTGGAAAGGAGTGTTGTGTAAGCCTGGGTCTAGTTGGGGTGGTGAGAGGAGTGCAAGACAAGCTCACAGAAACATCCTGTGAGGAAAAGGAACTGGGGCCTACAGCCCGTGGAGTTTGTGAACTTTTCCAAGACAAGTGGACTCAACTTGGTTGAACATTAGAGGCACCTAGGCACACTGGAAAATCCCAGTGGGTGCATCCCAAGAAAGACTTTGAGGGTGCCACCATGCAGACCAGGGCCTCATGAAGTCAGAGGAGCTGGCCTGGTCTAAAGATCTGAGCTCAAGGAGCAGCCTGTTAGGGGGTTGGGCTTGGTGCCAGCAGGAGTGCAACACTGGTTGTGGCCTGGCCCATGTTCTGCTTCTTTAGGGGGATTTGTTGCTGAGGGGCCTGGGCCCCAGCCTGGGGCTTCAGGAGGAGCCAGTTGGCTGACATCCAGTTTTCCCAAATCCAGTGGCTACAGGGACTAGATGAGGAATGTCATGGAGGATGTGCCAGACAGGGCCTGGGGGACTTGAGACGTGGTCTGTCCAGAGGGCACAATCGATCCTCAGGCCCTAATGACAACTGCCTCCAGAGAAGCTAGCAACCACAATTCTTCTGTGAAATCTTCCTGTTTTTAATGTCAACAGGATATTCAAAATGTTTTAAAACCCTCTGCAGGCCAAACAAAATATGTATGTGTACCAAATGTATTCATCTGCTGACAAGTTTTAACTTCTGGTTGAATGCATAACACCCCTCCCCATAACCTAGGTCCCATTGACAAGGCTAATGGGATACGTGGGTGGAGAGAATGGGGCATGCAGAGTGGGAGGGCCGGGAAGCATACTGGGGCCTATCACCAACCCTATTATATCTGAATTTGCATCATCAAGGGATTTTCTACTTTAGAGTTCTCAGCCAGGAGTGGCTTTATGGGCCCCTGATGCAGCAGGCAAGTGTTCACAAACTTGGTGTGTGTAAACAGTTTTTTTTTCCCCCTCTTTAATTCTCTCCCCTTTCCATCCCTGACCTATGGATGTTGCCATTTCCCCTTAAGAAATGGATCTCTAAAGGCAGGTCGTCTCCTCCCACACGCCTGTGGCATGCGCCCAGGGGCCCTGGCGCACCGCCCGGGGCCTTGCATACTTGGGGTATGATCCGTGGCTCCACCTGGGGTGCAAACCCAGGACCTTCTGCATGTAAAGCAGATGTGCTAACCACTACATTATGGAGCCACCACTGAACAGTTTTTTGAGGAGAAAGAAAGTCCATTGCTTTCCTTAGAGTCTCAGAAGTTCTATGACTTAGAACAGGTTAGGGATTGGCCTTGCAAAGTAATGCTAACTAAAGAAACAATGCCCATCAAGTACACATGGCCCCTGCTTGGGCTGGGCTGAGTGGCCTGGGTCAGGCAGGTCCCATATGCCTGTGAACCACCTTTCTTTCCTCTATCACCCCTGGAAAACTCTTCTGTGTCCTGTAAGCCTCAGCCCAAGTTAAGGTGCCTCTGGAAACTCCCAATGCTTCCTGGCTTCCCTCCAGGTTGGTGCTGACCACTCTGAGAATCTGACCACTCTGGGAGGGCCTGGGTCTATGCCCCTCACCAGATGGGGGCTGTCTCAGGGCAGAAGCCATGTCCAGCACAGAGCCAGGCACAGAGCGGGGCTCAGAAAATTTTGCTAAATAAACAAATGAACAAAAAGGAAGGTTTTTTTTTTCCTTTCATTTTTTCATATGGTCATTATCATCACCATAATAGTAGTGATAATAAAAACACCATTTAAATAGTAATGATGATGGTACCTTGAACCTCAGGGGTGTTTTAGGTGAAAGAAACCCACAGGCCCCATGGCTCAGCCTTGGCCAGCAGAGGAGCTGTGGTTGGTAGTGTCAGTGGAATCTTGGCTCAGACAGTGAGCTGGGTTAGCTCTGGCAAATGCGAACAAGGATCATGGGCCTCAGGGGTCGTCAGATGTACAGGGGCTACTGCCTGTCCATTGGGTCCAGGCCCCCAATTGCATGGACACCTGCAGCAGGAGGCAGGAAGAGAACAGGGAGGGTGGGGCCTACCAGCAAGTGCTTCTCCTCAAACTTGGCAATCCTCTGTTTTCCCTGCTCCTGGTTTTCCTGGATGGCCTCGTGGACACATTCATTGAAGGTTTCAAGCTCTGCTTTCCGCTTTTCATGCTGTTTCAGTCCATACTCAAAAATGTTCAGGCAAATGATGACAAATTTGTCCTTGTAGGTGAGTGGCTGTTAAGGAAGCTTGAGGTTGTTTTAGGTGCAGGACTTGGTGTTGGTAGAGCCAGGAGTTGATATTTGGAGGATAAGGTGATGGTTGGAGAATCTTTACCCC
Source organism: Pteropus alecto (assembly GCF_000325575.1). Lineage (NCBI taxonomy): Eukaryota > Metazoa > Chordata > Mammalia > Chiroptera > Pteropodidae > Pteropus > Pteropus alecto. The sequence goes on from NW_006433941.1 coordinate 4,979,465, forward strand.
TGGCCTGAGGGATTCAGACACAGGACCTACGTGAGGGAAGAAGCTAGGGGGCTACAGGAGGAGACTACGGAGCAGAGGAGACACATGCTAAGAGACTCCTGAGGGACCTGGATGGGATAGGGAGGGGCTGGGAGTCCGGGGAAGCCTGCTTGGCCTGGGAGCGAGGCAATGTGTATTTTTGTTTCTGTTGTGTTATATAGATGGCACCTTTGTTGAGGGTCTGTCTTCAGGTGCTGCAAGTGTGCTGAGGGAAACTGCAATGGTCGGGGGGTTGAGGGGGCGGGGACCATGGGCTGGAAGCAGAGAGATCTAGGTTCAAGCCCTGGCTCTGCTACTGCTTCTCCCTGGCAAGCTGCTTCCCCTTTCTGGGCCTCAGGTTCCTCACCTGCATGTCAGGGCACGACAGAGCCGGCTACATGGAATCCTTAGGAGGATCTTAAAGTCAGGCAGGTGCTAGAGCCTTGATGTAAGCCCAGGTCACCCATCTGGTAGGTGGCAGAGCCAGGAGGGAGTCCATCTGTCTGGCCCAGAGTCCTGCTCTTCACCTTTTGCTCGGTCAGCCCCACACTCTTACCACCCCCTCCCCCACTTCTTTCAGAATGTTGGGGTTTTAAAAGTGATTTTTTTTTTCTCTACTCAGAGTTGGAGTCTCCACAGACCCACTCTGTGACTCATTGACTCATCTTAGCACCTTCAGACCAGGAACCCCTTGATTCTATCCTGAGTCCCTAGGCTTACAGTTTAAGCCAACTGATTGGCCATCCTGGCCACAGCCTTGATGATAACTGTCAGTCACATCCTGTTGGCTCTGGCCACCTGGGGGAAAAGTACACGCTCTTAACCCTATAGACTAGGGTTCAAATCCCAGCTTGAAACTGTGTGACCTTGGACAAGTCAACCTCTCTAAGGTGAGCTTCCCCAACTATAAAATGGGATTAATAGCAGCACTCATCTAGTGGAGTGGTTGAGAAAATTATCAATACAGTACACAAAGCATACAGTAGGAACTAGTAAATATGGTAAGGAAAGTTAGTGCCACATGTCAAATTTCCATCTCTGACAACCTGTCTTGTCAAGCATACAGACATAGGCCATGCTGACCAGACCCTCAGTGTGTTCCCTGAAATCCAGACAGCATTCCCTGTACAGTTTAGCTGATCTGGCTCTGTACTGCCTCTTGGGCACATTGCTCTGAGTGGAGGTTTTATCTTCCAGGGTCTCAAAGAGAGATAGGGAAACTGAGGCCCAGAGTGGAAAGGAACTAACCCCAGGCAGGCTGGTGGCATAGGGCCTAGGCTCTGCCAGAGAAAACAGTTATGAACTTGGAAGGATATGCCTCAAGAAGCTCACCAACGCTGGGCAGGCAGGCCAGCTTGTTGCCCTCCACATCCTCGGTGTACATGCTGTCAAACAGGAAGGAGCCATTCAGATGCTCAACAAATGCAGCCTGTGGTCAGAAACACAACCAAGCTTGGGTGACTGATTAGCCGCACAGGCTTTACGCTGGGCACTGGGGCTGGTGGATGCTTGGCCCTCCAAGGAAGGCAAGGAAGGGAAGGGCATGCTGAGCTAAGGGTAGGTACATGTGGAGGTCCAGAGGCATAAAACTGAAAGCTGCACATGGCTTGTTCTGGCTGGAGGGAAGGATGGTGACTGTGGGGAGAAGGCCGGCAGGGGCTCAGCTGTGAATCTAGGGGCATGCTGAACAGGGACTTGAACCTTCCTGGCTGCCCACGGGGCACTGTCAGATTGTTTCAGCACAATCTTGCCGGCCCTGTTGGGGAGATAAGGTAGGTGAGGTCTGGGCCTAAGGTGGAGCTGGCCCTGAGGGCAGGTGGCAGGCAGAGTGAGGTAGTGACAGGGCACCAAGCCCTGTGGATGGAACACGATTTACATGCTCCATCAGAGCTAGATACTGCTGCGCAGCATCTGTCTTCAATTAAAAAAATGGGTTTTCAGGGCCTGGGCCCTGCAGACCTTTATTGAACTAGACTGATGCCCTGTGGCCAGCATCCTGGAGCCAGGGCAGAAAGAAGTGAGGAGTAGGGCTCCTCTGGGCCAAGTGTACCTTGTGGTCCTCCAGCTTCTTCTGCCAGGACTGCTCATCCTCCAGCCGGGTCCGAATCAAGTTCTCCCGGTGCTTCAGCTCATCAATACTGTACTGGTGCTTAATCTCCGCTTGCTCTTTCTGACCAGAGAACGAGAAAATGTTACCAGGGGATGCTTGGTCCCTTTGAGGCACACTGGCCTCTGCCATCCTGTGGGCCTCCTACATGTGGGCAGGGGTGTCATGAGAATGCCTTGTTGTCTCATAGCCCTTTTCAAGCATTCTGAGTCTAAGAGAAATTAGGGAAGGACCCAGAGGGGTGCGGTAGGCAGCACAGGATCACTGGCCCTCCACAGCCCTCTACAGCAAGTGTTCTGGCTCTCTTTTAGGGATGCATGAGTGAGAAGTAAAATGAAAAACTCAAGTCACAGCTTGGTCACAAGAGTTTTGGCCCTTGGCTCTGTCCCCTGCCATCTCTTGGTTCTCCTCACCCATCTGGCTCATTCCCCTATGGCCACCAGAAATGCTGGTGTCCCTAGGGCTTGGTGCTCACCCTTTTGGGCTCACTCTACACACCCCAGGTGATCTCACCTGTGCTAAGTCTTCAAGTACAAGATCCTTCATCCTCTGACAATACTCAGGTCTCTACCTCCAGCTCAGACGCCACCTCTGAGCACCAGACCTGTTACTAATGACCTCATGTCTCCTGGTTGCCTCAAGAACACTGCCAACTCACCCTGTCCAAAATGGACCTCTGTCTTCCCAGAGTCCTGTCAAGGTGAGTGACCCTCCACCCCAGCCAGCCAGCACCCAAGCCGGAGACCCAGGAGTATCCTGGACCCTCCCCACCCCCTCAGACCCAGGCCTGTGCCCAAGTCTGTCCATGCTACCTCCTGACTGCCTGTCACATCTGCCCACCCCTCACCAGCAAGCAGCCAGAGCAACCTGTTAAATGCATACCTGATCTTGCAGCCCCTTACTTACCTTGTATGGTTTCCTCTTGGGTGTAGAGTAATAACAAGCTCCTGCTGTGGCCTGCAATGCCCTACCTGCCTCCTCCACTCTCTCTCACCAGCTCTCTGAGCTCCAGCCACTCACCTGCTCATCATGCTGCCTCCTAACCCAGGGCCTCTGCACGTGCTCAGCCTTCTGCCTTCACCCAGTCAACCCTTGCCCATCCTGTAGATAGATCCCTGCTCAAACTCACTTCCTTGAGGAAGCTACCTCATAACCACCAAACCCCATCCTGTACATCTATCTCAGCCCATGTCCTTCCCTCCTGGCATTTTTACATATCTATGAAAAGATCTAATTGTGTGTTGACTGCACAAAGGAAGGCAGGGGCTTCCCCAGAGTCTGTACAATTCCAGAGCCTGAGCTTGCCTTCCACTGTCCTGTGCTGTCTGAGGTCCATCCCAGTCTCCTCCTGAACACGATGTCAGTACACGTCAGTGTAGTTTTATGCCTTAACAGGGGCTTTGGCTGCAAACAGCTTATATTGTACAGAGTTGAAATCCTTCTAAAGATCTCTTGCTATTCATTGAGCTGTACACTTACATT
>NW_006433941.1:4983101-5007760 GCF_000325575.1 Pteropus alecto
TCCCTACATATTCATACTTCAATAAATAAGTTTAAGTTTTTAAAAATCTCTAGCATCTGGCCCCTCATTTCCTCTCCATTCCTACAGCCCTGCCCTGGGTGAGGCCACAACCTCTTCTCTCTCTTTCTCTTTCTCTCTCTCTTTGTCTCAGGACCACAGCTCCATCCCCTCCCTCTTCCTGAATTGCGGAACACATCATGAATTCTGCTAAAAACTGCTCAAGATTCTCCCCAGGCCTCCACCTTCAATAGGACAGGCCCCAAACCCCAGTATGGCCCTGCTGATAGACCCCTGATCCTCTTGCTTGTCTCTCCCCACCCCGCACAAAGCCCCGGAGCTCACAGCCCCTGCCCATCTTGTGTGCTGGATTAAGGGGAGAGCTGGCCTTCAGGCATAGCCCAGGGCCTCAACTTAAAAGTGGCCTCACAGAAACAGAAAGAACCCTCAGGGAGAGCTCCTGGGAGCTGGGAGGCCCCCTGGGAGACTACCCTCGGCCCCTGGATGGCCTGTGGTTGGCCCTGGCTGTGCTGCTGCCTGAATCCTACATCACCAAGAGGTCAAGGGCTTGGGGCAGGCTGTGATTGGCCCCAGGACAGTGAAGTGGACAGGAGAGTTTCAGGTGCCTCTGCTTTGCAGAACTCTGCTTTTACCACCTTTTACTTATTTATCTTGATACTTCTAGGCAAATCTCTGAATTGTGAAAGGAGTCTTCATTTCCCCACAGCACGATGGGGTTGCCCAGGCAACTGCCCTTTATATGCTCCCTGTCCTTTATAGAAACTTCTAGGGACAAAGGAGAGAATGCCTGGGGAGAGGCTTTGGAACTGTGCAGTGTTAGGCTGTCCCATTATTTTATAATGAGTGAAATGCACCCTGACAGCAAGTGGAGCTCCAGACTTGGAAGGTGGCATGGTCTACCTAGGGGCTGGGCTCTGCTCCATGGTCCAGGCGTAGCAGGATCAGTGCTGGGGCCTGTGACCCAGCCTTCCTCCTTGCTTCCACTGGTTCTCCTGGGTGCTCCCCACATCAACTCAGTGTGCCCCAAACACAGGTTTCTTCTCCCAGGAAAGGCAATAGCTTCCCATGAGGAGTGGGCTGGTCAAACAGTCCTTGGTCTCTCTGGCTCCCAACACATAGGTGACATCCCAATCCTGCTGCTAAAGCCTCACAAGCTGGGCAGAGTCTTTTTTTTCCAGTAGAGAAAGTGCCCATAAATTGATCACACTGCGAAGAGTAAGGAGTAAGTAAAAGTGGACCAGCTCATAGCATGGGACGTGGGAAAGGAGTGGGCAGTGGACAGACAATATGGTGGATAGACCAGGCAGTAGACAGGTCCATGCAGTGGAGAGGGGAAAGCCCTGCGCACTGGGGCGAGCCCTTCACAAAGGCTGAAAGCACAAGCTCTGCAGCTAAACTGCCTGGGTCCAATTCCCAGCTTGAACACCACCGACCATGAGATCCTGGATAAGCCGAAGTTCCCCTTGTGACAGCTTTCTGTTGGCAAGCTGGGGATAAGAGCAGGGCCCACATCACAGGTTGTGGTGGAAACAATATGAAATAATGCATTGTGCTTGGCACCACAGTTAGCTGTTAATATTTTTCTGGGGTCACATAGAGTAGAGGTGAATCCTGGCTCTGCCACAAGCTGCTGATCCTGGCTAGTTACTGACCCTTGGTCTCCTCATCTTTTTCATGAGGAAAACCAGACAGTGTAGAATGGCCTGGAGGCAACACATGGAAAGAGCCTGCTGCTGTCAGCACGCACTAAATAGTAACAATGAGGGTTCTGCTGGAATTGCTCTGACAGAAGCAGGTAAAAGGAGTTAAGAAGACGGAGTTGCCCTTTCTCTCCTCCTCAGGTGGATGGGGAACTCTGTCTCAATGTCCCTTTCCACAAAACTGGGGAGCCTCACGGCTGTCTCACAGAGCTGGGAAACCCAGAGAGAGACACTTGCCATGTGCTCGTCAATGCGCCGGGAGTCCAGGTACACGAGGTCAGGAAGGTAGGCCCAGATGAACATCCTGTAATCCTCTGTCTCAGCCATGGGGTTCCCAGAGAGGCCGAGTGACCGCAAGTCCTTGAACCGCCGCAGGTAGATGATCTGGGGAGGAGAGGGGAGAAGACCCATTTTCTTGGCTGCTGCAGAGCTGAAAACACCCCTAGAAGTCTCCATCTCTGGTACTCTGTCAGAATTTGCAGTCTGGCCACAGAGCCTTCAGCACTGTCTGGAGTGACAGGAGAGGAGGGCTTGGGGGTTTTAGGCTGGATGACTGTACTGAGGCCTTAGGTAAGGCCTGGGCTTTCCAAAGAATCAGCAGACCTGGGTTCAAATGCTAGCTGTGGGACAAGTTACCCATTATATATGAGCTTCGATTTCCTCACCTGTAAAATGGGTATAGAGATGTTATGTGTGTTGTAAGGGCTAAACGAATGAGCTATGAAATGCATGTAGGAGAGTGCCTGATACCTACTCAATAGATAGTGGTAGTTGTTGTTATCGTATTTATTAGTCACTCAGAATAGGTGTGCTTTTAGATTGTAAAGCCCTGTGAAAGGTCCAAATCTCTTAAATTAAATGGAAACCACTTTATAATTAACCTTGAATTAACTGAATAACTGCTAGTGGAAAATTAACTGCTATTTTTTATACTCTATTTTTAATAATAATTATATAATTTTCAGGTGTACGTTATCATTTGACATCTGTATATTCTATTGTGTGTTTACCACCTAAAGTCCAGTTTCCTTCAGCTACCATATATTTTATCCCCTTTACCCACTTCACCCTCTCCGAATCCCCCTATATTTGACCCCCTTTACCCTGTCTACCTCTTCCCTCCTCCCCCACCTCCTACCCTCTGGTAACCACTAGTCCATTGTCCATGTCTCTGAGTTTCTGTTTGTCCTGTTCATTTGTTGCTTTTAGGTTTATATTCCACATATAAGTAATATGTGATTTTCAACTTTTTCAGTCTGGCTTATTTTGCTTAGCATGATTATCTCGAGGTCCATCCAGGTGGTCACAAATGGCAGTATTTCATCTCTTCTTATGGCTGAGTACATAATATTTTCATTTTTCAATTATAGTTGGCATACATTATATTAGTTTCAGTTGTACAGCATAGTGATTAGATTTATATAACTCACAAAGTGATCCCCCCAATAAATGTAGTATCCCTCTGCCCCATACAAATTTATTACAATATTATTGACTATATTCCTTGTGCTATTCTTTATATCTCTATGACTATTTTGTAACTACTCATTCATTCTTAATCCCATTGCCCTTTTTCACTGACCCCCCAACTCCTCTCCCATCTGGTAACCCTCAAAATATTCTCTATACCTATGAGTTTGTTTCCGCTTTTTTGTTGTTATTATCGTTTATTTTGTTCTTTAGAGTCCACATGTACGTGAAATCATATGACATTTATCTTTTTCTGACTGACTCCATTTAGCACAATACCCTCTAGGTCCATCATGCAATATCTTTCTCCATCCCTTTAGTCTGTGTGTATCTTTTAATCTGAAGTGAGTCTCCTATATAAAGGTCTTGTGTTCTCATCCATTCAGCCACCCTATCTTTTGACTGGAGCATTTAATTCTTTTTCATTTGAAGTACTTGTTGATAGATATATAGTTATTGCCTTTCTTTATTCATACTTTTGCTACATATTTTTTTTCTTCTCCTTAAAGAAGTCCCTCCAACATTTCCTGTAATACTGGCTTGGAGGTGATGAACTCCTTTGGCTTTTTCTTCTCTGGGAAGCTCTTTATCTGTTCTTTGACTCCAAATGATAGCTTTGCTGGATAAAATGTTCTTCGTTGTAGATCCTGGGTTTTCATCACATTGAATATTTTGTGCCAAGCCCTTCTGTCTTACAAAGTTTCTTTTGAGAAATCAACTGCTAGTCTTATGGGAGCTCCCTTGCAAGTAACTAACTACTTTTCTCTTGTTGCTTTTAAGATTCTCTCTTTGTATATAACCTTTGGCATTTTAATTATGACGTGTCTTGTTGTGTGCCTCTTTGGAACTCTCTGAGCTTCCTGGGGTTGTATATCTATTTCCTTCACCAAGTGAGGGAAGTTTTCTATCATTTTTTTCAACAGGGTTTTCACTTCTTGCTCTCTGTCTTCTTCTGGTACCCCTATGATGCGAATGTTGGTATGCTTTATGTTGTCCCATAAGCTCTTTAAATTATCTTCATTTTTTTAAATTCTTTTTTCTTGTTGCTGTTCTAATTGAGTGTCCTCTGCTACCCCATCTTTTATATCAGTGGTTCAAATCTCTGCTTCATCCACTCTGTTGATTCTAATATACTCTTCACCTCAGATAACATATTTTTCATTTCTGACTGGTTCCCTCGTATAATTTTATAATTCATTTCCATTTTTATGTTTTTTATCTCTGTTAAAATTCTCACTGAGTTCATCTACTCTTCCCCTAAGTTCATTGAGCATCCTTATAAGCAATGTTTTGAACTCTGCATCTGTTACAGATGGCTTGACTTCACTTTGTTTATATCTTTTTCTGGAGCTCTGTTCTGTTCTTTCATGTGGGACATGCTTCTTTTGTCTCCCCATTTTTGCTACCTTTTTGTGTCTGTTTCTACATACTAGGTAAAGCTTCTAAGTCTCTCGATTTTAGCAGAATGGCTTTGTGTAGTACAAGTCCTGTGGGGCCCAGTGGCCCCCTGAGAGTGGGTCCAGCTGCAGGCCAAGTTTATACCTAGCCTGTGCCCCTCCTGGCCCACCTAGTATGTGTCAGCAAGCAATCCACAGATGGCTGCCACCCATGCTGTGCTTATAGTTGACTCAAGAAGCCACATGAGAAACCGAGGCCAGCTGCCGCCAGTGCAGGGCATGGAGGTGTCTTATACTCTATCTTTATTAAAATAGGGAAAAATGTCAACCAGATAGCTAATATAGACATACCTCATTTTATTGCACTTTACTTTATTGCACTTTGCAGATAATGCATTTTTCACAAATTGAAGGTTTGTGGCAACCCTTCATCAAGCAAATCTATCAGTACCATTTTTTCAACAGCATTTGCTCACTTCATGTCTCTGTAACACATTTCGGTGATTCTCACAATATTTCAAACATTATTACTATTATTATATTTGTTATGGTGATCTTTGATCAGGGATGTTACTATTGTAACTGCTTTGGGGTGCTACAAATTGCATCCATATAAGATGGCAAACTTAATCAATAAATATTGTGTGTGTTCTGACTGCTCCACTGACTGGCTTTTCACCTCTCCAGGCCTCCTAATTCCCTGAGACACAACAATATTGAAATTAGGCCAATTAATAACCCTACAATGGCCTCTAAGGGTTCAAGTAATAGGAAGAGTCATGTATCTCTCACTATAAATGAAAAGCTAGAAATGATTGAGCTTGGTGAGGAAGGCATCTTGAAGCCAAGATAGGCCAAAAGCTTGGCCTCTTGCGCCAGGCAGTTAGCCAAGTTGTAAATGCAAAGGAAAAGTTCTCAATGGAAATTAAAGTGCTACTCCAGTGAACATAAAAATGATAAGAAAGTGAAACAGCTTCATTGCTGATGTGGAGAAGGTTTTAGTGGCCTGGATAGAAGATCAAATCAGCCACAACATTCCCTTAAGCCAAAGCCTAATCCAGAGCAAGGCCCTAACTCTTCAATTCTGTGAAGGCTGAGAGAGGTGAGGAAGCTGCAGAAGAAAGACTGAAAGCTAATAGAGGTTGGTTCATGAGGTTTAAGGAAAGAGCTGTGTCCTTAACATAAAAGTACAAGTGAAGCAGCAAGTGCTGATGCAGAAGTTGCAGCAAGTTATCCAGAAGATCTAGCTAAGATAATTAATGAAGGTGGCTACACTAAACAACATATTTTCAATGTAGACAAAACAGCCTTATGTTCGAAGAAGATGCCATCTAGCACTTTCATAGCCAGAGAGAAGTCAATGCCTGGTTTCAAAGCTTCAAAGGACAGGCTGACTCTCTTGTTAAAGTCTAATGCAGCTGCTCACTTTTAGTTGAAGCCAGTGCTCATTTACCACTCCGAAAATCCTCGAGCCCTTAAGAATTATGCTAAATCTACTCTGCCTGTGCTCTGTAGATGGAACAACAAAGCCTGGATGACAGCACATCCGTTTACAACATAGTTTTCTGAATATTTTAAGCTCACTGTTGAGACCTACTGCTTGGAAAAAAAGACTCCTTTCAAAATATTACTGCTCACTGACAATGCACCTGGTCACCCAAAAGCTCTGATGGAGAAGTACAAGATTAATGTTGTTTTAATGCTTGCCAACAGAACATTCCACCCATAGTTAAGGAGTAAATCTTATTAGTCAAGTCTTATTAGTTAAGGAATACATTTTGTAAGGCTATATCTGCCATAGACAGTGATTTCTCTGATGGATTTGGGAAAAGTAAATTGAAAACCTCTGGAAATGACTGACCATATTAGATACCATTAAGAACATTTTATGTATCATGGGAAAGGTCAAAATATCAACATTAACAAGAGTTTGGAAGAAGCTGACTCCAGCTCTCATGCATGACTTTAAGGAGTTCAAAACTTCCATAGAGGAAATAACTGCAGATGTGGTGGAAATAGCAAGAGAACTAGAATTAGAAGTGGAGCCTGTAGATGTGACTGGGTTGCTGCAATCTCATGATAAAACTTGAACATAAAAACTTGTTTTTATGTATTAGCAAAGAAAGTGGTTTCTTGAGATGGAATTTACTCCTGGTGAGGATGCAGTGAAGATTGCTGAAATGACAACAAAGGATTTAGAACATTATGAACTTAGTTGATAAAGCAGCAGCAGAGTTTGGGATGATTGACTTCAGTTTTGGAAAAAGTTCTGCTATGGTTAAAATGCTGTCAAATAACATCGAATGCTACAGAGAAATCATTCATGAAAGGAGAAGTCAATTGATGCAGCAAACTTCATTGTTGTCTTATTTTAAGAAATTGCCCAAACTTCAGCAACCACCATCCTGAGCAGTCGACATCCATCAACATGGAGGCAAGACCCTCCAGTAGCAAAAAGATTACAAGTCACTGAAGGCTCAGATGATGGTTAGCATTTTTGAGCAATGAAGTATTTTTATAGTGAAACTTTTAAGATTAAGTTTATTGGATAACATTGGTTAATAACATTATATAAATTTCAGGTATACAACTTTAAAATACAACATCTACTGTGTGCTCATCACCGGAAGTCGAGAGTGTCCTTCTGTCACCTTGTATTTGACTCACTTTACCATCTTCATCCTCCCCCAACTCCTTTCCCACTGGTAACCACCATTCTGTTTGTTGTCTGTATCTATGAGTTTGTTGCAATAAAATATTTCTTAATTAAAGTATGTATTTTGTTTTTAGACATGCTATTGTACACTTAATAGACTACTGTATAGTGTAAATATAACTTTTATATGTGCTGGGAAACCAAAAAATTCATGTGACTTGCTTTATTGTGATACTGGTTTTATCGAGGTCATCTGGAACCAAACTTGCAACATCTTTGAGGTATGCCTATATTTCATTTGATAGTATCTTCTGAACACCTACACAGTGTCCTATGCAAAAGACAGAAAAGAAACCTAGCATGCTTTTCTGAAGGAATTTTTTTCAGTCATTTATGTATTCATTGGACAAACATTATTAAGCACCTACCAGGCCTCAGGCACATACTGGGCCTTGGGGAGTCAGGGGGAACAAAATCCACACGGTCCTTGCCTTTATTACAGGAGCTTACATTCTAGGGGTACAGGATAAGAATCTTTTTCAAAGTAAATAAAATCATTACTTTTGGGGGTAAGTGCTATAAGAACATAAAGACGGGCCCTAAGAGAAAACAACAGGGAGGCCTTTTTCAATTAGGGAACTCAGAGGTCTCTGAGACCTGAAGGAGCTGGCCATAGAATGCAGAGGAGAGTGCATTCCTAGAAGCAAAAAAAGCACAGGTTAAGACCCTGAGGCAGAAGAGAACTCGCAGTATACCAGGAACAAATCAAGGCCAGGGTAGCTGCAGCTTGGTTTGGGATGGGGCTGGGTGCAAGACTTGAGGCAAGATTAGAAACAAGGTCAGCCAGTCACAAGTTTGGATTTTATTCTAAGGACAATGGAAGCCACTGGAGTTTTAAGTGTATATGGGCCGAGGAGATAGGATGTGATTTAATTTTTAAGAGATCTTCCAGTGAAATTCCATTTTTCATCTTTTAGATTATTTAAGAGAAAATGGTTTGATAACAATGGTGAAAGGAAACAGGCCTTATAATTGCTGGTGGGTTTGTAAAGAATTTCACTTTTATAGATGACGATTTGGCAAGTTCCATCAAAATAGAAAATGTACATGCCCTCAGACCCAACAATTCCACCTCCAGAAATTTACCTTGCCCACAGTCCTCCCCAGGTGCAAAGTAAGCCCTGTTCAAGGACATCCATTATAGCCTGCGTGTAATAATACGAGGTTGGAAACAACCTCAGTGTCTACCTATGGGAGACTAGAAAAATACATCATGCCACATCTAAATGATGGAATGGTCCAGCAGAGGGGGAACTGATGACTTGGAAGGAGAAGGGATGACCGAAGGCAGGCGCTTGGAGGGTAGCCAGACAGATGTTACAATCGTGAAACATTTAAATAAGATGCTTCGAAAGATACATACAACTTAGAAGCAGCTGTGGCCTCTGGAAAGGGAAGTATGGGCTGAGGTCAGGAGTGAGAGGGGATCTTCCCTGTGTGCCCTGAGTTCTGTTGAAACATCTGCTTGTTTTTAATACAATAAACAGGTATTAACATAAGCCTAGTAAATAAATAAATAACAAGAAAGTATATAATTAGATGTCAGATACACAGTGCAGATAAGGGTTAAAATCATAGATACACAGAGTTTGCATCTTATTAAGTCAAGACTCTCTGGTTCAAGTCACCAAGAGGGCTGGTACCTGATTAGGTGAAGAAGATGCAGGGACTCCAGCATCTTTGGCATATGGCCAGTCCTCCAGAACAATGAGATCTAGGCCCAGATATCTCAGTACTCCCTGGCAGCTTCTCCTCAGGTAACTTCTTCTTTCCTATTTCTCTCTGGGAACCAGCTTTACCTGCTTTTCTCCCATATTCAGGAGGGGCCATCTGGCACTCAGCATCCCACTGGGAAAGAGGGATAGAGTTTCCTCCTATCCAGTCCCTGCAAGGGTGGGAGGGGAGAATGCCCAAGGTCAGGGGACAGAGTTGGGTGTCCACAGCAGGGCTGAGGCTTGGACTGCGAGTCAGTATCCACTTCCAAGCCTAGGCCTGGACCTTTGTAAGGGAAAGGGTCTCGGGTCCATTGAAGTCTACAATGCCCAAGGGACAGCAAGTGAGAAGAGATAATTTACTGATAGGCCTGGAGGTATTGGACCTACCAAGGCAGCAACAGCTGCTAAATGCTCAGAAAGGTTTTCAAACAGCAAGATTTAGGGCTGTTTGGGGTAGCCCTGAATCTGAAAATTCCTGAATAACCATCGCTTTCCATGTATCTACTGTGTGCCAGGTCCTGTATTAGCCATCTCATACTCTAATTGATTCAACCCTCACAACAGCTTATGGGAGAGACTACTGTTATTTTCATTTTACAGATGGGCAAATGAGCCCCAGAATGCTAAGTCCCTGGCCCAAGGTCAGATAGTCAGTAGCTAATTAAATCTCAGGTCTTGATTCAGTTCGGGTGGACCCTCCATGTGTTAGCTGTCTCATTGGTCAGCATTTGGTTGCCTGGCCTTACAAAGCAAAGGGCAGGCTGAGTAATCAGGACTTGAACCCTGAAAAGAGCAGTGGTTGGGTTTATATCCTCCTGTCTGGTATGCAGGGCAAACTGCCTAGACTACATAGCCTCTCGGGTTTGGCCCCGCTGGACAGACTTAAATGCAGGTAAGAAGTTGGTGCTTGACCTACTCCAGACCATTCATCTAAGCCACCCAGCCTGGCCATCCCTCAGCTCTGATATTGATCGAAGGTGGGTATAATCTCTGATCATAATGAAGGGTCACTGTTGGGGGAGATATCTTATGCTCGAGGAAGCCTGTGGCCTTGACTTTTGACTACACCACGAAAAGAATCAACCCAGGGAGATGCTGAGGACAGTAGATCCAAGAGGAAGAGGAACTTGTGTCCTTGAAGCCCTGATGACAAGCCTGCCCTTCTTTGAAGCACCAGTAATCTTGGTGCTAAATATCCCTGTTTGTTTGTGGTAGGCACTTGGCATACCTGTGGCCTCAGCTGCAGCTGTGCTGGACTCCTGCTGATAGTGCCCATCTCATCCCTGCTCTCTGCTTCAGATTTCTGAGGCCCACCCAGAAGCAAAGGCAGGAGGTAGTTAATAGCCAGGGCATCCCTCAGCTGCTGGTCCTTCAGGTGTTCAATTCTGGGAGGCATTCTGGACACTCCTGAGGGCCCAGCAGAATGGAGCCCCCATCACCTACAGCAGCAATCTCAGTAACACATCTGCACATTGGTTCTTCCTGCCCTCTGGCTTCCTGAGATCACCTGCCCAACACAGCTCCACACCCAAGTCCTTGCCTCAGTGACGCTTTCAGCCCACCTGTTCTGCAGGTGAAGGGCACCATCCTTGTTTCACCCACTCACACGATCCCCCTCAAGTCCCTCCTTATGGTAGCAGGGTTTCCTTCTAAAAGACAGTATTGCCTTGGACACACCACAGGAAAAAAGCATCCATATCTCCCCTCTGCTGTTCTGGTTGCCACTCTGTACCACACCCCCTGACCTCTTCCAGTGACCCTGGGCTCCTCGAGGAGGATGTTCACTCCTAGAACAATGAGGTCTGGGCTCAGATACCTTAGTACTCCCTGTAAGCTTTTCCCCAGGCACCTTCTTCCTTCCTCTTTCTCTCTGGGGTTGTCCCATCCCAAGCATACATCTTGGCCTTTGCTCACACCATTCCTTCCTCCCAGGAAGCCTTTCCTTCTGCTCAATGGTAAAATTCCAATCGCCCCTTAATGAGTCTGATTCAAAAGTCACCTCACCTCTCCTGAAACTCTCTCAGGAAGGATCTCAGCTATGACCGTCCTCTCTTTGTTAAGAACATACTCCGGCCTGACACTGAATGAAATGCCTCATGCTTATCACCTCACTTCATTCCTAGCAGGCAGGTTTTGGGCAATATCTTCCTTTTACAAAAGAGAAAACAGGTGTAGAAGACTCGAGCCTTAGAGCATCCAGATGGGATTTGGACCCAGGCCATCTGACTGACCTAAGTAGAATTTGAAAGGATATTGGACAGCTCCCAGGATTGACCGAAGGCTAGAGAAGCGGGTCCCAGCCACAGTCCTACCCCAGGAGCAGTCTGGTAATGTCACCTCTGACACAGGACCCTTATGAATGCTGCCACACCCCAACCACTGGGGTCTCAACCCCAGCTTGCTGCTGTGAACTTGTTGTAAGGGGCCAAGGGGCAGCCCACCTTCCCCCAAATGACCAATGACTCATGCTCTCTCACAGATACACACCTCTGGCACCTCGGGGGCAAATACTGACTTCTTGTCACCTTGTGTGTCTTGATTATGTGGGTGTGTGTGTTGGGCACCCCCGAATGGACTGTACTTCTGGGTCCCTGTACTCACTGAGCACAGGCCAAATGACCCATATCCAATAAGTCCTCACCTCAGCAAAAGTTTCTTAAGTGTGTGTGGGGCTTGGGGAAAGAAAGACCCCACCAAGGCAGGGCACAAAGTGGTATCTACAGATGGACTTTCATGGATTAAGCATGTTGTTTAAACATTATCAGATTTCTTGTAGAATAATCTAGATTTCTAGCTTTTCTAGGAAAAAGAGAAGATCTGGAAGGCAGAGCCTGCATTTTCCCTTGCCACAGACCCCCATCCCCCAGCTCCTACCCCAACCTACAGCTCTTGGCCCATGCTCTGCTCAGACCTTGAACTCACATTCATCATGTTGCTGATCTGGTTGTTGCCCAGTGACAGCACCTGCAGCTTGACCAGGGCATCCAGAGAGTCGATCTTGGAGATCCGGTTGTTGAATAAGCTCAAGTCCTCCAGGTTTACCAATGTGTCCAGCCCCTCAATGGCCTCGATGTTGTTGAAGGATAGGTCTGGAAGGAAGATGGCCATGAGGCTTGAGTGACAGGTTAGGGGGTGCACTATCCTGAAACAAAACCATCAGGGCTACTCATGCTCTGTGAGCCAGCACCAAGCTGTCGAGTAGGAACCAACTCACTGTCTGACAGCTTATGGTTTTCTAGAAGCCATGCGTGGATTCCTTCCTACGGCCTCAAACTTTCATTGCCCTCTCCAGTTCTGCCACTCATCTTTCTGGCTGTGGACACATGGGCAAATATGTCCATGCTATCGTTGTTTTGAGATGGAAATGCTTATTGGTAGGTCCAAAGCAGTGCATCTTAGGGTGGGGAGACAGTTGTAGAGTGTTCTTTTCCTTCATTCCTTCAAGTGTTTTAGTAATAATACCTACTGTATGCTTACCATTTACCAGTTTATCAAGTGCTTGTGTGTATATCCCCAGACAATGGCCTTAAGTAGCAGTTTGGAATTTCTCTCCCCATTTATTCAATTGGGAAGCTGAAGCTCAGAAAGGATTAAAGCCACACAGCTAACTATAGTGGTGCCAGAGCTCATCCAGCACTCCTCCTTGGACAGGTGGCAGGCCAGGTTCTTCATGCTCCATCACAGCTGACTCAGGCTCCCCCAGCAAGCCCAACCCCAATTGAGATATGAATTGAGATATCTAACCCAAGTTTCACATCTTTGGGAATAAAACTTTGTTGAATTTTCTCCACTACAGGTTTTTGGTTGAGGTTGAGGCTACAACCCTGTCCTGGAACACTAACGACCCAGAGGCCGAAACTGGGAATTTTTCATGAGCTTGGAAATACAATCATGATAGCTGCAAGCTATCTCATTTAAAAGGTGATTTGGAAAGTCAGTTAATTCACATCTTAATTTGGCCTCCTTGGTATATCAGCGAATGCTCACCTGCTGGCAGCTGAGACTATAATGATAATTTACTGTCCTTTTCTCTATGCCTGGCTCTTTAAGTGCATCACCTCATTTAATCCTCAAAGCATAGGTATCACCATCCATATTTAATGGATGAGGAAACTAAGATTCAAAAGGGCCTGGTAGCTATATGCCCAAGATCACACAGCACATAAAGAAACTGAAGTTCAGGGGGCTGAAATAACTTGTACAAAATTGGTTAGTACATGGGCAGAGCAGGGCTATGAACTGGAGTCTCCCAAATGCCAAGTCTGCCCACTTGCTTTCCCACTGTGCGGCCAGGTTCTGTTCTTTGGAGGCCTGGCCACAAGCACTAGAACCAGTGATATGTTGCAAATAAATGTTTTAACAGTAGGAAGTAAAGTGAAGAAAGCTCTGATTTGTAGTGCTTGCTGATTTTGTGGTGTAAACACTCCCACCATAGCCAATTTCAATCTACCAAAAAGACATCGTTGAATGCGAAAGTGGGCTGAGATGTGCGCAATCAGCTTTCCAGAGCCAGTACTAGCCAGCTCTAGCACATCCTCAGTGCTGGGGCAGCTGACTGTGGTGAGCCACCAGCATATGTGTATGTGGTGGGCGGGACTGTGCTGAATCATCATCAGAGAGCACCATCACCCCCCACCCGTGCATCCCAGGGACCCAGCTATTCCTGGCTGTGGTTGGGTTCCTGGACTACCAGTGCTGTGGCTAGACAAAGGCTGGCTTCTGTTTCTATGAGGGTATAGGCTGATCTTTTACCAGAACTTTCCCCTTCTGCTTTCTCACCCCTATACCACAGAACACTGGGTATCACAGGAGCGTCTCACAGGGACCTGTGGAATTTGTTTCATAGTTAAGGGACCTGGTAGCTCTTGCCCAAAAGAACAGCATTCAGATAGCCAGTGCCTGGCAGGCCTTCCAGAGGTGATATGGCTCAGGGTCTGGGCTGACCCAGCACCCTCTTCTCCTTCATTTCCTAGAGAGACAGATGACTCCTGGTGATGCAGTTGTACCACCAAGCCTAGGACTCAGCATAAATAAGTGCTTGGGTGCTGGAAATGGGGCCTGGGATGAGAGACCTAGGCCTAACAGTCAGGAGCTTTGGCTATGGTCTGCCTCTGTTGCTTGTAGCATGTAATTCCATCAAGCCCATCAGCCTCTCAGCCTCAGTTGCTGCATCTGTAAAATGGCAGCATAATCTTACCTGTGGGGTTGCTGTGGGCTGGCAACTGTCAGCACAATCGTAGCTGAGAGTGTTTTGCAATTTGGGAGGTACACCAATGTCCAGGCTTCCCATTATGGGGAAGCAGCCTGACAGGATGGAAGGAACATGGACTTTTGGGTCAAACTGTTGTGGGTTTATATTCCAGCTCTGCTACTTCTTGGTCGTGGAGCTTTGGGCAAGTGCCTTGGCCTCTCAGGGCCTCAGTTCCTCTTCTGTATATTGCGATCGCAACAAACACCTATCTTTTAGGATTGCTGTGAGGGCTAAATGAGGCAAAGTTATAAAGAGCTCTCCAGCTAGTTCTCTCTCCCCGTTAGGTGTCCACCTGTCTCTCACCAGATGTAAAGCTACCTACAGCAGATGGACACAGTTCATCAAGACCCCTGTGGTCTTAGCAGTGAGGGCCAGAGCTCTAAAGTCAGACAGAGCTGTGCTGGAGCCTGGTGCCCCCACTGCTTGCTGTGACCTCATTTTGCTCATGTCTACAATGGGGGAGCTGTATAGGTTAAAAAACCTCATGTGGAAAGCATACCAGCCCATGCTTAACAGGTAGTAAGTACGACTAGCAGCTATGATGATTATTTTTGGTTTTATCTGAGCCTGGCTGACTAGTGGGACCCACGGTTATCCGTCAGCCTGAGTCTAGAGTAACAAGAAGGAATCCAAGGCTGCTCCCTGACCTCCTCCCAAATTGAGAGGTTTGGCAGGTAAAAGCAGAATATTCTGTCCTGGTGGGTCCAAGCACATTTTTACTATGTTTACCCAGCTCAGACCCCGTGCTTTTAAAAAGTGAGGCTTTCTTGCTCCTGGCAGACAGAGGTTCTGCTGTACCTGGGCTAATGGTGGGCCAGCAGCAGCATATTGCCTGAGACAATTAACTTGGCTAGTATTTCCAGGGTGTCACCTTTCATTAGGGTGGACACAAATGGGAAGGGGCCTTACCTAGCCAGACCAGGTGTGTGAGGTTCTCCAGGCCCTCGATCCTCTCAATGATGTTGTTGTCGAGCTGCAGCTTCCTCAAGTTCTCAAACTGCCAAAGGTTGTCAATGCGGAGGATGTCTGAAATCATCAGAAGAGATACTGCAGCTAGTTCCCACCTCAGCTTAGGGTTAGAGTTTAGTACCAGTGTATTGGCGGAATGAGATGACCAGTGCTAACCATACAAAAGGTCTCACAACTCTGCTACCTTGCCCTGGAGCATATGGGTGCCCTGGAAATGTGGGCCAAGAATTGGGGAGCTCTGAGTCCTGGTTAGTGCACAGAGGGCAGTGATCAAGGCCACAGCAGTGCCTAATAGGTCCATAGAGGGTGTAGGGGGCTTGGCGTAAAGGTGGGCTGGATCTGCTCAGGGCACAGGACTCACTCACACTGCCTCTACAGGCAGGCTGGGGGACTGCCAGGCTGGGGGACTGCCAGGGAGGCCAGAACAACTTGGTGTACAGGTTACAAGACACAGACAGGGGTCCTTCTTCTTCCTTCTGCAGTGCAACAAATAGAATCAACACTGCAGGCTGAATTCCTCCTTGTGCATTGTTAGTGGGAGGGTCAATCAACTAGTTCAGCCATTTTGGAGGGCAATTTAGCCATGCTTACTGAAATATATAATGTCTATACACTTTGACCCTGAAGTTTCTCTACCTGGAATCTGTCCGCAAAGACACTTGTGTATGTGCCCAAAGAAATACCTATAGGCACATGAAGGGCAGAAAGATAGGGGGAACCCCAAATGTTCATATATGGAGAGTGGGATGACTCGCCCATACAATAGAGAGGCAGGTTCCACACATCACTAAGGCACCTGACCCTGTGGGTCTCTGAAGACCACCTTTACAGTTACACAACCCACTCAATCCTTTTGCACCTTATACCAGGCAGAGTTTGGTTTCTGTCACTGGCAGCCAGAAGAGTTCTGAAAACACATAAGTATAAATAAGTATATACTGTGTATGTAAAATTCTAGAGGCCTAAACTTGTCCCCAGTTTTTTCTAGAGGCCACAAATAGCTCTGTTGCTTATATGCCCCTTTTCTCTATATTTAATGTTCTCTATATGTAATGATTTCTAAAACTTATAAAATTAGAATATGCTCACTAAAAGACTGAAATAATACTGAAGTGAAAGGGATAAAAAAAAATTACCTGTAATAACTACACATTTGGGGCAGCAGTTTCAATATTCATTCAGAGGGGCAGAGTTTGCCCTGAGGTTGTGAGGCAGAGCACCCCTCCCAGCTGCCCTCATTAAGTCTTGTCTCCATGGGGTAGGTGGACACCATTTCTCTGACCCAGGGTCCTACCTCTCCTGAAGCCCCGGGGCCAGGTGTGACTGGTGTCTATTCCTCAGCACTCTGTGGCCAGATTTCCCAGAATGATACCAGCTACCATCCCTACTTGTCGTTCTGGTACCTTCTCTCTCCCTGGACTTAGACCGACAGCCTTTGGCTATGGCTGACTTCCTGTAGATACCACTTTCTTGGGTGGCTCTCATACTCCTGGGTGCTCTGCTTGGCACACCTGTATGCTGGCTTTCCCTTACACATCAGCGGTTCATGTGGAAAAGCCAATATAACACAACAAAACCAGGATATATTTGGCAGTTAGCTCTTAATGAGTTACCAGCATGACAGGACTGCCTAAAAAGCCAATTTAATCTTCAACATAGACATGGAATCCTTCTCTACTGCCCCCATCTCAGGTTCCAGCCCATCATCATTGCTCCCTGGATCACAGAAGCGGTCATCTCACTAGTCTTCCTGCTCTGGCCCTTGGCCCCTACAGCCTATTCTCCTGCAGCCAGTGGGATCCTGTGAAAACCTAAATCCCATCCTATCCCTCCTTTGCTCAGGACCCTTCTAGGGCTCCCACCTCTCTCACTATACAAGCCAAACACCCTCTCTTAGCCCCCAAAGCTGATGTTAGCTGACCCTATGACCTCTTTGACCTGTTTCCACACAGGTCTCCCACCTCAGGGCCTTTGCACTGGCTATTTCCTCTTCCTTGAATACTCCCTAGATCTCCATATGGCTTCTTTATTTACCTCCTTCTAGTATTTGCTCAATTTTCACCTTCTCGGTGGGGCCTCTGACCACCACCCAATAAAACACTGCTTTCCAACCCCAATTCCGCTTTTCTCCTCTCCTTACTTTCCTCCATAGTATATATTACCTTTAGTGTATTACCTTTAATACGCTATTATTTTCCTTCATTTTTATTTTATTTGTGTCCTTCACTTGAATGTTAGCTCTATGAAGACAGGATTTTTTTTGGTCTTTTTGTTTACAGTTGAATCTCTAGTACCTAGAATAGCACCTGGCATATGACAGGCACTTAATGAATACTAGATGAATGAACCTTAGGTTAGGTAGGGGAAGGAAAAAGAAGGCGGTCAACACTAAAGCCTCTTCTGGCGACAAACATTCTGCAACCCCTTTAAACCTTTTACCACTGAGGGGGCTGAGGTCAGGGGCCCTCATTGCTCTGGGTGACCAACTGGCTCCTACAGAGCTATGACCAGCTCTGGAGGCTGTGCTCTGGGGAGGCCTGTGGGCTTCATGAGGCTGGGCCAGGGCCTTGCCTACTGCTGGGTCCTTCGGGTCTGGCAGAGACTGGCTGAGGCAGGGCCTCAGAATGATGAAGAGGGTAAAGGGGGTCAAATATATAGTGATGGAATGGGACCAGACTTCAGGTACTAAGCATACAACAGAGTATGCAGACGTTGTATTATACAGCTGTACACCTGAAATTTATGTTATTAACCAATGCTACCCCAATAAAATTTAAAAGAAAAAGAAAAAAAAAAAACCCACCAAAAGCAGCCAACAACAATAACAAAAAAAGAATTTCTTGTTGTTGAGAGGAGCCTGGGAGAGAGCAAGAATGTGAATCTGTCCAGGCCATTCTGCTGTGTGTGTAATACATACTGCCTGCACAATGAGGGGTTGCAGGACTCCTGTCTACCTCTCACTTCCTCTCACACCCCTCACTGGCCTTTCTGAGTAAACCAGACACTGTGTACATGTGGTCTTACCTTGTCCTCCCAACCATCACTTGAGACAGGGACTGCAATCCTCCCATTTCACAGACGGGGACACTGAGGCACTGAGGATCTATGTAGCCACATCTTTCCACTAGGCTGTCCTGCCACTCTTGAGGCATCTCCCCACCTCATGGCCCTATGCCCCTCCTGTTCCCTGCCCCTCCTTTGAAGCTGCTCTCCCAGGGCATATCTTCCTCCTCCTCCTCCCCACAGCTTTTGCCTGACTGCTTGGGACCACCCTCTTAGATTCTACCTGCTAGGGGCCTTACTCCAAGAATACCAAGGCCTTTATGGTTCACTTAGATTTGGAGTGGGAGAATTTTATCTTTTTATACAGACTATGAAAAGAATTCTAGGGCAAAGATGTGAAATGGAGAAAGCCAAGAGCCCTGCCTGGTGTCCCTGCTCCACCCTGGAATACTCACTCTGAAAGTCCAGCTGCAGGGAGAGGACATCCTTGAAAAGGATGCCCTCCTGCTTGGCTAGCTGCCCAGCCTCCTCCTGTGGGCCCTGCTCCCCAACAGCCAGCTTGAGCATGTCGTCATCCATCACTCTTGGTTCTAATGAGTTGTACAGCCGGTTCATCATCTCTGAAAAACATTACGTTTTCTACAATCTGCTTTTCCCTTTGTCTGAGGACAGGGGTTGGCTGGCATTCTTTCAGAGCACTGTGACAGCTAAGGACATGCCAACCGCTACCCTCCTCCCACCCCTGGGCCCACTGTACCTAGGGGTTAGTACATTTTTACCAAGGCTGCTCCAGGGCTTCCCTTGGCAACCATCTGTTGTCCTTCATCAGGGATATACCCTTTGGCCCCACAATCATAGCTGTAACCCTACCCCAGACAAGTAAACGAGTGTCCACACTGGTCTCCTGAGCCTTTGGAGTTCAGCTCCCCTTATGGCCATGGCCATTTTGGGTCTTTGGCTTTCTGTGCCCACCTTTGTTCACCAACCACTGATCAAGACCCTTGGCAGCCCCAGCCAGGTATATCAGCCCACAGCTCCTCTTCTCTGAGAGTCTCATCCCTTCCAGGGTGTCATGTCTATACCACCTTCCACACACAGACACATGTACACCACAAGCTGCTCAGTGTGTAGGTGGATACCGATCCAAGCTGATCATTCATGTTCTCCCTCTAAGAAATGTGAGCTTGGTGCTGCATGATGAGAGTGCCCATCAGAGTTGGCTGCTTGAGCTGGAGAGGAACTGAGGGGCTGTGGGCTGGTCAGGCACATGGTTAAACAGAGAGAGCCAGAGGGGGATGAGGCAGATGGACAGAGAGAAGCAGAGATAGGAACCTGGGTGATCCAGGAAAAAAGAGACAAAAGGAAAGACAAACTGATACACAGAGGCTGCCTTCTTCCTGGCTTTCTGGTCCTAATGTCCCTAACTTCAGGCCCTGTTAGGGTTTCTGTGGTCCCTTTCTATGAGAGTTTCCTGATTTCTCACATTAAATCCTCTTGTACTTTAACTCCAGTAGATTTTTGTTGCTAATGGTCCAAAGGGATTTGGCAGAAATACTGCAGGCAAAGGGGGTTGCTGTGGATTTGGTCAGTCATACTACAAGGCTGACCCTGGGATGTAATTCCTGGCTGGAAAGAGCCACATCCCTGGGAAGCTAGGGCACCCAACTTCATTCTCATTACCAATCTTCTTAGTGAGAACATTCAGAAGGGCTGGACCTGCAGGAAGGCACACTCTCCTGTTAGTCTACTGGAAACTCCCAGATTTTGCCTCCTGAATCCTCTGAAGACTCCTACTTTCCACCCCTGATTCTCACCTCCCTGCTGGCTTCATCATCTACCTTTGCCTGCATGTGTCTGCAATATCTGGGCCTTTCCTGAACCTCCTGTCCTCCCTGCCCTGCTAGTCCTTGATGGTAGGCAACCCCTGTGCTCTGCACTTTGTCCACTGAGCACTGCTTGGGAAGATTCCTGGTGATGGGCTGATTGTATCTACCACAAACCTCCATAGACGTGGCAAGCCTGCCACCTGGCCTTAGAGACTGCCCCTGCCCAGCTGCCCTCCCTCCCTCCTCCCCCACCATCCACTTGAATGTAGCTCATACAAATATGCATCTTCCAATTCTGGATTGTGCACAATCAAATGTCCCAGTGCTTTTAACCCTCATACATCCTTTCTTTCTGTCCCCAGAGAAGGCACAGACTTCCCTAATCCCAACCCCATCCCCTACAACCCTACTCCCAGCCCTATGTCCACCTACACCTTTCACCTTCCCATTCTCTCCAATCTGTCAACACTGGCTCCATCTCTCTAGGGTAACTGATTGACCATGCCCCTCCTCCCCTAATGTTTCCAGTCCTCTGCCTCTTTCCATCTCCCCATTCTTCTGAAATTAATTTTTCTAAAATTTCCCATAATTTGACACCAAGTTGCTTTTGGGGGAATTTTAATATGCTGTATTTGGCAGATGTTACCCACAATGTTTGTGCTTTTTCAAAGAAAGGTGCTATACTTTGGGAAATGATTCTTAATTCTGATTCCAAACTTTGATTTCACATTCCTCGCATGTCATCAAGGCCTGGCACCTATGACAGATCAAGTTTGCTTTCAGTCAAGCCCAACAATCGCTGCAGTGTGGAATAGCTGTCATGCATGCAAGGGCAGGATTTGGATCCTGACTCTGCATCATGTGACAACTTTCCTCACCTAAGTCTTGGATTTCCCATCTATAAAAGATAAATAATTCCTCTCTTACATTTGTTAAGATCATTTATTTAGTCCACACACATGTAACAGCTACTACATGTTGTGACTACAATAGACAGATCTCCTTACCTGTTTCAGACATGAATCAGATAATCATATAAATATTTAATTACAAACCATGACAAGTTTTAAGGAACTATGAGCACACATTAGGGGCACCTGGCCTGGCCAGGAGAGACAGGGCTGAGATTTGAAGGACAAGTAAGAAAGAAGAGGCAACTGTGCAGTGAGGACCCTCGGGTGGAAGAGAACAAGACATGTTCCACTTTGGTGACGTGATACAGGTTGGAGAGGCCTACGGGAAGTTCTATTATTATCCTAGGATCTCTGGGAAACTCCTGGAGCTTAAGAACAGCAGTGACATGATCAGATTTTAATTTGAAGATGCTCACGCTGGCTGTACTACTGAAAATGGCAAGAGTCATGAGGCAAGAGATGATCAAGACGGTAGTAAGATGTGGATTTGAGAGATCTTTAGGAACTTCATATGTAGGACTAGTCATCTGCAGTTTTCAGATAAGAAAATGAAAGCTAGTTAGAAAGGTTAAGTAATATGACCAAGTTTATACATTTGGTATATGGTAAAGCAGGAGAACATGACTCCAGAGCCATTTTCTTAATCATGGCTCAGCTGTGCCTAGGGCACTGTAAACAATCATTGTCATAGCTCATGATGTTTCTCACAGCTGTTCTGGGTCAGGGCCAAGGGTTGAACAATCCTCCCTAAAAGGATTTTATCAGTAATTTACCACCCAACCTGGGTTCCTGTTGACTTGCCTGATGATAGTTTTGTTGGCGAAGACCACTGGCAGGAGTTGGAGAATACACCACTGTCCACAGAATAGCCTTCTCACAGAGAAACAGATCAAGAATTGTCCTGGGAAACAACAATTGGGATCAACTGGATCTGAAAAATATAGCCCCTTTTAGCCATGAATTACTAAGAAGAAAATCAACCATTTACAGAGTGCTTACTGTGTACTAAGTGCACACGCATTATTTAATTACATGTCAGCTCTGGAAGCCATTAGAGAAGAGAGTCCTAATGCCCAAATTTCCCAGATAGGGAAACTGAGACCCTGGAGGGGAAGGAAATTGTCCAAAGATATACAATGAGCTACTGACAAGACATAGACATAGAACTCAGGTATCTATATTCCCAAAGCACTTTAAACAGCACCAAGATGAAGAATAAAAATAAGAGAAATAATTTAATGATAGTTAAGCCAGATATAAGGGTTAAATTTTTGAAGAAGTTATCAGTGGACCTTTCTTTTGGGTACCTTTCTATAAAAGGGCTAGAAGCCTGAGGAATCGAACCCCTCAAAAATCTCTTCGGGCCCTGCCCCCTGAAGAAATGCTTCCTTAGTACTTCTATATCATCTACAGGGCAGATAGCACAGGACTAGTGTTTTGACTGTCTCAGCACGACTACAAAGTGGCTGGCAGGGAACTTGTGTGCTCAATTTACAGAGGAGAATGGCCCGGCCGGACTCCTCGGAGAAAAAAGTCAGAGGAAAGAGTTAAGCTGAGGCGCTGTCTGCCCTTGGTAGTCCTCCTAGAACTTCAGCTTCTGGGTCTCACCTTTTCAACCGCAGGCTACCTGCTGCTTTTGCGCAGCAGACGCTTCCCCTGGTTGCTAGGGGAACCAAGAGCCGCCGCTCCGTTGCTAAGAGGAAGTCAGACGGTAGACATCCTGGGTGAAAGTTGGGTCACGTGACAAGATTTCTGGGTGGAAGAATACTCCTACCACCAACCAGCAGGAGAAAAAACAAATGTTTCTCCAATCAGCACTTTCTATGGGTGGGGATCTTCCTAGCCCCACCTCTTCTTTCCCTTATTTAAGAAATTGACTGGCCTGTTCTCCAATAATAGTGAAGATTCTAGATTGATCACTATGTAAATAAATCCAAAGACTCAGACTCTCGTTCGGAGGCGGGCCAGGGGCGGTGCCGCTACGCAGGACGAAAATTCCTGTGACCTAGCTCGCTCCTCCTCCCAATCCGACGCCGTGGGGTCAGTGGAGCTCCGCTGAGAGAGGCGTAGGGGCCAATCGGAGGAGGGCTGGGCAGGCGATGCCCAATAGGAACGCGACAGGGGGCGGGGTCAGGGGCCGGGCGTTCAGCGTTCCTGAGGGTGGGGTGGGAGCGAGTGTCAGTCAGGTAGGGAGCGCAACCTGGACAGCTGAGACCCCTGCGGCTGACAGGGTGTCTGGGCCACTGCCGCGTTGTCCGCCCAAGATGGAATTCCTCTTGGGGAACCCGTTCAGCACCCCGGTGGGGCAGTGCCTCGGTAAGGCCGTGCGAAGGGCGGGCGTCTGGGTGGGCGACGGCGGGGCTGGTGAGAACTGCGGGCCTCTGCGAGGCACCGGTGCCACTCCTCCGGCTGGGCATCCTTGTCTTCCGGCCTCTGCCCACGGGCGGGCTGGGCCTGCTCACGACGCCAGTGTCATCCTGCCAGGCGGCGCCCGGAGGCCCAACTTGGACTTGAAGATGCTCCACGCGTCCCTACCTATCAGGGCCCAGCCCTTCCTGACTCCTTAGAGATGGTGCCAGCTGCTGGTCGGCTACCCTAGTGGAAAGATGCCACTGCGTGCACCCTTTCCAGCTCTCTGCCACTGCCGTCAGGATCTAGTTTCTCCAGACCCTTCTCCCTCCATCCTTGTCTCTCCTTTACAGTACCAGCAGCCCTCAGACTGGGCATCCTCCCAGAGAATGCTCTAAGATTTGCTAATTAATTTGCTGATTCTGCAACTCAGCTAGGCTGTAGGAGGGACTGGGATTGGGGGTGGGGTTCCTAAAAGATAATTAACTTTGCATCAGAGGGGGGACGGCGGGGGTGGGGAGGGTGGCCATGGCATGCCTGCACTGACTCCAGGAAAGAAGGAAGGCCATGTTATTTAATGATAAGAGCCTTAGACTGGGAATCAGGAAGCCTGGGTCTTCAGTAGGAGCTTTGCCAGTGACTCTCGCCGTGACCTTGTGCAAGTCACTGCCTTTTCTGGTTTGACGTTTTCCCGTATGTCAACTGAGGTGTTTGGAGGTGAGATATAGTAGGTTCCTTCAAATTCTAAAGTTTTGATATTCCTTGTAGTAGTCTCTGCACATTGACTGTTGCTTTTGTGCTATATTAAATTTGCCAAAGTTGAAATTTTTTGATGGCAGTTTGGAGGACTCTGCAGTACTCGTTAATCCTATAGAGGAGGTCTGGGCACCTGGAAAAGGGCACCAGAGGTGACCAATATCCTGGGTAAGGAAAGAAAGCCCAAGGCTAGTTGAGGGAACACAGAGTGGCCACTGTATGGGATTTTCTCACTAAAAAAGCAACTTGCCTTTTCACCCAAGGCAGGAGCTTGTGCCAAGTGATCAGTTGAGAATGTTGATTAGTTTCTTTTGAAACTGGCTTCCTCCTGGTTGGTGGAAGGACTGGTAAAATGTCTTTTAGAGCAGAGACCTTTGGAGTCCTTATGCGCCTGGGTGTTTTAGGCAGTAGTGATGTGTTTATTTCCTGCTCTACTTAAAAATTTCCAGCTTACTTTTCAGCCTTTAGTGGGGCATGTGAAATTACTGAAGCCTCTCCCATTGGCTAACTGGCATTTGGAAGCCATATTCCTAAAACTCAGTTGGATTTTGAATTCAGCTTTATTGGCGGGAGCC
>NW_006433941.1:5007813-5045895 GCF_000325575.1 Pteropus alecto
ATACCTTCAAAAATCTAAGGTAGTTGACGAAGGGGTGAAGTTAGAAGGTATTTAAAAATATGCAAATATAAGGGATGTAGGGGTATGTAGTGAGTGGATAGAACATGATGCCTCTGTCAGAAGACCTGGCTTTTGAATTTTGCCTTGTCTATTTGTTGGCTGTGGGACCCCAGAAAATTGTGTAACTCTTCTGAGCCTTAGTTTGCTAAGAGAAAGATTGTACTCATAGAAGAGTGAGGTTTAAGTGAGATGATGGATATAAAACACTTAGCATAGTTCCTGGAACATAGTAGAGGCTCAGTAAATTGTGGCTGTTGCTGTTAATAACAGAATAATTAAGTTAGGATTGAATTTTCTATCTGGGAGGATATGTAGGACAACTGGCCCATCTGTGACTTGTGAAGGAAAATACTCTTCTAGGCTCTACTGTCCACCATCATTTAATAAAAGATATTTGACCATAAAGAGAATGAAGCCTCCTTATTGCCAGTTGACTAACTGGTAATTTCACAGTTCAGTTCAGTTCTAATGTATATTCTGTACTGTTGTAACAAATTGTAAAAGTGATTTTCATGACATTTAGTATTGTTAGTATTCTTTTAAATGTGTCAGGGGGTTGATGGGAGGTAGGATAATACAGAAATAAAAACAACAATAACAAAGCTAATGATTAAAAGCAGCAGCTATAGTTTACACAAAGCAATTCTGTAGCCATTTGCTCCTTAGAGCTGCTCTGTGAAGACATTTTATTGTCTTCCCGCATTAGAGTTGAGGAAACTGAGGCTCAGAGGAGTGAAGTGACTGCTCAGCTGGTGGCAGGGACAGTTGGGATTTCATAGTTGTCATGCTCCTCGAGGGATTTATGGATCAGGAGAGAGGACAGAGATGCTGGAACAATGATGATTAATTGTAGGCCACTCCATAGTCAAGTGCTCAGTGGAATAGTGGGAATTGTTGGTGCTGTTAGTAGTCCAAATGAAATCAGAAGAGCTGGGGTGATGGAACTGGTTTCTTTGCGTCTAAGGGCTGTTCATGAGGATGGGTGGGAATTCCAGAGCCAGAGAAGAGGATACCCTATGCCAAGGGACAGGTAAATGAGGCAAGGAGGGGAGTGTGGGCACATCTGTGAGTGCCAGTCTGAGTGGAACAGGAGGTAGCTGTGGGGAATAGTGTGGCAAATAGGGTTTGGACCCAGTATGAAGCCTTGTTCTTGGTGAGTGGCATCAAAGACTACATTTCTTTAGCTAATTTTAACTTTTAGTCTCTCTGGACTCATTTTCCTCACTCATAAAATAATACTTTGGCTGCATGTGGCTTGTACCTAAATAATTCCTTCAGTCCAATTCAGTAGGCTTTTTGAGTGCCTGTTAGGTGCCAGGCCTTGGGATACAAATATTATAAAGCTGCTCTTAGGGAGCCTTCAGAAGAGGTAACATACCCACCAAAGGTGTCCTGGAGCTGCAAAGCATTAGGCTCATAGTAGGAGGTGTTAGTAGAGTAATTATTATTCCGTCTCTTGCCTAGGCCTCATATGGACATTCTAACCTGGTGCTATTTGGTCGAACACATAGCTTGCCCATCTCAAACAGCAGCTGAGCCCACAGCCTGACATATGCACAGCCTGTGCATTTCTTGCATCCATCCTACTTTTTATTGTGGAAGGTGGCTCCTGAGTAGCATGTGTGGTTCAGAGAGAGAGCCAGCAGTGAGTGATATGAGAGGCTAAGAAGTGTGGAAGAAGAAAAAGTACTTACTTTTATTTCCTGATTTTCTCTTCTGAAACAAGTTTCAAAATGTTACTGTCTAAAAGTTTCAAAATGTTATTGTCTTAATCTCAACCCTCCACTGGAGTTGGATGTCTGCTGGAGTTAGATGTCTTAGATCGGGAGTTCCCTAGTCAGGACCATGGTGCTCTGCAAATGTTGGCACTTTTCCTTGTGGTGGCTGGAAAACATTTTTAGATAATCCTTTTCTAAGAATAAAGTTTGGATTCATTTAGATTAAAAGATCAGTGAGTAGTTAGTTAATTCTGACCAGAATATTTGGCGGTGGTGCAGGGGAGGACCATCTATTCTCTTCATAGTTCTACTTTAATAAACGTGTAAGAAGCAAATATTCTGTTGTGGGGTTTGTGTTTGTAGATTGGATGGTGTTGGACATAAACTGTTTCCTAGTGCCCTGTGAACACTAGGTGTTTGATGATAGCATGGCTGTTTGTACCAATAATGGTTAGTCCTCACTCAGATGCTGTGGTCCTTGGCAATTTGCAAAGTTCTTTCGATTCAGTCATTTTATTTAGTCTTTACAACCCTGTGAGAGACCCAGGAAGAGACCAGAAAAGAACTTATAATTATTAAGCACCTACTATATGTAGACTCCGTATATTGATCTTATGTAATCTACACAACATTTAATTATTTGAGTGCTATTGTCCCTGTATTGCTTGTAAGAAAGTTGAGAGGTTAAGAGACTTGTACAAGGTCAATACCAAAGTTAAGCCCAGAATCCACTCTTGATCCAGTGCTCATTCAATGCTGCTATGTTGCTTCTGATAAATCCCATGATTCAGGGTCATCAGAATCATCTGGAAGACTTGTTAAAACGTATTGCCAGGCTCCACTCTGAAGAGTTTCTGATTCAGTAGGTGCCGGCTGGGAACTAGCTTTCTACATTTCTAACAAGTTTTCAAGTGATGCTGATGCTGCTGGTCCAAGCACCATACTTTGAGAACTATTGCTGTAATTGAAACGTTCTGATTCTTTAATCTCTTTGTAATCTTTCTTCAAACATTAAATGTGGGTCTTCTTATGGACAGATGATAAGTACAATTATTTAGAATTCATTCATTTATTCAGTAGCTCTATACCGACTTTCTGTAGAACCAAACTAAGCATTTGCCAGAATGTTCAATCTAGTAAGGAAGCTAAGACAGGTACCTAAATCAGGTATGATAGAATGTAGTGGCATAAGATTGAACAGATAATTGAAGTAAGGGAATGGAATAGAGAAAGGTTCCCCTCAGTAGTAATAATAATAGTTAAAGGTTTTTGCTTTTTTTTGAAGTTCAGTATTGTTTTAATATGTGCCAGAGACTGAGGTAGGTACTTTATATACTGCAGTCCTTTAATCCTCACAACAATACTAAAGGTAAGGCACTGTTTTTATTTCCATTTTTCAGACAGGCAATGAGGATGTCACACAACTAGCAGTGAGGGAGCTCGGGGTGGAACCCAGCATTCTGCCCTAGAGCTGGTGTTCTGTTATTCAGTGGGTTAGGGTGAGGAAGATCATAGGAGGAAGGAAGGAAGAACTAGCGAGGACCCAGGAGGTGGTGGCCCCTGAGCAGAGCTTTGACAAATGAGTAGGATTTGAGTCATGTAGAAATGGAAAAGGAGGCTTGGTGGGCTCTCTCAGCAGAGACAGCAGCTTGAGCAAAGGCTGAATATTAAGGGGTGAGAGGGGATAATGGCATTGGTTCTATTTACCTAGCAAGGGGAATGATGGAAAGTGAAACTGACAAGGTAAGGTAAAGCCTGATTCTGGAGGGCTTCAAATGTTGGCCAAGTAATTTGGACTATTTCATTGGTGGCACTGGAGGCCATGAAAGATTTCTAGGGAGGGGAGTGGTATGAATGTCTTTACAGATACAGGGAGATTTCTCCTTGACAGTTACCAAAGTCATTCTTTCCTTACCATCAAAGCCCCTATCTGTGCAGAATGAGGGTCCTACAAGGAAGTCAGCAGTTGGCAGTGCCAGTTTCTCCGAGATATGGGGCAGGGACCCTCCTGTGAGCCCCTATCAGAGATGAGGAAGTACTGAGGCAGGCTGATGGAGCATGGGAAGAAGTCTGGGCTTCTAAAAGCTGGACAGGTTATAAAACACCAGACATCGAATATCACGTGATGAGGTCAGCCTGCTCCTCCTCCTGCCCTGCTTTCCATGTACAAGAACTGGAGCTGAGACACTCACAGGGCTTTATTGAATGGATACCACTGCGTAGAGTGGGCTACTTAGGATATTAAAAATTCTCGTATGATTGTGCTTTTTAAAAAATAACGTGTACTCATGTAGAAAATTTGAAAAAGGTACAAAAAATTCAACGGAGAAAAAAATCATAATGTGCTTTTTTATAAACATTTCATATAATAAGTAGAATAGGTGGAATACTTGTGTAGTTTATTTTTCATTGTCTCATGCTTTGGAGACGCAACATTGTATATGCATTCTTAGCACATTTCTGTATACTTGCTGTTTGTTTTTTTTTTTTCTGGAGGGGACATATACGATGAGGAAGGGGATATAAATACGACGAAGGGGATATAAATACGATGCCCAGAGGAGCATCAGTTAAAAATTGTTGTTCTTGACCTGCAGATAAATCACTCAGAATTTTTAGGCTAACCTAGTAGTCTGAAAAGATATAAATAATATTCAGGCGGTTTTTTTTTTTGCTGACCCAGCTTGGTGTAGTTAGAAGAGGGGCCTTTTAAAAATCAATCTCAGACTTGCTGCTTATTTTAGTGCTCCTTCTAATCCTCCTGCCCTAGAATAATCTTTTTGATCTTCTCCATCTAGTCATCAAGGCTGCTGTCTTATCAGCACTTGCCTCCTCTATGCAGCCTTCCTAGACCACCCCATTTATGGTACACTGAATCTCTTCTCTGAACTCAGAGTGTTTCCATGTCATTCATTTGGCTCTTCCCTCGCCTATCAAATAGTGTATTACTTACCCTCGAGATTCTTTTTTGAAAACCAAATGAGAATATGTCCCTAGCACATATGTGGGATATAAAACTGAAAGCAACAAATGAGCAGGACAAACAAACAAAAACTCATAGACACAGACAAAAGTATAGTGGTTAACAGAAGGAGAGATAGGTTGAGGGGAAAGGTAGAAAAGGGTGAAGGAGGTCAAATATGTGATGATGGAAGGAGATTTGATTTTGGGTGGTGAACACATGAAGCAATATACAGATGATCTATTATCGAATTGTATACTTGAAATCTATATAATTTTATTAAGCAATGTCATTCTAATAAATTTGAGAAAAAAAATTTTAAAAAATGAAAAAAAGTCCCTAGTACAGTGTCCTGCACCCCACTAACATACTCAAACCTGTTGATTCCTTTTCTTTTTCCTATGCTGTTTCCTTTTGTTACTTATCTTGTGTCTTATGATGTATTTATTGCCTTCTGATTAAAACTGGAGTCTCCTCAGGGCTAGATGCATACTTCTGTTTCCTTGTGACCATCACAGCGTATGGTAGAGTATACTCTGCACAGTTATTCACTCCAAAGATTCTTTTTCTATCACTTATTTTTTAACATCTTTCGAAGCTAAAAATATTAGCCATAATTTACTGATCCTTCACCATGTACCAAGCACCCTAAATACGTTATACACAGTATCTCATGAAAATTTTTTTCTCTGAAAATTCCATTGAGTCAGTGGTATTATCTCCATTTTACAGATGAAGAAATAGAGGCTGAGGAGTTAAGAAATTGCCCAAGGTAGCTCATGTAGACCGAGCCATGTTCCATATCCAGGAAGTCTAGCTTCAGAACTTTTGTTCAAACTACCTTTTAGACAGCAAGCATGGTCTGTTTCCATTTAGATGAGAAGGGGCCTTAACTGATTCCACATGGGAATTCCATGAAGATAGCATAGTTTCACAATGAATGCTAGAGCAGCACAAGATGCCCTCTCTTTCTTCCCTTTCAACAGTTAGCACTTTTTATTGTGGTCAGTCCTGCCTCTGCCTCTTAGCGTGACTCCTTGTATGTGATTCCATTAACTGTTCTAATACACAGTTTCCTGATCTGTAAACAGGGAAAGGATGTGTATATGACAAGAATATTTGTTCTGTCATATCTTACAGGGTCATTAAGAGGATCAATGAGATACTGTATGTAAAAGCAAAATATGTTACTATGTTGTATTCTTTCCATGCATCATTTAGACTAAATGTCCATGAGGGTGCTTGTTTTTATTTGCTTGTGTGTAGGTATGTATGTATGAATGTATGTATTTACTTACTTTTAAACAATTGTGGTAAAATATACATAACAAAATATACCATTCTGACAATTTTTAAGTTCGACGACATTGAGTACATTCACATTATTGTGCAACAATCACCACCATCCATCTCCAGAATTTTTTTCATTTTGCAAAAATGGAACTCTGTATCCATTAAACAACTTCCTGTTCCCCGCCCCCTGGCAACCGCTGTTCTACTTTCTGTCTCTATGAATCTGACTACTCTAAGTACCTCATATAATATTGTATAGTCTTTATCCTTTTGTCACTGGCTTATTTCACTTGGCATAATGTCTACAAGAGTAACCCATGTTGGTGCATGTGTCAAAATTTCCTTCTTTTTTAAGTTTGATTAGTATTTCATTGTATGGGTGCCACATTTTGTTCATCCATTCATCCATCTTTGGACACTTCCACCTTTTGGCTATGGTGAATAATGCTGCTATGAACACGAGTGAAATATCTGTTCGTGTCCCTGCTTTCAATTCTTTTGGATATGTACTCAGAGGTGGAATTATTGGATCATATGGTAATTCTATTTGTCATATTTTGAGGAAAAACCTTCATACTGTTTTTCATAGTGTCAGCACCATTTTATATTCCCACCAACAGTACATAGAGTCCCAATTTCTCCACATCCTCACCATTTCCCTAATCATTAATGATATTGAACATGTTTTCATGTGCTTCTTGGCTTCTTGTATATCTATGGAGAAATGTCTGTTCAAGTCCTTTGCCCATTTTAAATCAGGTTGTTTTGTTGTTGAGTTTTAGAAGTTTTCTCTATATTTTAGATATTAATCCCTTATTAGTTATGTGATTTGCAAATATTTTCTCCCATTCTTTGGGCTGACTTTTTACTCTATTGATTGGGCCCTTTGTTGCACAAAAGTTTTCATTTTGATGAAATTTAGTTTGCCTATTTTTCCTTGTTGCCTGTGCCTTTAGTGTCATGCCCCTATTTTTCAGTAGAGCCTAACACATACATGCCTTAAAGACAAGAAGAATGATACTAATAGTACCAGTCAGTATTACTCCTCACCAAGTACTGGGTTAAGTGCCTTATATGCATCATTTCCTTTAATTCCCACAGCAGCCCTGTGATGCGAGTACTATAATTTATTTATAAAGTAGGAAGCTGAGGCTTAGAAGTTAAGTACCTTCCCCAAAGTCTGTGGATAATAAGTGGCGGAGCAGGGACTTGAACCCAGGTCTGTGAACTCCAGAGCTGGTATTCTTAACTACTGAACTGGATAGCTCAGTAATTATTTGCGAAATTGAGTGAATAAATACTTGAATGAACTTCGTGGCTGAAAATCTGGTAACAGTTTTCTCAAATTCAGATCTGTCTTAGTATTATAAATTATTAACCCAGTTTTAGTCTTCCTAGTGTAATTCAGTGTACAAGAGTCCTTGTCACTGTGAAATCCTTTTTCTTTGGATTTGCTTTGAAATTATAGTGTCAGAAGGAGAAAGAGGACATTTAAATAGGTGCTAAGTTGTCTAACTGACCAACCTGCTTTTAAGACATTACCAGCTGCTGCATGTATGTATGTATGTATGTATGTATGTATGTATGTATTTTCCTGGTATCCTTTTTTTTCATTCAAAGGGCCCAATCAATAGAGTTGACATTCAATATTATTTTATATTAGTTACAGGTGTACAGCATGTTGATTAGACATTTATATAATTTGTGAAGTGATCCCCTGATTAGTCTAGTACCCACCTGGCACCATATAGTTATTACAATAATACTGACTATATTCCCTATGCTGTACTTCACATCCCTGTGACTATTTTATAACTACCATTTTGTACTTAATCCTTTCACCTTTTCACCCAACCCCTACCCCACTCCCATCTGGCAATCATCAGTTCGTTCTCTATACCTATGAGTTTGTTTCTGTTTCGTTTGTTCATTTATTTTGTTCTTTAGATTCCACATATAAGTGAGATCATATAGTATTTGTCTTTCTCTAACTTCTTTCATTTAGGATAATATCCTCTAGGTCCATTAATGTTGTTGCAAATGGTAAGATTTCATTTTTTATGGCTGAGTAATATTCCATTAAATATATGTACCACATCTTCTTTATCTAATCATCTATTGATGGGCATTTAGGTTGCTTCCATATCTTGGCTATTGTAAATAGCGCTGCGGTGAACATAGGAGTGCGTATATCTTTTCGAATTAATGTTTTGGATTTCTTCAAATAAATACACAGAAGTGGAATTGCTGGGTCATACTGTAGTTCTATTTTAAATTTTTTGAGGAACCTCTGAACTGTTTTCCATAGTGGCTGCACCAATTTGCAATCCCAACAACAGTGCACAAGGGTTCCCTTTTCTCCACATCCTCGCCAACACTTACTGATTTTTGACTTATTGGTTGTAGCTGTTCTGATAGGTGTGAGGTAATATCTCATTGTGATTTTAATTTGCATTTCTCTGATGATTAGTGACACTGAGAATCTTTTCATATGTATGTCCAATCTTTGCATATGGACATACCATCTATATGTCCTCTTTTAGGGAAAAGTCTATTCAGCTCCTCTGCCCATTTTTAAATTGAATTGTTTATTTGTTTGTTTTTGGTGTTGAGTTCTTTATAAAATTTGGATATTAATCCCTTATCCGATGTATCATTGGCAAATATCTTCTCCCATTCAGTAGGTGGCTTTTTGTTTTGTTGATGGTTTTCTTTACTGTGCAAAAACTTTTTAGTTTGATATAGTCTCATTTGTTTATTTTTTCTTTTGTTACCCTTGCCAGAGGAGATATATCAGAAAAGCTATTACTAAGAGCAATGTCAGAGTTTATCGCCTATGTTTTCTTCTAGGAGTTTTATGGTTTCAGGTCTTACATTTATGTCCTTAATACATTTTGAGTTTATTCCTATATATGGTGTAAAAAGGTGTTTCAGTTTCATTTTTTTGCATGTATCTGTCCAGTTTTCCCAACACCATTTATTGAATAGACTGTCTTTACCCTATTATATATTCTTGCCTCCTTTATCATAGACTAAATGACAGTATAGTTGTGGGTTTACTTCTGGGCTTTCTATTCTATTCCATTGATCTACATATCTGTTTTCGTGCCAGTACCATGCTGTTTTGATTACTATAACCTTGTAGTGTAGTTAGATATCAGGTAGTATGATACCTTCAACTTTGTTCTTTGTCAAGATTGCTGTGGCTATTCAGGGTCTTTTATGGTTCCATATAAATTTTTGGATTATTTGTTCTAATTCTGTGAAAAATGCCATTGATATTTTAATAGAGATTGCATTGAATCTATAGATTGCTTTTGGTCATATGGACATTTTAAGGATGTTAATTCTTCCTATCTATGAGCACGGCATATGCTTCCATTGATTTGTATCTTCTGTTTCTTTCTTCAATGTCTTATAATTTTCTGAGTACAAGTCTTTTACCTCCTTGGTTAAATTTATTTCTAGGTTTTATTTTATGTAATTGTAAATGGGATTGTTTTCTTAATTTCTTTTTCTGATGGTTTGTTGGTGTATAAAATGCAATCGACTTCTGAATATTAATTTTGTGTCCTGCTACTTTACTCAATTCACCTATCAGTTCTAATAGTTTTTATATGGAATCTTTTGGGTCCTCTATATATAGTATCTTGTCATCTGCAAATAATGACAGTTTTACTTCTTCCCTTCCAATTTGGATGAATTTATTTCTTTTTCTTATCTGATTGCTGTGGCTAGGACTTCTAATATGAGGTTAAATAAAAGTGGTGAAAGTGGACATCTTCCTGATCTTAGGGGAAATGATTTTAGCTTTTCCCTATTGAGTATTATGTTAGCTGTGGATTTGTCATATATAGTCTTTATTGTGTTGAAGTATGTTCCCTCTGTTTCCACTTTGCTGAGAGTTTTTATTATAAGTCGATGCTGGATTTTGTCAAATGTTTTTCCTGCATCTGTCAATATGCTCATATGATTTTTATCTTTCAATTTGTTTATGAGGTGTATCACATTAATTGATTTCTGTATATTAAATCAACCTTGAATCCTAGGAGTGAGTCCAACTCGATCATGGTGTATGATCTTTTAAATTTATTGCTGAATTCAGTTTGCTAATATTTTCTTGAGAATTTTTACATCTATGTTCATTGGGGATATGGGCCTTTTTTTTTGGTAATGTCTTTCTGGTTTTGGAATCTGGATAATGGTGGCCTTGTAAAATTAGTTTAGAAGGCTTCCTTCCTCTTGAATTTTTTAGAATAGTTTGAGAGGAATATGTGTTAATTCTTCTTTGAATGTCTGGTAAAATTCACCTGTGAAGCCATCCAGTCCAGGACTTCTGTATGCTGGGAGTTTTTTGACAACTGATTCAATTTCATTAGTGGTAATCAGTCTGTTCAAATTTTCTGTTCCTTCTTGACTCAGTCTTGGAAGATTGTATGTTTCTAAGAATTTATTTATTTCTTCCAGATTGTCTAATTTGTTGGCATATAATTGCTCATAGTATTTTCTTATAATCCTTTGTATTTCTGTGCTGTCACTTGTCACTTCTCTTTTATTTCTGATTTTATTTATTTGAGTCCTCTCTGGTTTTTTTCTCGATGAGTTTGGTTAAAGATTTATCAACTTAATTTATCTTTTCAAAGAAACAGCTCTTGGTTTCATTGATCTTTTGTATTGTTTTTAGACTATTTTGTTTATTTCTACTCTGATCTTTATTATTTCCTTCCTTCTACTCACTTTGGGATTTGCTGTTCTTTTTCTGTTTCAGTTAAGTGCAAGGTTAGATTGTTTATTTGAGATTTTTCTTGTTTCTTGAGGTAGGCTCATATTGCTATGAATTTCCCTCTTAGGACTACTTTAGCTGTGTCCTATAGATTTCTCAGTCATTGTGTTTTCATTTTCATTTGTCTCAGGACATCTTTTGATTTCTTCCTTGATTTCATTGTTAACCTACTCATTGTTTAGTAGCATGTTATTTACCTTCCATGTGGTTGTGTGTTTTTCATTTTTTTTCTTGTAATTGATTTCCAGTTTCCTACCATTGTGGTTGGAAGAGACACTTGGTATGATTTCAGTCCTCGTAAACTTACTGAGTCTTGTTTTGTGGCCTAACATGTGGGCTATCTTGGAAAATGTTTCATGTGCCCTTGAAAAGAATGTATATTCTGCTGCTTTGAGGTGAAATGCTTTAAAAATATAAATTAAAACCATCTGTTCTAGTGTGTCATTTAAGGCCGCTATTTCTTTGTTGATTTTCTCTCGGGAAGGTCTATCCATTGATGTCAGTGAAGTGTTAAAAGTCTCTACTGTGAGGGTATTACTGTCGATCTTTCCCTTTATGCTGGTCAATATTTGCTTTATATTTAGGGGCTCCTATGTTGGGTGCATAAATGTTTACTACGATTATATCCTCTGGTTGAATTGATCCTTTTATCATTAGGTAATGTTTTTCTTTGTCTTTTATTATAGATTTGTTTTAAAGGCTGTTTTGTTTCATATAAGTATTGTTACCCAGCTTTTCGTTTGTTTTCATTTGCATGAAATATCTTTTTCCACCCTTTTACTTTTAGTTTATGTGTTTCTTTTGATTTGAAATGTGTCTCTTGTAAATAGCATATGAGTGGGTCTTGTTTTTCTACCCATTCGGCTATCCTATATCTTTTGATTAAAGCATGTAAGCCATTTACATTTAAAGTGATCATTGATAGGTACATAGTTATTGCCATTTTATTATTTATATTCTTCCTTCCCCTCCCCGCCCCACTTCTTCTTAGAGAAGTTCCTTTAACATATCTTGTAATACTGGCTTGGTGGTAACGAATTCCTTTAGCTTTTTCTTGTCTGAGAAGCTCTTTATCTCTCCTTCGATTTTAATTGATAGCTTTGCTGAGTGGAGTAGTCTTGGTTGTAAGTTCTTTTCATCACTTTGAATATATTGTGCCAATCCCTTCTGGCCTGCAAAGTTTCTTTTGAGAAATCAGCTCCTCATGGGAGCTCCTTTGTAGGTAACTAGCTGCCTTTTTCCTTTTCTTGTGCTTTTAAGATTCTCTCTTTGTCTTCAGCCTTTGCCATTTTAATTATGATGTGTCTTGGTGTGAGTCTGTTTGAATTCCTCTTTGTGAGACTCGTTGTGCTTCCTGAATTTATATGTCTAATTCCTTTGCCAGGTTAGGGAAGTTTTCTGTCATTATTTCTTTAAATAGATTCTCAATCCCTTGCTTGCTCTCTTCTCCTTTGGGTACTCTTATGATCCGGATATTGTTACACTTCATGTTGTCCCAGAGGTCTCTTAAACGATCCTCATTTTTTTGGATTCTTTTTTATTTTTGCTGTTCTGATTGGTTGTTTACCACTACTTTTTCTCCAAATTGTTGATTTAGTCTTCTGCTTCATCTAATCTGCTGTAGATTCCATCTAATGTATTCTTCATTTCGGTCTTTGTGGTTTTCATTTCTGTCTCTTTCTCTTTTTTTTAATTTATTTTTTATTTAAAGAAAAAATTTTTATGGTGACATTGGTTAATGAAATCCAATAAGTTTCAACTGTACATTTTAACAGTAAGGCATATATATATTTATACTGTGTTCACCTCCCATAGTTAGATTTCTTTCACCACATATTTGACCCCCTTTACCCCATCTACCTTCCCCCTCTTACCTCCCCTGGCATCTGTCTGTTTCTTTTTTACATTTCCTATCCCTTTGTTGAAGTTCTTACTGAGATCATCTGTTCTTCCCCAAAGTTCATTGAGCATCCTTGTAACCAGTGTTTTGAATTCTGAATTCTGGTAGATTGCTTGCCTCCATTTCATTTAGTTATTTTTCTGAAGTTTTGTCCTGTTCTTTCATTTGGGACATATTTCTTTGTTTCTTCGTTTTGGCTGCCTTTCTGTGTTTGTTTCTATGTATTAGGTAGACCTACCAAGTTTCCCAGTTTTGGCCGGGTGGCCTTATGCTGTAGGTGCCCTGTGTGGCCTAATGGCACAGTCTCCCCGATCACCTGCACCAGGTGCTCCAGGGGTGTCCCTTGTATGAGTTGTATGTGCTCTCCTGTTGCAGTTGAGCCTTGATATTGTTGGCTGGTCAGTGGATGGGATTGACTCTCAGACTGACTGGCTGTGAGTGGTGGTCACGCCTACAGCATTTGAGCTGCTCTGTGGGGGCTGACCTCATGGAGTAAGATTTACCCTAGCAGGCTCATGTGCCTTTTGACACCACCCCTTGGGTGAGCTTCCTGTGGGGCTAATCGGAGAGTGCTCTGTTGTGATCTTCGGTTGGCTTCTGGGTGTGTTGGTTCTGGGGTCCCTTGGGAGTGGCTTCTGTGCAGGCCAAGGTTAGTTGCTGCCTGCGACCTGCCCATGACTACCTAGTAGGAGCTATAAAGCTATCTGCAATTGGTTGCTGCCCGTGGTAGACCTGGAGGTGTTTGGGAGAGGTTACACTGTAAACCAAGGCTAACTACCACCAGTACCAGGCCTGGAGTAACTCAGCAAAAGGCCCATGGCATCCTAAAGCCTGAGGCTGCCTGCCCGTAAGGCTCAGCTGCTAAAAGACCCATGGGCAGTATGCGAGTTGGGTGAGGTGGAGTCCCAGGGAGTCACCAGGGTGGAGTGAGTGGCGTTCACCAAGTTAGTGCAGATTCAGGTTTGGCGCCAGTACTGAGCCTAGAGCCACTCTGCAAAATGCCCAGAGCATACCAAAGCCAACTGCTGCCAGCCTTGGGCCCACAGACTGCCGAGAGTTGTCCAAGAAAGACTGCAGCTCAGGCTGGAGCTGGTTATCTGCCACCAAAAGTGTCTCTGGTGGTAATCAAGGAGAAGCCTGCTGATTGTTGTTGAAAGAGCCTCCTGCCATGCAGAGGTGGAGGAGTGGGGGAGACAGGGCTGGTTGCCCAGACACTCTCCGGCTGCGAGAGTAGAGTGGAGCCATGTCCCAGGGAGTCACCAGAGTGGAGTGAGTGGCGTTTATCAGGCGAGTACAGATTCAGATTTGGCCGTGTTAAGGGGAGGGCTCAACACAGGAAAAATGGCACTGGCCTGCAAACTATGCAGGAGGAGGGCTCAACACGGGGATAATGGAGGTTGTTTCCCAGCCCTCACCCTGAAGCCTTACAATTCAGTCTTTTCCTGTATGTCTCTGGTGCTTTTCGAGTCACTCCTCCTCCGCGAGAGCCCACGATGGAGTGCCTATGAGTGAGTCTGTGCGTGGGCCCTGGGATGTCTGAGTTTTCAGCAGCCCTCCTTCTTACCTGGACTATTGGAATCCCTGTTGATTTTCACAGCCAGATTTTGTGGGACTCCTCCTCCCAGCGCTAGAACCCTGGGCTGGGGAGCCCAGTGTGGGGCTGGCCCCTCACTCTTTAGATAGGGTGATATATCCCTCCCAATTCTCGACTGCCACATATAGGTGTGGGACCAGCCTGTTTCACATCTCCACCCCTCCTACCAGTCTGGATATGGCCTCTTCTTTATATCCTTAGCTAAAGGAGTTCTCTTCAGTTAGACTTCAGGTGGTTCTCCAGGCTGATTGTTCTATAATTTAGTTGTAATTTTAATGTGGTCATGGGAGGGGGGAAGCACAACATTTACCTACTCCGCCATCTTGCCTGGAACTCTACCAGCTGCTGTTTTAATTATTAATGAAGCCCAAGCCTTGTAGTCTGGGAGGCATGTCAAAAATTCTGTTTTGGGTTTTGGTTTAAAATTGAGTGTAATGGAGAGAAACTGATTCTTTCATCTCAGAGAATTGGGCTGCAAGTTTGAGAGCTGGAGAGGACAAGGCACTGTAATAGGACACTGTTGAGTTTTTGCCACTCTTTAAAGGAGAAATCACACATAGTACTGGCATATCATTAGTCAAAATAGAAAATGAGGCCTGAGAAATGATGTTGCTTGGTGTTGGAAAGCAGAATTTGCTAGCGGCTTCCAGAGAGTGAGAATCCTTCATGTTAACTCTGGAAATTTTTAAACCAGCAGTTCAAAGAATTACCGAATTCTAGCTGAAAGGGCCTTAATGGCATTTGATCCACCCCCTTCATTTTACAGGAGGAAACTGAGGCCCAGGGAGGATAGATCTGTACTGTTTTTACTCTGACAACACTTCTGACACCAAACATGTGGCTTTTTTCCTGACATCAACTGGGTTTCCTATAATTCAATTCTTACATAACTACCTGGGGTTATCACAGACCCCACAGATTAAGGACTCAGTCCCACAAGACTGTCCCCACTTCAGACATCAGTGGCAAGTCCCATGTTGCTGCCTATACTTCTGACCAACTGGCTATAAATTGGGGGTTCCCATGACCCCCTCCTATGTTTTGACCATTAGCTAGAATGGCTCATGAAACACAGGAAAACACTTCATTTTCGTTTAGTGGTTTATTATAAAGGATACAAATAAGAAACAGCCAAATGAAAGAGCTACAAGGGGCAGTGTATGATGGGAAGGAGCGCAGAGCTTCCATGCCTCTCTCCGGGTGCGCCATCCTCCCAGCACCTCAAAGTGTTCACTAACTAGGCAGTTCTCAGAATGCAGTTCTCAA
Organism: Pteropus alecto; assembly: GCF_000325575.1. NCBI lineage: Eukaryota > Metazoa > Chordata > Mammalia > Chiroptera > Pteropodidae > Pteropus > Pteropus alecto. Next base: position 5,023,390 of record NW_006433941.1, read on the forward strand.
TATGTAGGCATAATTGATTAAGTCAATGACTATTGATGACTAACTCAGCTGCCATTCCCTCTCTTCACCTAGAGGTTGGAGGTTGGGGGTGGGCTAAAAGTTCCCAATCCTCTAATGCTTTGGTTTTTCTGATAACCAGCCCCCGCCCCACCCCACCCTCACCCGCCATCCTGAAGCTATCTAGACACTGTCCCACCCCTAGTTATGTCATTATCATACAAAAGACACTTATCACCTGGAGATTGCAAGGATTTTAGGAGCTACATGCCAGGAATCCAGGACAAAGATCAAATATTTATTTATCATATCACAGTAGGTGACTTGCCAACTTTGCACAGTGAGTCCGGTAAAACTGGGGAAAGAACCCAAGTTATGACTCCCACGTGTTTTTTAACTGGCCCTTGCCAGTAATTTGGATATTTGTGTAAGGGCAGGAAGGCTAAGCAAAGTAGTAGTAAGTCTGCCATTCATTGGAGGGGCTATTCTTGACTCAGACTCATGAAGGTAAATGCTTTTATATATAATCTCCTGATTTAGACCTGGCTTGGTGGGGGTGATTATTTAGCTCCATGTTTGATTATTAAAATGAAATTAGTTCATAAAATCAGTTTTGGTCTTCTGTTTTATCTGCTTTTTCTGGCACTGATCCAGAACAGAGAAACTAATCCCAGGCTAGGACTTGGGAGGTCATTGCTCTGCTGCTGATTTGCTCTGTGACTTTGGGTCGGTCACCTCCTACCTGTTTACTCATTTGAAGAACATGGATTGAATAACAAGGTCTCTAAGTTCATTTTCACCCTTAAGCTTAAGTCCTGGATCAAAGTGGCTTTTAGTTTTTCTTAAAATCTTTAGCCTCCATAGGAGATTCTGCTTTCTTTTGAATCCAGTTTGAGTGTGTGTGTGTGTGTGTGTGTGTGTGTGTGTGTGTGTGTGTGTGTGTGGAGAGATTTCTATATATTCTAATATTTTTTGTTGAGGTATAATTTACTTGTGAATTATAATTAGTGAAATGCATAAATTTTGTTCTAGTTCTGACAAATGCATCCACAGTTGTAATCTATACCCATATCAAGATACAGACTTTCACCATCACCCTAGAAAGTTCTTTCCTAGTCATTCCTACCCTATAACACACCCCTTGCAGAGGTAACACACTGATTCTAACTCTATCACTGGTTAGTTTTGCCTGTTCTAGAAGTTCCTGTTAGTGGAGTCATACCATAGGTGCTCATTTGTGTTGAGTCCCAGCAGTATTTTGAAGAGTTTTCTGTTTTCTTCCCCTCATTCTGAGAAATCATATATATTATTTTCTCCACATGCCATCTTGAAAGGTCATGTGGTTTGGGGTCCTGCTGGTTCTCCTGCACTGCCAGTGGGCCACCATATTGTGTGCTGAGTGTGATGGAGAGAACAGCTTGATTTCTAGAGACTAGTTTGGATTTGTTTCTATAATTGTTGATGTCACAGTTTTCTCACTTGTCAGCTGGGCAAATTGGACCCACCAGCAGATGAAAAAGAAGAACTCCCGACACCCAAAAATGTCATTTGTAATGGCATGTTTCTTACAAGGTGCCCATGAGATACATTCATTTCAATTTCATAAATACTTTTGAACATAAAGGCAGATTGTTCTAGGGAGCAAGCAAAAGTAAGGGAGGTATGAAATCCAGGGGCTGAGCAGATAGATGGAGGAGCCAGACTGTGCATGTAGGTTCTGTGGCCTCTCTTGACTATGGAGCTTAGTGTCTGTGGGAGGGGTTTTGTTTGTTTTTCTTCATAATGTCTTGAGTCTTTGTTTCCTCTTCTTAATTTTCACCTCCTCTAACTTGGCCTAGCTTTGGTCATACCTGGGCCATTGTAAGTACCTCTCAACTGGTCTCTTTCCTTCTGTGCTCCCTCCTTTTCTACACTGTGGCCACTCAAATTTCAGACAGATCTCTCAGAACTCCCCATCTCCTTCAGAATGAATTATAAACATAGCCCGGTGTTTAAGCCCTCACTGAGTGGACTTCTTCCTATCCACTCTTTAATAGGACTCTGAATGGGCTCTGCCATTCCCACTCCTTCTTTACTTGTGCTCATCATATTCTTTCCCCCTGCATGGCACTCCTGCTTCTCCCTTGCTCATGGTTTAGATTCGTATATCCTTCAAGACCTAGCTTAGATCCTCCCACTGACACAGAATTGGCCCAGAAGCCCCTGAACTCCAGTGGCACTTATATTTTATATGTATTTAATAATGATCTGCCTCTTTATTTCAATGTACCATGTAAGGTGTGGTGGGATTTTTGAATTCAGTGTCTGCCTTGAGAGGAGCTAAGTGTGCAGGGCCCAGAGGGAGGCATCCTTGTATGGAGTAGAAGGAAGGGGGAAGGGAACTGACATTTATGAGTTCCTGCATGGGCCAGGAATGGTGCTGGGTCTTTTTAAGGTTCTATCTTATTTAATCCCCTTGACCTTGTGAGCTGAGCATTTTTACCTGTTGTGACTTTCTCATAATCACACAACCAGAAAGAATAAAAGCCACTGAGGTACACAACACAGCTTATGCTTCCTACCACTCCACCTGGCCCCCTGTGGTGTTGAGTGGGGCTGGGGTAGGTCAGTGAATTAGGTATTGTCTGTCTCTGTACTCTGTATATGTGCTAGCCGGTGCAACTTTCTTCCTAAGTCAAAGCCAGGTGATTCAAGGTCTCTGCTTCCATGAGGGTCCTTGTTTGTTCTCTGCATCTAAAGTGGATGGCTGAGCTCCTTTGGAGGAAGCACTGTGGTTCTCTATTATCCTAGGGCCAGGGAACATGACCTCAAAGTCTTCCTGCTTATCTCCAGCAATTTTCAGAAAGACTTTTGAAACCAAATCTCTGTTTTCTGATTAACTCACTCACTCTCAATGTACAGAACAACTCTCTACGTACTTAAAAAAATATAGTAAAATATACACAATTTACCATCTTAACTATTTTTAAATGGCATTAAGTGCATTCACAGTGTTGTGCAACCAAGACCACCATCCATATCCAGAACTTTATTCATCTTGCAAACCTGAAATTTGGTACTCATTAAACAACGTCCTGTTCCCCTCCCCCACCCCTGGCAACCACCATTCTATTTCTGTCTCTATGAATTTGACTACTCTAAGTACCTCATATAATATTGTATAGTATTTGTCCTTTTGTTACTGGCTCATTTCACTTGGCATAATGTCTACAGGATTCACCCACGTTGGAGCACGTATCAGAATTTCCTTTTTTAATTCTGAATAATATTCCACTGTATGGATATATCACATTTTGTTTATTCATTCATCCATCTTTAGATATTTGGGTTGCTTCCACCTTTTGGCTATTGTGAATAATGCTGCTATGAACATGAGTGTACAAATATCTGTTTGTGTCCCCATTTTAGATTGTTTTGGGTGTATACTAAGAAGTGGATTTGCTGGATCATATGGTAGTTCTATTTTTATTTATTTTGAGGAGCCTCCATACTGTTTTCCATAGTGACAGCACCATTTTATATTCTCAGCAGCAGTGGTTCCAATTTCTCCACACCCTCACTGACACTATTTTATTGATTGTAGTCATCCTAATGGGTATGAGATGTTTACATACTTTTGGGGGCCGTGTTATTAAGCGCCCATATAGGTTCAGGATTGTTCAGAACCTAAGCGAAGGATGTGTATCTGGAGGAAGGCAGAGCATCAGTATTATGGCAAATATGTTCATTTTTCAGCATTTCATATTTGCTAGGTGATGCTATATGGTTGTTGTTATATAAAATTGCTTTGTTGGGAGGGAGGGTGGCCACCTAGCCTTATAGATTTAGAGGCAGTGATAGAACAGAGAGACTTGAGGGGTCACTTGTGGCTAAGTGACATAGCAGAAATTATAGCCCTTAATTGGGCTGGTGGCATTCTTACCCCTTAGTAAATAGATGCTCTCCAGGCAACATCTTCTGTCTTGGGGGCAGCTCACAACCCTGGGTACAATCAGGAAGGTTGTAGTATGATGGGGGAAGGCAGGATAGCGCCCCCCAACCTTCCCTTCTTGGTGTTGGGAATATGTAAGACACAATCACCACCCTCAAGGAGTTTCCACTTAGAGGGAAATAAACACATCATTATAGTGCCCAGGGTAAGTCCTGTGATAGATGGGGTCATGAAAGAGACTCAGAGGAAAACAGAAAGAAGGTTCCTGAGAGACGCTGCCTGGACCTGGTTTTGAAGGATGAGTACGAGTTGGCCAGAAAGAGAGAGAAGGGAGTTGGAGGTAACAAGCCTTTCAGCTGGTCTTTGAACTTTATCAAATGTGTATTCTTGTTTGAGAGAATGTCCCAAAGAGTCTTCAGTTTCAAACTTGATAGGCTTAGGAGACTGGGCAAAATGGCATGGATGATTGAGGCTTTGTTCATCTCCTCTTGTGACTACATCAAAGTTGTGATGGAAACAGAGCAAACAGCAAGCAGAGTCACTTGAGGTCTGGATGAACAGAAGCCCTATAACTGGGGAGAAAAATAAGAAATTACCCTACAACAGTAGGTGATAAGAAGGAGCGAAGGTATGAGGCTGCCTGGTCTCGAGGGGCTAGGTGGGACAGAGGCTATGACAGCTGTTGACATTCCTCTTAAAGGGGCCATGTCCACTACCTGACTTTCGCGGTGACAGACTCGCTTGCTCTAAGCACCTGCGCCAGGTCGGCTGCTAGGGGGCACCAGGGACTTACGGGGCACACTGAATTGTCAGAGCGAGGGCCAGAGGCAAAGATTTCTCCCAGGCAGAAGTGCTGGTGTTATCCATTGTTCCTCTGTTGAGCCCTCCCCACTCCCAGTGTGCAGGCACAGCACCACTATAGCTGAGACATTGTCAAACCGGATAACAGAGGTCACTTCACCCAGAGGATTCCCTGAAACTCTGCCTTCCTCAACTTGTGGCTCTACCAAAGCCACATACAGTTGTGCCTCAGCGAATGCTGTGGCCTTTGCCAACCGGCTCCAAGACCCACACTGGTGGCAGATGGCCTCGGTTTCTGGTGTGACCTCCTGAGGCAACTATAAGCACAGCATTTGGGATTGCTTGCTGAATCTTAGCAGGTGGCTCTGGAGGGGCACAGGCTAGGGTTAAACTTGGCCTGCAGCTGAACCCCGCTTTGGACTGTGTCACTGGACACCTACTTCACAAAGCCACACTAATAAGACTGGGAGACTTAGGAGCTTTGCTTAGTTCGTAGAAACAGACACAGAAAGGCAGTTAAAATGGGAAGGCAGAGAAGCAGAACCCATATGAAAGAACAGAACAGAGATCCAGGAATAATGGAGTCAAGCAGTCTAACAGACGCAGAGTTCAAAACACTGGTTATAAGGATGCTCAGTGAATTTAGGGGAAGTGTAGATGAACTCAGTGAGAACTTTAACAAAGAGATAAAAAATGTACAAATGGAAATGGAAATTATAAAAGAGAACCAGTCAGAATGAAGAGTATGTTATCTGAGATGAAGAGTATATTAGAGGGACTCAACAGAGTGGATTAAGAAGAGGATTGAACAACCAATATAAAAGATGGGGAAGCCAAGGACACCCAATCAGAACAGCAAGAAAAAAGAATCCAAGAATATGATAATTTAAGTAGTCTATGGGACAAAATTAAATGTAACAAAGTCATAGGGGTACCTGAAGGAGAAGAGGGAGAACAAGAAGTTGAAAATCTATTTGAAGAAATAATGATGAAAAAAAACTTCGCTAACTTGGTGAGGAAATAGACATACAATCCCAGGAAGCTCAGAGAGTCCCCAAAAAGATGAACCTTAAGAGGCCCACACCAAGACACATCATAATTAAAATGCCAAAGGTTAAATACAAAGAGAGAATCTTAAAAGCAGCAAGAGAAAAGCAGTTAGTTACCTACAAGGAAGCACCCATAAGACTGGCAGCTGATTGCTCAAAAGAAACTATACAGGACAGAAGGGCTTGGCACAAAATATTCAATGTGATGAAAACCCAGGATCTATAACCAAGAATACTTTATCCGGCAAAGCTATCATTTAGAGTCAAAGGACAGATAAAGAGCTCCCCAGACAAATAAAAAAGCTAAAGGAATTTATCAACACCAAACCAGTATTACAGAAAATGTTGGAGCAACTTCTTTGAGAAGAAAAACATGTATCAAAAACATGAATAAAGAATGGTAATAACTACATATAAACAAGTGCCTCATGGAAAAGAATTAAGTGCTCCATGTAAAAGGTAGAGTGGATAAGAAAAAAGACCCCCTACATATGTTGCCTACAAGAGACTCACTTCAGATTAAAAGAAACACACAGACTAAAAGGAAGGGGATGAGAAAAGCTATTGCCTTGATGGATCTAGAGGGTATTGCGCTGAATGGAGTAAGTCAGATAGAGAAAGACAAATACTACATATTTTCATGTATATGTGGAATCTAAAGAACAAAATAACAACAATAAAGACAGAAACAAACTTCTAGATACAGAGGATATTTTGAGGGCTACTAGATGGGAGGGTGATTGTGGGGACAGTGAAAAAGGGCAAAGGGATTAAGAAGTACAAATGGATAGTTACAAAGTAGTCATGGAGATATAAAGTATAGCATAAGGAAAATAGCCAACAATATTGTTATCAATATGTAAAGGGGAAGGGGTACTAGATTTAGTGGGGTGATCATTTTGTGAGTTATATAGATCTCTAATTATTATGCTGTACAACTAAAACTAATATATTATTGTATGCCAGCTATAATTGAAAAAAACTCATTGAATTGTACAACCTAAATATGAATAATTATCTATTATATTTCAATAAAACTGTAAAAAGAAAAAAAAAAACTTGATAGACTTAGGGTATGAAATGATTTGTGCTTCAGAGCTCCACCAAGGAACATGATGGAGGCGGGTAAATGAAAGGGTACCAGCCTTTAGAGTATGGCCTCCCAGAAGCCTCATCAGGGTGATCAGAAAGCTGCTTTTGAGAAGGGTGCACACACCCTCTCAGCCTTCTTGTAGGTGAGCAGAGGAAGAAGCAGCACCTTTGGGTGGCAAAGGGGCCTTCTCACAGCAGGGCCAGCATTCAAATCATTGTACTCCAGGGTTCCTCTACCTTAGATGCTTCCTTTTTTTGGTCTTCTGTGCCAACTGTTTGCCTTTCAGTGAATTGGTATTGACAGTATACCCATTCTTTTTAAAATTAGATAAGTATATAAAGTGAAAATAACAAATATATACATTGTTTTTAAAAATTAGACAGTATAGAAATATATTTTATATAAAATTCTAGTCTTTACTTTCCTACCCGCCATACACACTGCCACCCCTCTCTTAGCTCCTCGGAGGTAACCCCAACAGCTGCTTAGTGTGTGGTCTTTGTTCCATGAAGTTTCTTTTGTATAATGGGATCCTACTATAAGTTTCATTTTACAACTTGCTTTTGTCATGCCACTGTATATTTTGGAGATCTTTCCATGGCAGCATATTTCAATCTACCTCATTGTGCATAGCATTCCACCAAGTGGATATGCAATTATATAGCCATTCTCTTACTGGGAGACAGTGGAGTTTTGTTTATTTGCTTGTTGTCCTCATAAACAATGCTGTGGCAATATATCTTTGTACACTTATACATTTCTATGGTTTAGATTCCTAGAAGTAAAAACTTGGGTCAGACTATAGGAGCATCTAAAACTTTTATAGAGATTTCCAAATTGCCTTCTAAGAGGGGGTCCTGCATTAGACTCTCGCCAGCAGATCCCAAGAGTACCCGTTTTCCATACACCCTCATCAGTGTTAGCTGTCTTTTTTACGTTTCTGCACATCTAAGGAGGAAAAGGCATTTGGTTGGTGGCAGTCTATGTTCCCTAATGGGAAACCATCTTTGAGACCTGTGGATTAAAGCTTGCTGCTTTTGGCTAACTTCCTAAAGTACTTGTGTCACTACTATAAATTGAAAACTAGTTTCACTTGGCATTAATCTAAAGTAACATAAAACTAATAACTCACTTATTTATTTATTTATTATTATTTATGCCTACAGCACCTGGTCTTCCTAGGTGGTCCCCCAACCAAGTACTAACCAGGCCCGACCCTGCTTAGCTTCCAAGATCAGACATTGGGCTTGTTCAGGGTGGCATGGCCGTAGACCATGGACTGTACTCCACTGGGGCACAACCCAGAACCTTCTGCATGTAAAGCAGACATACTAACTGCTACACTATGGAACCATGTCCATAACTTGCTTTTTTGACTTGAGCACCACGGTCCTGTGGAAATGCAGAGTAGACAATGCCCACCGGTAGAGCTTCAGAGATGTACTTTTCCTCTTGTATCTTTGGCCTCCCCCTGCCCTGTATCAGGCCAGATAGGACCTTTACTTTTCCTGTTGAAAGCTTTTTGCCTAAGAACCTTTTCGGTAACCATTTCCTTTCATATGAAATATATAAGTGCCTCATTTCTTTTTCCCATCTGCCTGCCAGCTGCGAGTGAACCACATCTTTCTATTGTTGCTCCAGGATAGCAACCTTTGATGCTCAAACTCACACTCCCCGCATGTTACTGGTGACTTGCTAGCCTTGAGAATCCACAGGGTCTCCCTCCTTGTCTCTAACCCAGTGATATAAACTGAGAGCAGGCATTTTGTACATCCATTAAATAGGGTCAGAACAGAGGAGTACAGTTCTGTTCCCTCAAATCTAATGAGCATTCTTAGAGACTGGATTTCAGATTCAGTTCCCTACCAGAGAGCTGGAAAAGGAGTGGATGAGAAGGAAACTGCCATTTATTGAGGGCTGATGGTCATTCCTCTTGCAGCAGCCCCAGGCAGTGGTATTATTTTCTCTAACTTACAGTGAGACTGAGTCGCGTGCCAGGGAGGAAGTGGCAGAGTCAAGACTTGAACCCAGGTTTTTCCCACATCAAAGCTGCTACCCTTGCTCATAGGTTGGCTCCAAGCAGATCCCTGAGATAGCATCCCAGAAATCCTCCCCTTAGAGGTGAAGATAGACTAGTGCCTCTTCCTGGTGAGCCTCCTGGGCCCATTGGCCACCTGGAAGAAGAAACTGCAGTTTCTTCTTCTTCCCTTCCCTGCCCACCTAGGCTCTGGCCTGGGTTTCCCAGATATCGCTATTTCCATTCGCTCTTGGGCACCACATTCATGATTTTGATATGTCCATGAGCCACCTATACTGTTATTTATAAAACATTTTCTTTATATCGACTCACTTTTTTTACTTGAGCAAATTCACTTTTAAAGGACCTTTATCACTACTATAAATTGAAAATCAGTTTCACTTGGCATTAATCTAAAGTAACATAAAGCTAATAAAAATAATAAATGCAGTAAAATCAAAACAAGATTATTCTAGCTGGATCCTGTTGCCTTCTCAAAACCCCTGGCCGAGGCCTACACCCTTGTTAGAATAACATTCATAGTGTTGAATGACCATACTGGGGAATAAGCAGGAGAACCTCAAGAGAACTGATTCAGTGTTACTGAACACTACTTCCCTGGCCCACCTAAGGCCACCCGCTGGTGGTCCACAGCCCACTCTTTGGTAAGTACTCTTATAGCTTCTGGTCACCCTGGACTGTGCTCCTTTTGGGGGCATACCACCTGCCTCTGGGCCTTTCCTTCTGGCCTTGCCTTCACCACGATGGCTCTTTCTTCTGCTTCTCTTGCTCATGTGGTTAGATTCTGCTTCTCCTGTGAGGCAAGGCTCAAATGCCAAACTTACTGAGACATGTCCTCTGATCAGAGCCACTACTGTCCTCACCCCAGGTGTCCCAGTTTATTCCCTGGGAACTTTTTCCATATAGCCATCCTGGCACAGATTAGATGGTGGAGTAGGTGTGTGTGTATGTATGTGTGCGTGTGTGCATGTGTGTGTGTGTGAGACTCTAAGCTGTGGGAAGGGGTGCTTTGTAGTGTTTATTCTTCCAGCTCAATCAGAAGCTCCTGGGGGCTGGGGCAGATTCTTATAAGAACTGAAGCCCGGGGATGTGCTATTCACTGCACCAAGCCCTCTGTTCTCCTGTGCTAGATGCTCAGAAATGTTGCTGGAGAACTCAGATTTCCTGGCAGGCGTTCAACAACTGCCACTCCCCACTCTAGAGCAGCACCTAGCACTGCGAAGAGGTGGATGTGGGGCCCCTCAGTGGCGCGTGGTAAGAGCAGCTGTCTGGGGTAGAAAGTCATCTGGATGAGAAATGAACGACATGAAGCCCCTATGGAGGGTTCGTGACACTGTTAAAGCCAGGTCCTCTATAGATGCTCTGGGGCCCTGAGATTCCTTGGCTTCTACCTGCTTTGGCTTTCTGGCTCCAGCTCCCTATTCACCTGGTCTTTGGGACAGTCCCCTCCTCATGTGGCCCCTTCTGGCATTTCAACCCCTACTTGGCACTGCCACTTTTTCATTTTGCCCACTACCCACTGTGAAGAGGCCTGGGTCTGTACGCCAACTCCTCCCCAGAGTCATCATGCCCATACCTCATGGCCTGGCTGGTTTGGGGCTAGAGAGGCATGGCAGGGAGGTTGTGTGAGCAAGGCGAGGTGACCAGTGAGGGGAGAGAAAACCAAATACTCCCTAGGGCTCCTCTTGCTCTCTATCCACTCTACTGATCTCACTCTTTAGCAAGAAAGGGTGTATACTGCAGCCTGCTCAGCAGCCTTGATGCTGATTCACTCGAAGAAAGGGTCACCTTTTTCTAATTTGCTCAAAGCTCCTTGGAACACTGTTGCCTTTCCTTGTTGGGCTCTACATCTCCTCCAAGATAGGGACTAGGGTGCATTCATCTTGGTATCCAAAGTACTCAACACTGCCAGTCCCAATGAAACGTTGATGAATAAAATTTAATGCAGTTGGTCTTTCAAAATGAAACTGTTAGACTAGGGAGTTTAATGAAAGACAAATACAATGTTGTGATAGAGACATTTAATGTCTCTGAGCCTCAGTTTCCTCAGTTATGATTACTACATACCTCGTAGCTCAAATTGGATAATGTATGTAAAACACTTTACTTACTTAATGTTTTTTTTCTCTCTTAAAGATATTTCTGAAATGAATGAATTTTGAATTTCGAAGATATATGCTGGGAAGAGTACATATGGCTTCCTAAGCATAGAACAAAAATTTTTGTTTATTTTAATAGTCTGACCCCTGGTGCTACAGAAAAGTTAAAAATAAATTTCAACATGTGTACTTTCTGTAAAGAACAAAAGTTTTGAAATCTGACTAACTTCAGTTTCGTGCTCAGTTCTGTTAACCTGTTTATATGCCTAAGCTTCCTCATGTTAAATGGGAATCCTACTTTTTCAGGCACATTTAGGGACATTAAATGAGATGTTTGCTATGGCTGTCATACAGAATACCCCAGACTAGGGGGCTTAAACAACAGAATTTATTTTCTCATAGTTCTGGAAGCTACAAGTCAAATATCAGGGTGTCATCAGGTTTAGTTTTTCTTGAGGCCTCACCTTGGCTTGTAGATGGTCACCTTGCTATGTCCTAACAAGGTCTAATTTAGTTGGCATTCATCCCTGGAGTCTCTTTGTTATGCCCAAATTTCCTCCTCTTATAAGGACACCAGTCATTTTAACTTAATCACCCCTTTAAAGAGCCTATCTCCAAACAGTCACATTCAACATATGAATTTAGTGGGTATGGAGTGGAGGTGGGGGACATAGATAATTTAGCTTATAACATTTGCAAAACAGAGAGCTCAATGAATGGCACCTAGCTCTTCCTATGAGTTCCTGAGTTCTTTACTATTCTGTGGCAGATTGTATTTGATGCTTTGTGTAGTTATCCTGAAGGCTGGTAGTGCTCTTTGGTGTCTTCTTAACCAGCAGGTACTTTCTGTTAAAATTAAACCAACGTGGTAGGCTCTCAGAGAGCAAAACAGGCCTCCTCAACTCCTGGATCCACAATGCCAGCTAAGGGTCAATAACTCATTGTTCAGCAAAACCCAGGCTTGACTTTATAAAAGTTAGCAAAGGATTATGCTTTAAATATATAAGAATCAAAATGGGAAGGAAAACTAGCAAAGCACAAACAAAAATTGAATTAGGTGAAACATTATGGTAAGTAAAAGAAGCCAGACACAAAAGGCCACATATTGTATGATTCCATTTATATGAAATATCCAGGATAGGCCAATTTATATAGAGAGAAAGCAGATTAGTGTTGTGGGGGCCTAGGATGAATGGGAAGTGACTGCTAATGGGTACAGGGTTTCTTTTGGGGATGATGAAACATTCTGGAATTAGTGTCATTACACAATTCTGTGAATATACTAAAACCCACTAAATTGTACACCTCAAAATAGTGAATTTTATGTTATGTGAATTATATCTCAATAAAGTGGTTATTAAAGAATTGAATTAGGGTGGTGGCAGGCTTAGGTGAGCAGCTTTTCTTTTTTACTCTGTTCCTCAAGTTTTCCGTAATTACTTTAAGTGGAAAACACCCAGAGCACTGCATTTCATGACGATTACGTGGGATCCAGTTTCAGGTGGTACTGAATTATAACAATGCAAAGAAATTCTCTGTGAAATACTAAGCAGTCACTTTTGCTCCTAAAATATCAACCACTGACTAAGATTTACAGGCCTATACATAGAGAGAAAATGGGTGTGTATGTGATGAACCTTAATGAGTTCAATCTGCTGTAATGTGGGGCTCCTAAAAGAGGGTCTGTATTCTCACCAATAACAGATCTGTGCTTTGTGGCAATATTAGTTCTTTATTGTCTGATGGAGTCCAACTGGTGTCAGGCATTGAAATCCATGTTTATTTTGATGTGCGTGTGTTCTCTCAGAAAACTGCTAGTTCCCAGTTTGACGTTGTTTTCAATCCAATGCCAACAGATTTCTGAGCCATATATATTTTTAATATATGTTAAATAATTCATCAAGGAACGTGTGTGTTGAAACATTGGTGGCTACCTCACTTCCAATTTGACTGTTTCTACCCAATTTCTAACTGTGTTGGTCCTATAGTCAGTCTGTTTCTTGGCTAATGACATAAAATCATCTTTGAAAGGAAAGCTAAAGAATTCTGCATTACCTTTTGCCAGTTTCTGCTTTAAATCCACTGTTTGGTATTTGCAAAGGTCAGATGAGCTATTTTGGTGTCCACAGCCCTGATTAATGGGAAATCCTACATTTCCATTGGCCCCCGAGGATGAAGGATTAGTGTGGCGGCGGCAGCGGCAGCGGGCAGCATCTGCTGTAATGTCAGAAGCGTGGTGTTGGGAATTGCAGGAGCATCAGGCCCATGAAAAATGTAAGAGGAGGGAAGCTCCTCTAGCGCTAGCCCCTGTTGAGTTTTTCTCCATTTGCAATGATGCAAACATCTCCTGAAGCATTTGTTCTCCGTTAAACCTTGTTGCTAAGAATTTACTATGGAGAGCACAAGTGCCCTTTCCTGAGAGGGCTGTGGGCCCTGTGTATGGTCTCTTGTTACCCTGCCAGAAGGTTCCTCAGTTCCCTGCAAGTCAGCACATTTGTGTTCAGTTTTTTACCCCTCCTTGTAGGAGATGTCAGTTTTATTCTAAGTTAAATAAAAATCGTGTTGGCTTCAGATTTTCATGAGAGAAGCAGGTGCCTGGTGCACTGGGGAGAATAACTGAATATGGGATCTCTTTCCCCACCCAGGAGCAGATGGTCTGCATCAGTTCATCTTGTGACCTTTCTTTGTTTCTAATACACCAAATCTCTGATCCCATGGATCATAAATATTCTTTAGATTTGCAGCCATGGAAGTAAGGGAAGCGTCAAGCTGTCATTATCATTTTCCATTTGTCTGGAACCTTTGGAAGGAAACTGTTACAGCATTTTAGGCATTCAATAAGCCTCCTGTAGCCATGGGCTTTTCACACACATGAAGGGCACTGCAGTAAGGCTGTCTCAGCCAAGGTCAGAAAGGAGTCCTCTGCTCAGCATCCTGCTATCCTCAACTGTCCATTCATGGAGCAGCCTCTCCCAGTAGCTGCTTTGTGCCAGGCACCCTGCCTTTCTGCTCAGGGCCCATATCTTTTAAGTCACCAATAGTGATAATAGCCACCTTATATTATCACCCACTGTGTAAATGGAAAGCAGTAAGGGGTGGCCTTTACTGCCCCAGAGCCCACATTCTTCTCAGGAGGTAGACCCACAAATGAGTGTAGTGTGAGGGTGTTCTGATAACAGGGGTGTGTGCTGTGCTGGGGCAGAGTGAGGACATGACATCTGAGCTAGTCCTACAGGAGTTTATCAGGGAGGTGGGGGCATGCTAGCAAGAGAGAATGTTAGAGAAAAGGTATATGAGGCACCTAGACTGCAGGCTCTGGATGTCCGTGTGAGGACCTGGCAAGGGGGAGGTAGCAGTGAGGGCTGATTACTGACAATCATCCTGAAAGTCGGGGTGAGAAGTGTAGACATTATCTGGAGTTAATTGGGGAGGTTGGGGAGGTTTTTAATGTGCAAGGGGAAGATGTGATCAGATTTCTGTTTGGAGAAGATCATCCTGAGGCAGTGTAGGTTATTGGAGGGTAGGTTATAGGAAGGGAGACTGGTGGAAGTGATGCCAGTGGGGGCTGCTGTAGTACTTCCAGAGGGGAGGGAGCTGAGGAAGCGGAGCTCAGCCTGTGTGGCCCCTGTCCATGCTTCTGCGCTCACTGCTTCTTCCCTTCTCTCTTTCTTATTCCTACATTCTCCTTCAGATCATTCAAATCCTCTTCACAGCCAAGTCATGTTTCCTTTCTAAGAATCTTTCCTGGACTCTCCAGATAGCAAGGCTCACCCTAGCCCTGCACCCCTGCAGCAGTGTGGGCTGCCACCATTTGGCCTTCTGTGGAGACTACCTTGCTTTCCCCAACTCAGATTAGCAGCACTTTGGGCTCTAGAATGATGCCAGTCCCCCAGTAGAGATGGACCATATGGTGAGGAAGGAAAGGAGGAGGAATGCTTTAAAGTGATTATTACAGGAAATTGGAGGGGACTCAGAATTTGGGGACAGAACACACACATCAGTTTGAGACCTACCTCTATCTTATACATCCTCCAGGAGATGAGGCGATTTTTTTTGCTTTTTGTTATGCAAAGCTTTGAACATAAATGAGAATAGGGAAAACAATTTAATGAACTTCTGCGTACCCATGACTCAGCTTCAGCAGTTCTCAACATCTGGCCAATCTAGTCTTGTTTCATCTCATTATCCCCCTCCCCGATTCTTCATTATTTTGAAGTGGATTCCAGACATCATGTAATTTTATCCATTAATACTGAAGTATATGTCTTTAAAAGATAGGGGCTTTTATTTATTTTTTTTTAATCTTTAAAAGTAAATTAATTAATTTTTTTTATGGTGACATTAATTAATGAAATCCGGTAAGTTTCAGCTGTACATTTTAAGAGATAGGGGCTTTTAATTGAACTCTAGGACTCTGAACTAGCTGAGCCTCAGCCTCTTCATCTGTAAAATGGGAATGATGATGCCCTCATCTCAGGGCTGCTGTGAGTAAGGCTCATGAAGGCCTTTGCCAGAATCCTAACAGCTACCTTTTCTTAATGACCTGCTGTGTACCAGGCGCTATAATAGCACTAAGAACACAACCTCAGGGGCAAACAAACCTTCAATCAACACTCACCACCACCTATGTTTTGGGGGCACATTACTCAGTCAGAACCTCAGTCTCCTCATCTTTAAAAATAGAAACAGTAATAGCTCCTTCATAGGTTGATTTTAAGGTTTAAATGAGACAATTTATATATTAGCACAGCTCTTAATATATGACAGCTCTTATTATAAACATCCTTTAAATATATATATTATTTCTGATTCTCATAGCAATCCCACAGTGTTAGTTACTATCTCCATTTTACAAGTGAAATGACAAAGCCTTAAAACCAAGAATAAGTAATTTGCCTGAGGTCTTGGGGCAAATAAATTGCAGAGCCAGGTGTTTGAGCCTGGGTCTGACGGCCCCTAAGGCCCCACCTTCATTACAGCTAATTCTTTATTGAGCTTGCTATGCAGCCTTGTGAAAAAGAACATGCTGATCTTGGGTCAGGCAGACCAAGGTCATATGGTCCTTACCTCTGTCTGATGTTTTAAGCCAGCACTGGTTTTGTAGAAGCTGATGAGCTGTGTTGTAGATTTTCCCTAGACCCCTTTGTTCGTGTCTCCTGCCTTCTTCCTACTTCTCATTCTAGGGGCTTGTTAGTGATCATCAGCACCTGCAAGGAGAGAAATAAAGAGAATAGGATGAGGAAGAAAATTAAAAAAAAAAAAATTCATATCGGCTCTTTTGTGTTGCGTTTTAGTGGAAAAAAGCTAAAACCCTAAGGTAAAATGAAGTTCATAGGTTATCTGTGGATTTTTGTTTTCCAGTCAGTCAAGATAGTGAGGGGTAAATGGGGCTTATTTTTCTAGGAATGGAAAATTTGAAGATAATATGGCAGAGCCAGAAATCAAAACCAGGTCTGATCAACTCACTCCCTAGCTAGTCTCACTGTTCCATACTGCCTCTGGGGGAAGACAGGTTAGAGACCCTCAGAATCCCATTCTGAAAGATCCGATCTAGTTCTGGCTTAATGGAAAGTCAGCATAATCATACAAGTTCTCAACTTTTTGTCTAGCTTTTTACATATGTTTCATTTTCCTGTTGCAGTGAGGTTCTTTCTCTGTTATCCTTCTTCGTAAACAAGGAAGCCAAGTAGATAAATGAGCTGTCCGTAGCCATCGGAGGGCAGAGGGAGGACTTGAATGGCATGTTTAGGCCATGACCAGTCCTGTTTCTGCACCTCCACAAAGGCCTCTGGAACGGGCTTGTCAAGTGCTTAGCAAGGCCTGGTGGGAGAAGTGACAGCAAATCTACAAGGCCCTGCTACTGAAGTGACCTTTGTCTACCTGTTAACTGGAGAAGTGGTCTCCTCTCTGGGTCTAGGCATGTTCTGGGTGCCGTGTCTGGACAGCCATCTTCAACCCTGTAGTTTTCCCCAACTAAAACACTCAAACAGATTTTAGGGGAAGGTTGAGTGTATAGATCTTACAGGTATGATTTGCAAGCTCTGTGGAGAAGCCTCTTTTTTGGCTAGGAATGCAAAACTGATCACCTCATTGCTAGAATGACAGACTGGCTTTCTTGGCATCCAGCCAAGAAAACAATTTGTGTGACTGACCCACACGCTTAACTAGCTAAAGCTTTGAGCTGTTATCCAGAATCTTTATTATGGAAAGCAGAGTTAAAATTGTTCCCTCAGAAACCTCATGGCTATTTATTTGAATCAGTGAGGTCACCCCAATGACAGCTGTGGTATACAGTCTTTAATTAGGAACTTCATCAGAATGGCATTTCTGAGGGTCTCGAATATTATTTTTCCTTACTCCTTTCAGCCTTACCTTATTCCTACTCTTTGTTCAAAGCTCATTTATTCCCTGACGCCTTCATCGTCCATGCTCTCCAGTAGTCACAGAGCTCTCCTGCCTGTGGCATGCCCAAGGAAGCCCAGCCTGAGGGTGGGGGAACTGCTTATGAAATCCAGGCTCCACCTCTTATGGCAGCATGACCTTTTTGAACAGGTTACTTTACTTTTCTGAGCCTCAGTTTCCTCAACTATAAAATGGGTCTAATATTTATTGTATATTGTAGGTCAGGCACTATTCTAAGTGCTTGATATGTATAAGCTTATCTCCTCTTGGTAACAATCAGATGAAGCAGACTTTTTACCATCCCCATTATATAGATGAGGAAGTTGAGGTGCAGAGATCACATTGCTGATAAATAAAGTGCCTACTACAGAGTCTAGCACATAGTAAACATTCAATAAATGTTTATTGAGTCTGAATACCTCCCTCACCTAAATGTCTGCTACATTTATAATCCATGCCTTATAGTTTCTACTTTAACTTTCCTCTGAGAATATTGACTATATCAATCTTATCTTCAAATCTGGGTTTACTTTTTAAACTATGTGTTATAGAAATTTTAAACATATGTAAAAATAGTATAATGAACCTCTACTTACCCTTTATCAATTCATGACCTATTATATTTTGTTAATATGTCTACCTATTCCCTCTCCTGGCCTATATTATTTTGAAGTAAATTCCCCAAATCATATTATTTCAGTCATATATTTCAGTGTGTATCTCGAAAAGAAAATGACCTCTTTTAAAAAACAACCATAATAATTTTATTGTACTTAAAATTTAATAAGTCTCTAATATTACATATTCAGTTAGTATTCAAACTTCTACTTGTCTCATAATGTTATATATGTATTTTAAGTTTGTTTGTTTGAATAGGATCTAATAAAGTCTGATATTATAATTAGTTGATATGTCTCTTATGTCTCTTTTCATCTATAGGCTCCTCCTTCATATTCATTTCATTGCAGTTTATTTGTTGAAGAAACCAGTCTAGAGTTTCCCAGTCTGCATTTTGCTAATTGTATCTCTGTGGTAGCATTTAACATGTTCACATGTTCCTCTGTTCTCTGTATTTCATGTAAACTGGAAATTAGATCTATGGTCCAATCAAATTTAGCTTTAATTTTTCAACAAGACTACTTTAGAGGTGATGTATTTCTCTCTCAGAGGGACATCATGTCTTGTCTTTCTCTTTATAATGTTCCCAGCCATTGATGATCAGTGCCTAGATCCATTGATTCTTTAGGGATTGTAAAATGGTTTTCAAACTGGATTTTAATTACCTTGAGGGCCTGTTCCTCAGGATGCTTATCCCAGGGTAGACACAAAAAAAGATTTCAATGAGAATTTGTACTAGTTACTGAATTCTTACCTCTTTTAGACATCCTTGCTCACTGATTGGTCATTAAGATTGGCCCTAAAAGAAAGAAAGGAAAGGAGGGAGGGAAGGAAGGGAGGGAGGGAGAGAGGGAGGGCTCTCCCTGGGAAGAGGTATTAAATTGTTCCCTTGGCTCAGAAGCCACACCATGGGCTCAGTGCTCTTTGTGTTTTTTCCTTTAACTATCAGTCATTCTGAGGGCATTTGGTGTGTGGCATGATGGGAAGAGCACTGAGAGTGGTTAAGCAACTGGGTGCTAACCTGGGATCTGCCAGGATCCCAGTGAACTCAGGCAGTGACCGGTCACAATCTTTCTCAGAGACCTCTACATAGATGAGAGTTTAGGTTCCATTCAGCTCTAAAAGCCAGCTGCTAGTGTTTTGCCTGCTGTTAGTCTCAGCACCAAAAGGCAGGCAGTGTAAGAGAAGGAAAAGTCACACCAGTGAGGGCTGGCCTCACTTTGCAAGGCTTGGGAAAGGTTTAGTTTTGTATTGGGTGCAAACAAATCATATAGAGACTGTTCGCATATTAGGGTTCTTAATTTTATCATTTTCATCCCATTCCTGAGTCACTACATTAAGACTTACTGGTAGAATACTCGGGTTCAGAAATCAGACAGAATTGAATCTAGTCCAGGTCCTGCTGCTATCTGTGTATGTGTCTGGGCAAGTCATTAGCTTCTTTGAGCCTCTCTTTCCTGGTGTACAAAGCATGAGAATAAAAAGTGTCTACCTTAGTGTTATGGTGAGGATGAAATAATGAGATAAGGCACCTAGGATATTATAAGAAATCAGTAAGGTTAAATGGTAGTGTTTTACAATTGTCTGTCTCCTGGAACGAGTCCCTGTGCATTTATACATATGTAGGCAGAAGCGGAGTCTGGAGAGACTTGCAACCTCCTGGCTGTCTTGAGTTTCACAGGCTTCTTCCAGGGTGGCCCACCACTCCGTTCCCTAGTGGAAGTTTGAGTGACTCCCTTACTCTTATCCAGTGCCTCTCCTGGCAGTCATTTATTGTGTGGAACATCTTAGTCAGATATAAGACTCTTGTCACCCTTATGTTTTGAGTGAAGAAGCCAGCTTCTGGCCACTCCAGTGAAATTAAAGGCACACAGGGTCTCAGAGGTGGAAGGAGCTCCTTGGGTCACCAAGAGTAACATCTCTGGCAAAGCAGTCATCCCTTCGAGAGAGTCTTGCCAGGTGGCTACCAGCCCAGACCTATATATATACCTCCAGTGATGAGAAATTCATTGTCTCACAGACAGTACATTTATTTCACTGTTGGCCTCTTCTGCAGTTAAATAAAAAGGCCTTTCTTCATTTTATCTGAAATCTGCCTCTCTCTTATTTCCACTTGTCAGTTCTGGTGCTCTTTTCATTGTACCACACTGCTATGGAAGGGGGTGATTTGGGAGTGGGGTAGTAATATAGATGGAGCCTCTGCTCCTAGTGTCACTGTGTTCTAGAGAGAGCCCCCCAAAGCAGATGTGCCATATAGCAAAATCCCAGCCAAGCATGTGGCACTGCCTTTGTGTGGACATTGGTAGAGACCTTTCTGTGAGTGTCAGAAATGGAGTATAATTCTCTATTAGGCAGTGTCAGATTCAGGTAGTTTGGTGAGACATGAAGGGGACTGATTGGAGAACTGCCTTTAAGCTTAAGAGCTATGAATTGGAGCCTAGTGTGAGGTGCTAACCTTTCCACATGCCCCCCTCCACTGTGCAGCCCTCTCAGATGTCTTTTATTATGCTCCCACGTGAGTGGTGTTCACCCTTGCATTATTTAATGCCATTCATCCTTGCACTTTCCCATTCCTACAGCCAGCAGGAAAAGAGACTGCAACATGTAGGCTATGTGTCGATGCCTGGCAGTTTGTCAGCCTTAGAAAGCTGCTTGTGGGCTGAAAGCCCGTGATACCAGCAGTGATGCAGAGCCTGCATTCCTTGGGCTCCTGGGAAATGCCCTCCTACAATGGTGACACAGAAAAGCAGGAAAGAATCTTTGTTTCATCTGTACCAGACCCCACTTGCTAAAGATCTTTGGCCCTTACTATGCATACCTGTGAAATTCCCCTAATTCTGAATCCTTAATGGGACCAGATGGCTGGTTGTTCATCAGGGGTGGATATGGACATACAGGTGGCCATTTCCTTGTTGATTGACTCCTATCAAAGACAACAGTAAAAATTCTAGTATTCCTCAATTATAGTGGAATGCCCATTCCAAAACCAGGGTAATAAATTAGGCTTTTTGACATTTCTGTGGGAGGAAGAAGTCATATTGTATAGCCTGTTTTGGGGTGACTAGATAACTCTGGGAATATGTACCAGGTGTTACTCTCCTTTATCTTTGGGGTGCAGGGACAGATGGCCTCAGCTGGTCCTGATGTTTGTCACCACATGCTGTGCATCAGGAAGTCCTGAGTGGAAAGGTCACAGGAGGTCAGTGCTTCAGAGGACGAGAGGCCCATTTACTCTGTCTTAGCCCATGTGGTACAAGGTAGAGCAAGACAGGAGAATTAGAAGAGGTTGAACCCCTGATAATTTGAAAAGCATGAAGAAATGTAGAGAAATAGAGAAAAATATTCGTTATCCTACTACCCAGAGGTCACTATTATAAGCATTTTGGCATATTTCTTTCCTGTATTGTTAATGTATTTTTCTTTACAGAGATTATGCCATAAATACAATTTTGTGCTCTGTTTTTTTGTTCACTTAACATAATAAGCATTTTAAGTTAAAAAAAATTTATAAATATTATTTTTAAATGACTCCACAATGTTCCATCATGTGAATATATTGTAATTTACCACTTCCTTAATGTTGGGCATTTAGATTGTTTCTTTTGGTTCTTTTTTCCTTTCAGTTATAATTAATGCAGTGATAAACATAGTAGGGCTTAAATCTTTGTCTGCATTTTAGATTATTTACTATAATAAATTCCTTTAAATAGAATTATCTTGTCAAAGGGTATGCTCATTTTTAAGATTATTACTCTCCAAAAAAATGTGTATTGCTTTCTATTTGCTCAACTTTATTAGGACCCAACCAGAGTTCTGGTAGAGGGACTCATATGTGGAACAGAGTTGGGGAAGACTTTCTTAAGAAGGATTTTTAAGCCACATTCTGAAGGTGTTGAGTGTTAACTAGCGTGGAAGCACATGGGGATGGAGGAGAGAGACTGTCCTAGTTATCCAGGCAGAGAAGCAGAATGTGCAGATGCCCCAGAGTTGCTAATGAGCCTGGACCTAGAGGAGCTGAGGCCAGAGGATGGAAAGGATGTAGTAAAATGGACAGAAATGGAAGGCAGGGCAGGAGCAGAATGTAGGCTTTACCCTAACAGCAGTTGGAAGCCATAAAGGGGCTTTAAGCAGGCCAGTTACATGATGAGACTTGCATTCGAGAAAGGTTATTCCAACTTCTGGGTGGAGGGTGGGTTGGACAGGGCAGGAAGGGATGCCGGAAGACCAGTCGCACAAGAAGGGTTCCTCAGACTGCTAAATTGATAGGAGATATTGCATTTTATTGAAATTTCCATTTCTTTAATTCCTGCGGAGGTTGGATATTTTCATGTTGGATATTTTCGTTGGTTTGCCAACTGTATTTCATCATTTGTGACTTGATTCTATGTCCTAAAGGCTCTTGGAGCATTGAGGCACCATCATTGCAGACTTTAGAAATGGTGTGGTCAGACACATAAGTCAGCTTTGCATTGTGGCGC
>NW_006433941.1:5047959-5063162 GCF_000325575.1 Pteropus alecto
CATTTGTGACTTGATTCTATGTCCTAAAGGCTCTTGGAGCATTGAGGCACCATCATTGCAGACTTTAGAAATGGTGTGGTCAGACACATAAGTCAGCTTTGCATTGGAGCCTTTGGAGACCAGGCAAGGTGAGGTGATACCCTGGATCCCTTTAACCTCTGCTCTCTCCAGTCCTTCTAAAGCACCATGACCAGAGCCTTAGAAAGCACAACTCAACAAGCTCTGGGCCTACTGACCAGAAAGAATAGTAGGAGTGGCTGTGGAGGTCACTTTTCTGCTATCAGATTTAGAGGAAGAGGCTCAGAGGGCAGCAACTTAATTTAAATCAGGTGGTTTTTGGTGATTGGAGCAGCTTTATTTTATTTTTTAAATTTATTTTTCATTTTTCAATTACAGTTTACATTCAATATTATGTTAATTTCAGGTATACAGCATTGTGGTTAGACGTTTATATAATTTTTGAAGTGATCCTCCCATAAGTCTTGTACCCACTTGACACCATACATAGCTTCTACAATATTAATGACTCAATATTCCTATGGCTATTCTATAACTGCCAATTTGTACCTCTTAATCCCTTCACCCCTCTCATTCAGTCTTCCAACCCTCCTTCCATCTGGCAACCATCAGTTTGTTTTCCATATCCACGAGTTTTTTCTATCTTGTTTGTTCATTTATTTTGTGTTTTTAGATTCCACACACAATTGAAATCATATAGCATTT
The DNA here is from genome assembly GCF_000325575.1 of Pteropus alecto. Taxonomy (NCBI): domain Eukaryota; kingdom Metazoa; phylum Chordata; class Mammalia; order Chiroptera; family Pteropodidae; genus Pteropus; species Pteropus alecto. Next base: position 5,048,683 of record NW_006433941.1, read on the forward strand.
GTCCTTCTCTGTCTGACTTATTTCACTTACTTGAGGTCCATCATCTTGTTGCAATGATAAGATTCATTCTTTTTTATGGCCGAGTAATATTCATACACACACACACACACACACACACACACACACACACACACACACACCAGTTCTCTATCCATTCATCTTTGATTAGAGCATTTAATTCATTTAAAGTAATTATTGGTAGGCATGTAGTAATTGCCATTTTATTTATTGTTTTCGTAATTCTCTGTTCCTTATTCTCTTGTTCTCTTTTCTTGTATGTTGATGACTTTCTATAGTGTTGTGTTTGGAATCCTTTCTCTATTTCTTGTATATCTCTTATAGATTTTTGGTTTGTGGACGATGTGCATCATATCTACCAAGCTGTGTTATAACAGTCTATTTTAAGTTGATTATTGCTTAAGTTCAAACACATTAAAAAATCACTACCGTTTTTACTCACTCCTCCAAGTTTATTTTTTGCCATTATTTTTTACGTTGTTCACGTGTGGGTTGGTGTGTATTCCTTAATTTACTGTTGTAATTACACATAATCTTCTTACTTTTGCCTTTTAACCTTTGTACTAGCTTTACTTGATGATTGATCTAGTATTTTTGTTATGTGCTTGTCTATTTCAGTGAAACTTTTTTTCTTTATGATATTTTCTTAATATATATTTCTCCTTCTCCTCCCCTTTCTCCTTCCCTTTCTCCTCCCCTTTCTCCTCCTCCCCTTTCTCTTTCTTCTTCAAGTCCCTTTAACATTTCTTGTAATACTGGTTTGGTGATGATGAACTCCTTCACCTTTTTCTTACTGAGAAGCTCTTTATCTCTCTTTCGATTCTAAATGGCAGCCTTGCTAGGTAGAATAGTCTTGGTTGTAGGTCCTTGCTTTTCAACACTTTGAGTATTTGCGCCAGTCTCTTCTGGCCTGTAAAGTTTCTGTTGAAAAATCAGTTGACAGTCTTGTGGGAGCTCCTTTTTAGGTAACTAGCTGCCTTTCCTTTGCTGCTTTTAGGATTCTCTCTTTGTCTTCAGCCTTTGCATTTGAATTATAATGTGTCTTGGTGTGGCTCTGTTTGGGTTCATCTTTTTTGGGACTCTGTGCTTCTTGGACTTGTATGTCTATTTCCTTCACCAGGTTAGAGAAGTTTTCAGTCATTATTTCTCTGAATAGGTTCTCAATACCTTGCTCTCTCACTTTGCCTTCTGGTACTCCTATGATGTGAATGTTGTTACACTGGTTGTTGTCCTAGAGGTCCCTCAAACTATCCTCATTTGGGCAGGGGGGGGATTCTTTTTTATTTTTGCTGTTCCGATTGGGTATTTATCGCTACCTTTTCTTCCAAATCGCTGATTCGATCCTCTGCTTCATTAATCTGCTGTCGATTCCATCTAATGTATTCTTCATTTCAGTTTTTGTATTTTTCATTTCTGACTGTTTCTTTTTTGTTTCCTATCTCTTTGTTGAAGTTCTTACTGAGATCATCTGTTCTTCCCCAAAGTTCATCGAGCATTCTAATAACCAATGTTTTGAATTCACATCTGATGGATTGCTTGCCTCCATTTCATTGAGTTCTTTTTCTGGAGTTTTGTCCTGTTCTTTCATATTTCTCTGTCCCCTCCTTTTGTCTGCCTTTCTCTGTTTGTTCCTATGTATTAGGTATATCTGCTGTTTCTCCCAGTTTTATCAGAGTGGCCTTATGTCCTAGGTGTCCTGCAGGGCCCAATGGCAGTCTCTCTGTTCACCCGAGCTGGGTGCTCCAGGGATGTCCCTTGTGTGAGTTGTGTGTGCTCTCTTGTTGTGGTTGAGCCGTGATTGTTGTTGGCACATCAGTGGCTGGGATTGACTCTCAAGCTGACTGGCTGTGAGGACTGGCTGTGACTTCAGTGGATAAGCAATTGTGCAGGGGCTGAATCCATGAAGCAGGATTTGCTTTAGTGGGACTCTGGTGTCTGCCAAGTCCGCCCTTTGCGTGTGTCATTTGTGGCACTAATCAGGTGGTGCTCTTGTGTGGTCTGAAGCCGGCCACCAAGTGTGTTTGTTCTGGGGCCTCTTGAGAGGGGCTCTAGTGCAGGCCAAGGTCAGCTGCAGCCCATGTCCAGCTTGGGGCCTCTTGGTAGGAGCTACAAAGTGATCTGTAGTTGGTAGCTGCCTATGTTGAGCTTGGCGGCACCTGAGAGTGGTTATGCTGCAAAAAGAAGCCAATTGCTATTAGTGCTGGGCTTGGGGCCACTTAGCAAGAGATACAGGGTATGCCAAGGCCAGCTGCTGCTTGTTTGGGGTTGTGAACCTTTGAGAGATTTTAGAAAAGTCTGCAATGCAGGTTCAGGCTGGCTGCTTGTGTGTACTAGACTTTGAAAGAAGTTTGGGCAGGGTGCATGAATTGGGTGGGGGTAAGATCTAAGGGAATCACCAGGGTGGAGCAAGAGTGGTGTTAGCCAGGTTGATGGAGATTCAGATTTGGCTCCCACCTGCACTTGCAGACTATGTGTGTTCCTCAATAAAGGAACAATGGTGCCTGCCAGCATTTTAGTCCAGGAGAGAGCTGCCTCTTCAGCCCTCACCCTGAATCCAAACAATTCAATTCTTCCCCATTAGTCCCTGGTGCTTTTCAAATTGCTGTCCCTTCTCTGGAGCTTAGGGCAAGTGTTTGTGAGTGAGTCTGTGCTGTGACCCTTTAAAAGGACACCTGGGTCTACAGAAGCCCTTTGTTTCACCAGATAGAATCCCTGATAGTTTTCATAGCCAGGTGTTATGGGGACCCCTCTTCCAGGCACTGATGGCCCAGGCTGAGGAGCCTGGAGTGGAGCTGGAACCTCTGCAATGATAATATCCTTCTTGATTCTTAACTACCAAACATGGGTGTGAGACTGTATTTTGCATCTTTTCCTCTCTTACCAGTCTCGATGTGGCTTCTTTTTTACATCCTTAGCTATAGGAGTTCTGTTCAGCTAGTCTTCAGGTGGTTCACAAGGGTAGTTATTCTATAATTTAGTTGTAATTTTGATGTGGTCATGGGAAGTGAGCATAGCATTTACCTACTCTTGACCTGAGGCAGCTTCGTTTTAGAAGAAGCTCAGCCAAAGCTGTTTATTGAAAGCAGGCCATAAGCATTTGCTAGAGTGAAAAAGATGAGTAAAGAATAGAGTCTTTGGTATAAAGTTACGTCCCCAGACCTGACTCACAGTTCAGCTGCCTCCCCAAAATTAACAGCATCCAGCTTGTAGATCTTGCCTATTAATACATTTATTAGCTTGCTTATTTGATAGCCACATAGGCTTCCTGAAGTAAGTGCAGGCAGGGGTTTGCCAAAAATGTACTCTGGTTGGAAAAAGTTTTCTTGATAGTTGGCTGCTTGCCATGCTGCAAGGTCTTGTGCATTTTGGTTCCTCTCAGAGGGTGGCTTTGTATGCAGTGCACATGGCACCCTGAGTTCCAGCCTAATTGCTATGTGCGGGGTAGCTGAGTACAGTATGGTGGCTGAGTAATGAACCCACATTTCTCTTTGCAGCTTCTCAATTAGGAAATCACAGGGACCTTGAGCCTGCGTTTCATTTGAGAGTGTTTTCCTCTGCTAAATCTGGATGGTTTCAGATTTTAAAAATGCTGCCTTTGTAGCTGGCAGCCTTGTCATGGTGCCCTACATACATGGTTATGCCTTTGCTTTAGCCGAAGTCCTCCTTAGTTGCCATTTAATTTTACACAAAGACCAGATAAGATATGGCATAAGGTTGGATGAGCTGACCTACCAGAAGCCTTCCAAAAATTATTATACGATTCCTGATGACAAATGTATAGGTCAACAAATTTTTTTTAATTATAAACTGGTTTTATGTATTTTGTAGAAAATTTTGGAAAGTTACCCTCCTTTTTCAACAAAGCCAAAATGAAATAAGATGTAATTACTCTCACCTCTAAGCTATTTACCACTGTTATCATATTGGGATTAGCTTTCCAGGCTTTTCTTTTTTGCATAGGTGTATACTTTTTAATATAAAAATATGTACTATTTTTATCTTGATTTTTCCCTCCACTTCAGTGTGATGAACACTTGCCCACCAACACATTCTTTTCGCTTAGCCAGTAGCCAAATATGTCTGCAGAGTGCAAGCAAGCCATTCTAGGCAGTATGTCACCTTGTGGGATAATGCTGTCATCTCAATTAGAGTCTTATGGCTTCAGGTTTTGGGGCCCAAATCACATTCTTTAAATATTGTCATAGGTAGCAAATCATCATCTTTTGAAGTGTAGCTTTGATTTTTAAAACAAGCCAATAATTTTTCACACCCCAGAGTCATATGCTGACGAGACCAAACTTGAGATGTGGCTATAGCAAATACGATTAAGTTTTTCTAGGTAACTTGTAGTTGATTGGACAACTATAATGGCTCCACTAGGCTGAACACTTGAAAGCCAGATGTAACTGCTGCATGAGCATTATAAGTGTGGCACTGGTCCTCAAACCTTAGGGACTGAGGTGAACATCAGAATCTGCTGAGAAGCTTGATAAAAATGCCCATGAGGCCCAGATTAATAAGGGTACGGGGGAGAGAAGGTCTAATGGGGCATGAACTTATCTGTAATTGTAGTAGACACTGCTCATTTCCTATCCAATACCTGTGCCTCATTTCTCCTTAATTTTGTTTGGGGCGGCTATGTGCCCAGCTAAAAAATTCTCTTACACAATCTCCCTTGTAGCTAGGAGTGACCATAGGACACAGTTCTGGCCTATGAGATGGAGGCATAAGCCACTAGGGAAAGCACCTCTTCATAAATAAAATGGCAAAACCCTTTGGTCCTTGTGCCTTCTTCCCGCCTGTTTCATGGACTCTGTCTGCTGAAGCAGCGTTCCAGTTATAGGGATAGAAGCCACAGGCCAATGATGACAGAGCAAGACAACAAGATCCTGGATCCTTCATGTAATCCTTGAGCGGCTGTTCCAATTCTGCACTGCCTGCCTTTAGCATTCTTCTTGTTCCATGAGAAAAATAACCCATCTGTTTAAGTGACTGTTAGGTTTTTTAATTGCTTGCAGCTGAATGCAATCATAACTGATAAGGCAATGTTTTAATATTTTACAAGGGGGAAATGTATTTACATATTGTGTAATTAAAAATGAAAAATAATTTAAATCCACACAGATTTCTGGGCCCCACATCAGACTCACTGAAACAAAATCTTTGGGGATGGGACTCACCCCAAAGTATTTTAAACAAACTCTCCAGATGATTCTAATGCACAATAAAATGTGAGAATCATTTCCATGTGCATTAATATTATTATCCCTGTTTTGTATATGAGAACATGAGGCCCAAGTAGGTTAAACAACTTTACTCAACATCTCTAAGTGATATTTGCATCCAATACTGTCTAGTTCCAAAGTGCACCCCGCACCCTCCCACCCCAGGGAGGCCTGGCTTTTCCTCCCACAACACAGCCATGCTACTTCTGAAGGGAACTCCAAAATAGAAGATTCAAAACTGTTTTGGCACAGGTTTACATCACTGTCCAGGGACAGCATCACTGCAATGCATGTATCCCTAAGAAATGAAGAGATCTATGTTTTCTGGCGTGTTTGTTAAAAAGCAGGTTCATAAGTTCTTGGTCTTGTCTTCTGCTTTTGAAACAAAAGTAGGGTTTTGTTTGTTTGTTTGTTTGTTGGCTTTTTAAAATCGCTTTATTAACTTCACAGTATGTAATGAGCATCTTTCCATGCAATAGGTAAAACTCTCCTGCTGACAGAAACTTACATATTCAGTCAAAACACAGCATTTTATTAGAAGCTGGTAATAGGAGACCCATGAGGAAAAGTAACACCAAAAGGTTTACAACGAAGGTACATCATAAACATGGAAGTCTAGGAAGCAGGTGTGTCTTCCTATTAACTTCAGGGAAAACATCAGCATTCAAGCATATGGCAAAACTCATCATGATAGTCCTAGTGAGGGGGTCAGTGCTAACTGCCTGCAGACTATGACTCAACTGCTTTTCCCTCAGCTCTTGCATGAGTTGTTTCATCTCCTCCCCAAGCCTTTCCATACTCTTCTCTCCCATCCTTGCTTGTGGCTCTCCAAGCCTCTGAATCATATCCCGTCTATACTGCAGGATGGGTTGCCTAACACGGAACCGCCTACGATTTCCTCTAAGCACAGTATTCACCAGCTTCCAAAGGGAAGGCCAAGGGCTCTCCTTTATTAGCATCTTGCTTCTTTTCGTCCTTTTTTTCATTTTCCTTGTTGGCATTTTCCATGTTGAGATTTTTTTCTGCTTGTTCCTCTTTGGATGCTCTTGCTCCTAGGAGACAAGAGAAGGAACTGGGCCTGTCCTTGCTGTCTCCTCCTCCCACTTCTCAGTGAGTACAACACTGGGGACACTTGGACCACAGACCTGCTCCTCTTCTGCTCCCACCTCCTACTCCTGGGGCTGCCTCTGGCCTGCATGCCCTCAGGACTACGGGGACCTGATATGGAGAAGGGAACAATTAAAAGCTGTGAAACAAAAGTTCTTTGAAATTAGTTTTTTTCATAGACTTTCTAGGGTTAAGTCACTTAAGAATTACTAGAACATCTCACCCATGAAAGGTGATTATGGTTGTTTTATGAGTATGGAAGACATATAGCTCATAAGTGCTAAAGTAGTCTCCTGTGAGTTATTAGAACTCTGCAGTATTCATGTTATACCAAATTAGCCATCAAGGGCTGATAGATTTTATCTGTAGTTCACAAAGGCATTGGTCAGTGCTATATATTCATAACAATTAAATACACACCGGCTTGCCTAGAATAGGATCTTTGGGTAAGGTGGCCACCTCAGGTTGTAATGATGTGATTTGCGTGGGTATTTGGAGACCTGTATGATAACATTGACTTTCTGTGGGGAAGGGGATCTTTACTGTGTGAAATAGGAGGTCAGTGTACTTGAGACCCTCAAGGGGCTGGCAGGATTGTCTTGATAAAGTGTGGCCTGGGAGTTAGGAGTTCTGTGTGCCAGACTGGGGTCTGGCATGAAGCCACTGCATGTCAGGATCTCTTACGTAAATCCACATAGTCAGACTTTCAGACTTCACTCTGTTATTGCGGTCCTCCTGTGTGTAAAGCATTCTGAGAGATACTTTACTAAATTGCCTTCAAGGAGCTCCTTTTCTTGTGGGGGAGAGAAGATAGATATCCAAGTCTCTACAATAGCAGATATTGCCACTCTTATTTCTCCTGAGGGTTGTTATGTGTCTGGTCCTGTGCCAGGCCTTTAAAGATGTTTACTTAATTCTTACAAAAGCTTTGCAAGGTATAGGTATTATTATTACTGTTATATATATGTAGAAACTGAGGGTCTGAAAGATTTTGTTACTTGCTCAGGGTCACATAGCCAGTAAACAGCAGAATCAAGTTTGAGTTCAGGTCAGCCTGACTCCAAATATCCTGAACCTCTGTGTGATTTTGCCTCCATGGTGCTCAGCCCTGGTGTGGTGGCAGGGACTTGGAAAGTATGGTAGAAGGAAACCTCTTTTGAATGGGAGAATTGAGGAAATCTTTGTAGAAGAGGCAGTATATTTAAAGAGTTTAGGGTAATTAAAGATAAGTATGAGAAGGCTGGAGTATGCTCTGAGAATAAGGAGGACTCTGGTTAGATTGAAATGTGTATTTCCTCGTGAGGATGGAGAAGGGCAGGAAGAAGGAAATGAAGCTGGGAAAGTAACTGAGACATTGTGAAGGGTACTCAATGTTGGGCTAAGTTATAGGAAGAACATTTTGCATTTTATGTAAAACTGTTTGAAGATGTTATCTATTGTGCTGTTCATTATTCCTTAATATAAGAACGACCGCAATAAATTCATCTTAAAACTTAGCCTCAGGAAAAAAAATTTCTCCCCCTCCTAGTGCGATGTCTTTTAGTCTGCTTTTAATCAGAAAGCGAGGACTGTGGAACTCATTGTCTTTTCCTCTTTGCCAAGGCTACTGCGAAGCCCAGGCTTGATTTAATGTCCAATTGTACTAACTATCTTATCGCCCTGGTTCTCAGTAAAAAAAAATTTCACCTTTTATTTCGTGTATTTTCTAGTCTACCTTTTACTTTATTTTATTTGCCTTGGGTACAAATTATTATTAAAAACTTCCATAAATTCCTTTTGGAAGTAGGTAGGATATCTTTTAAATATATTTTACTGCTTTATAGAAGAAACTTTGACTCTTGCACTACCATAGGGAGAGGCAATAAGGGGCTGGAACAGGGCAGTGATATGATCAAAGCTTTTTTTTGGCATATTGATGAACTGCTTGCAAGAGACTGCCGGGAAGGGCATTTTATCTCTTGAATAAGGGATGGAATTAGTTTCTGGGAATCCCTGGAGTTGTGGAAGGGCCTGCCAGGTGTGCGTCTGCTATGGGGGCTCTCTGAAGCCCTCCTCGCTCCTACTAAGTTTGAAATCATGTCCTTCACATGCCCAGACTACCTTTTCTTTCATTTTCACAGTGGTCTCTGATTTGGTCATTTTCTAGGACCACCTAGACCACTTTTTTTGGCTCTTACCAGGAAAATGGACTAAAGTTTCTAAGTCAGCAATTCTCTATATCCCACTTTCTGGATTATTTAATGCAACCCTCAATAAAATGACTCTGCATGATGAGTAGACTGTCAGCATCCCAGACCAACAAGAAGAAGCTGCCTCATGGTCTGATGGTCTTGAGGATGTCAAACTTGGCGGTCCCGCTTCTGAAGACCCAGAGCAGGGTGTCTTCGGTAGGGTGCACTTGCCTCCCTCTGCGTACTCAAACATGGGCTCTGTTTCTATGCTGGTAGTCTTCATGAATTCACGGGGTCCTCCCCTGAGAGCCACTGCATATCATTTTCTGTTGGCACCTCACGTATTGCAGCTGCATTGCTGCTGTGAAAATTCATGTTGTTTTTAGCCTTTAAAGTATTCTTATTAGTAGCAGCAACTAAAGCACCTGAGATGTTCTAGGGTAAGAATAGTATCTGACACAGGTCAGGGGTTCATGGAGAACCTTTTGAAAGTGTGTGCAGAATTGTGTGTGTGTGCACTTTTCTGGAAAGGTCTTACTGGATTCTCAAAAGGAATATATTCTTCCTTTAACATTTTATCCAAAAAGAGTTAAGAACCATTCCTCTAAAAAATGACCTTCTCTGGCTTTCTTTCTGACATTCTTGAATATCCATATCAAACCACTTCCTGCAAAGCCTGCTGCTCAAAGCAGCTCTAAGCAGCAGGGACACAGAGACATCCAGAGATCCAAACATCCAGTATGGGAGATCAGCACTGGAGGATGGTGGCACTGGCTGTGCAGCCACCTGCAGAAGCCCTTTAAACTCAAGTGCAGTTTCCAGTGTGGATGGGCAGTTCTTGTCTTCCCAGCTCGGAGCTGTCCAGCTTTTATGTTTCCCAGCTGCACTCTTTGTTCTTGCCCTTTACCGCTATGCCAGCCACTGAGAGCAGCCATGCAGTGTTTTTCCCTTTCAAGTGGCCAAGTAAAGGCCCATTCTCCAAGCTGTACTTGGGGAATATCTCCAGACTTGGTATTAGGAACCATAGCAATAACAAGCTCCCAAAACAAAATTAGATTTTTCTGTGGTCCAGTGAGGATCTGGACTGGAAGTCGTTTGATTTTATTTTGCCTTGCTCTCTTCCCAAGCCCACGATTGCAAAAACACTTTGTGAATCAGAAATGGAAGCATTGTTCTCTGGTAATCACTGAGGAATGTCTTTCCTGAATGGCTGCAGTGGGTATGAATAGCTCTACAGAAAAAAGCAAAACAAAACCTAAGACATTGACGACAGCTATTTATATTCTATTTTGTTTAACAAGCTTTTGTTGAATACCTACTATGTGCTGGTAGAATTCTTATCCGTCTGAGAAGGCCGGTTCATGAAGAGCTATTACACTGCAGTAGGGGCTGTAGGAGAATCAGCAATCAAGGACTGTGGGTCCCAGAAGAGCATAATTAATTCAGCTGGTATATGCATGCGCACGCAAGGGCGGTCAGGGCCTTGCTGAGAGGAGGCAGTGTAGCTGAGAGTTAAAGGAAGAATGTAGTCTCCTGTGTTCTCTTTTGACCCTTTTCATTATGTAAGCATGCATTTTTTACCTTGTGGTGATTGGTATGCACATAATGTTTTATGCTGCCAGTTTTTTACTTAGCATTCCTATACCAATTCCCACCTAGTGATTTGGCCAAAGTATTTATCATTTTTTAAAGCCATAGAGCTTTTTTTTTTTTTTTGCCATCAATGAGCCCTGGTTGCTTAGCCATCCTCTCATTTGTTGGGCTCAACAGAATTTTTCCCAAATACACATCTTTGCTCTCCCCTTCCACCTAACTTATTTCCTTAGGAGCATACTACCGGGTCAAAGTTATGAATGGTTTTACTCCTTTCCTACTGAATGCCTTTTTTCTTTTTATTATGGAAAATATCAAACATAATCAAAAGGAGAAAGATTGCTGTGATGAACTCTCATTTTTTATCAGCGAGTTTCAACAATTATCCAAACTCATGGCAGCTTTAGTTCATCTACAGTGCCATGCACTTCTATCCTAGTTTATTTTTTAATAAACCCCAGACATCATATAATTTCATCTATAAATATCCAAGTGTGTATTTCTAAAGGATAAGGAATCCTTTAAAAAGTATAACCATAGCTTCATTATCACATCTAAAAAATTAATTGTAATTCTTAATATGATAAAATATCTAGTCATCTAACTAAAGTTTAAGATTTCCAGTGTTTTCTGTGGCCATCCTCAGGAGGCTGGTTGTTTGTACCATTGTGTTCTCTAGGGATGGTTTCATTAGCACATCATCCCTAGGTTGGGAATTCTTTACAGAGAAGGGTGCTCTACCTGCAGGTCCTGGCCTCAGAGAGGGAAGGAGAGAGGGAGGACTCTATCTGGGGCCTCTGCTACTTGCCCTCTGTGGTTTATGCTGCAGGAGGTAGTGGATACTGTCCACTCATTACTCAGATTTCCTTGGGTACTGGGCCAGTATATCCACACACTGTTTGACTTGGTGCAACATACGGAAAATATCACACTCCTCCCTTTTGATTCCACTTCATTGAAGAATGAAGTATCATGATGCTGTTTCTTCAGTGCTGAAGAAGCTGGATAGAAACTATGGTTTTTCTACAGTAAAAATACCAAGATGCTAGGAAAATGTGCATTCCCACTGGATTTTAATAATCTTATTTGCATGTTTACCTTAGCAAGTTTTGTTTGGTATTGTTCAAGGTGGCCCAGCTAGAACTACTGTTTAAAGTCACATTGTCATTAATAAGTTATACAACCTGTGTATGATAAGTCTATTAGCTCCAAATATTGTACAAGTAGAAATATATGCTTGTGTTGGGTCTCTTTTTCCTATTTAAATATGGTTGTATTTAAATGTAATCTCCCTGTTTGTTCTTGCTGTTGATATTCCTAATCTTTCTGTTGATGGATAGGAGTAAATTCCCAGATGATTCACAACTCTGTTGTTTGTGGCTTTGGAATGCAAATCACATATGTATATTACATCTGCATCTCCCCCTGCGGCAGCCTGGACTGGCTCTCAGTTTAGTCCTCTTTGATTAGCTGGCTACTCTATCAGGTGGCAAAAAAACAAATCATGGGTGTAACCCACACCAGGACACAGAGGAGTTAATAGTAAAGCCTGGTTAGGATAAAAATGCATTTTCAAAGATATTGGGGTTAGAAGGCTTTTATCCTTATGGAAAATAGTCTTTATAGTCAAAAGGTTTACTTATGTTCAGTACAGCCTTATGCCCTATGCCTAGCTATTTTTGATGAAAGAATTAAATAACTGGATTTTAGCTTTGATTTTGAGTTTTATATTTTATTCCTGGTTTTTATAATATAATATACCCTTTCCTTCTTAATAAAACAATAACAAATTTTTAAGGATTTGCCTCTAAAACAAATACTTCAACACATTGATTATTTTCACTTTTTTATATTTCTCTTCCAGGTATTATCCATATGCATCTTTTTTTTAAAAAAAAAGACAGTTTTAGGTCTTGTTTGTTTTTACATCATTACAAAATGTTTCTATATGTTTTAATAATGATAATTTATAATGGCTATATAATATTCAGTTGAGTTGATATCTATACCATAATTTACTTAGGCATCACTTTTCTATTTCATATTTGAGAAGTTTTAAGAATTTTAAATAATACTATATTGAACATGTGTATAGTTTTTCCCCTTTTTTAAATAGCTTTATTGAGATGTAATTCGTCCATTTAAAGTGTAGTATATTCACAGAGTTATGCAACCATCACTACAGTCAATTTTAGAACATTTTTATCACCCCATACTCATTAGCAATCACCTAGGCAACCACTAATCTACTTTGTCTCTATAGATTTGTCCAATCTGGACATTTTCTATTAATAGAATCATAAACCTATGATCTTTTTTTCCCATTTAAAATATTGTGATAAAACATACATAACAAAAATTACCATTTTAGCTATTTTTAAGTGTATAGTTCAGTGGCATTAAGTACATCCAAAAGTTGTACAACCATCACCACTATCCACCTCTGGAACTTTTTCGTCTTCCCAAACTGAAATTCCTCACCCATTCAACACTAATTCCCAACTCTCTTCCCCCAGCCCCTGTCAAGACCCTTCTACTTTCTGTCACTATGAATCTGACTACTTTGTATACCTAGCATAAGTACATTCATGCAGTACTTGTCCTTTTGTGTTTGGCTGGTTTCACTTGGCATATGTTTTCAAAGTTCATCCATGTTGCCACATGTGTCAGAATTTCACTCCTTTTTATTGCCAAATACTATTCCATTGTATGGATGTACCATATTTTGTTTATCTATTCATTAGTTGATGGACATTTGGTTGTTTCAACTTTTTCGCTATTAGAATAATGCTGCTACAAGCATTCGTGTACAAGTTTTTGTGTGGACATATGTTTTCATGTCTCTTGGGTATGTATACCTGTGAATGGAATTGCCGGGTTGGGTAATTTTTTTCTTAGCAAGAATTTTTTAAGCTGAGTTCCAAAGAAATTATTAAGTTAAAGGATAAGAACCTTTTATGGCATGACATTTGATATCTATTGCCCAAGTTGTTTTTTCAAAGGGTTCTTAATGTATGCTACCTTCAATAATGCAATGTTCTGGTTTCACTGTAACCCTCCCAGCAGTGGGTATTATTATTATTTTTTTAAGTATTAAGAATAAGAATTTAACTTCGTTGTTTTAACGTGGGTGTTTTTTATTCTTATTTGCTATTCTTTCTAAGACTTGGCCTCTGGATGGGAAAACCAGCTAATATTTGAGTCTTACTCTGATGGGCTGCTTTTAACTGCTCCCCACAAATGCCTTTGAATACTACAAAAGCTATGATGGTGGCAAGGAGAGTGTTTCTCTTTACCTAGTTCTGAAAGACAGATCTTGGCAGGAGTTAGTCAAAGCACTCTGGCTTTGCTGAGCACAGCAGGTATGAGCCCTGGGGAACTTTTGGAATGTTTTCTCCAGGCTTGGAATTTTATAATTGCTCTTTGAGGCAGAAAGGAGACCTTCTTTTTTAGACTGGTTCATGGTGATGCCTGTGATCCCTGGCTGGTCTGGTAGGCTGATTGGTGCCTGATAAACAGCCCGGTGATGGTCTCGTCTGCCCACACTCTAGGAGGGACTTAGGGTAGCCTCTGCATTCTCTGTCTGAAGGCTGTTGTAAAAGCCTTGGAGACAGTCATCTTCCCTTTTGCCTTCCCCACGTGAATTCAGTCTTTCTGGAGGCCCAGTCCACATATGCATGTGTCAAGAATTGTAGTTCATATTTATTGCACACTCAACATGTGCCAGATTTCCTGTTTTGTGCTTTATAGCACTAATTCATTTTATCTTTTTAACCATTCTGTTGAGGAGATATGACTATTTTGCCTATTTTATAGATGACTAAACTGAAATTCAGAGGTTAAGAAATCTGCCCAGGGTCAAATGACCTAGGACTGACCCCTAGTGCATCAAATTCAAAACCATGCCCTTGACCAAGTGCTGTCCTGTCTCCCTTTTTCACTGAGCACTTTTGATAACCTGCCCCTGCTTCCTGCTTGTCGTCTCTGCACTCCAGTACAGCCCTCACGCTGTTGCCAGAGTGATCTGTCTCAAACATAAATACTGTTGTCACTCCTGTTGGAAAGCCCCTTCCATTGGCTCCTGCAGAAAACCCGACTCCTTACAGAAAATGAAAGGACTCTCCCCAGCTGGCCTCCTCTCACTGCTTCCCTTCACCTAGCATTTCCATCTCAGCCCTGGCAGGCCCTCAGATCTCTGCTTAGCCAGTTCCTACTGCCTGTGAGGCTCCTCTCCTCCTCCTCCAAATTGCTGCTCTTCCATTTTACCGGGTCCTTCCTTAGCTTTTATAAACCCTTCCCCTCCCTCTCTTCAGCATGATTAACTATTCCTCTGTCATCTGTTGGCCCTTGAGTCTTTTTTTTTTTT
>NW_006433941.1:5063732-5089558 GCF_000325575.1 Pteropus alecto
CTCTTCCTCTCTTATTTGTGTGCCCTTGTGTTTTTTTTTTTTTTTTTTTTTTTTTACCGTACCCTCCTACTATAACACTCATCACATTGTGTACTAGCTGCTTGTTTGCAGTTCTCCTGCCTGGGACCTCCTTAAGGGCAGAGCTCCGTTTTGCTTATTTTTCTGTTCCACCCTAGCACAATGCCTGGCAGGGGCGGCGTCTCAGTTAAAGTTTTAAACTGAACTGAGAAGCCTTTGGATGGCCTTTCCTGTTTCCCCACCCCAAGCACTGGCATTCAAGTCTCCTCTGAGTATGTATGTCTCTGTAATCAGGAGCTGCTAGAACAAGGGCTGGTGCTAGGGCAGTGCACAGTTAAATTTGTAGACACACCTCATCTCTTCTCTCAGAGTGCACATGAGCAAGGTGAACAGCCTCCAAAGAGGCACTCTGGGGAAAGAAGAAAATTGGCAGCATAACCACTTTGCTTTAATGCAGCTCTAACCTGAGCATGAGCTCCCAGGGGACCTTTTATCTTCCCAGTCAACTGGCCCACCTACCTGGCTGTTAGAGAGCAACCGCTGGGTTGGGACAACCCACTGGCACCATTCTTCTGGCCTGGGCCTGGCTCATGCAGGGGCCCCTCCTCCTCCAGGTGCCCATTGTCATCCCAGCCCTAAATCTGTGTCTCTCCCCAACTCCTCTCTCACATACTTATTTACTCCACACATAAAATATTCCATGAAGTACAAAAATGGGAATACATCAAACAAGTGGCTCTGCTTGTAGAGAACACACCCCAAATGCATTTTAAATTCGTGGATTCCCCTCAAGGGAATTCCAGTTAAAAAAGGACTTGGATCAGCAGCCTCGGGCCTGTGCGGCTAACAAGCTTCTATTTTTCTCTGTTGTTTGGCTGTCCTGAAGGGCTTCTTTGTTTGGGGAGTGGGAGGATGTGGTGTCCTAATTTGGCTGGGTGGAATTGTGGCTCACACAGAACTGCCCTGTGGAACTGAGTGCTCCAGACCAGAGAATAAGTTAAGTAGTGATTTTGTGAGTTTGTTGGTCTTTAAAGAAAATAGAAAATTAAAAAGAGGGGAGGTCAAGAAGCTGCCAGTGGAGAGTGAGCAGCAACACTATGTTGTTCCCTTCTCCCCCCACACGCCTTATTTCCAGAGGTCCAGGAAATGTGACATCTGTTTTGAGTAACTTATGGGGAATCTTCTTACTAGATGGTCTCTGAGATGTTGGCTTTTTGACATTTATATTCCTCAAGAAATTGTGCTGTGGCTGTTTCTTCATCTTGCAGGTAGGCCAACTCCTTTGGGGGCTTCATTCCAGAATGGAAGCCCCTGTGCTTCTTCTGAGCATGGAGCTCTCTGGCTCAGAAACCCAGAAATCAGAAAAGCTGGAGATATTTGCAAGATCCGAGGGCATTGAATCTGCTGGGCATAGCTCATGGGTGGCTATTTACCTGTAGGTGGCAGTGGTGACACAGGAATGCTTAAGGCGGGAGCTGAGGGGAGTGCTGGCAGAACCCTTTTCAGAAAAGCTGTAGTAATAATAAAACTAATAGTGATGATTATGGCCTGTGAAGCAATGTTACTCTGTGTTAGTGGCTTTGTCAAGTGCTTTATGTGTGTTATTGAATTTACTCTCACAACTGTGTGTAAGAAAAGTGCTATTATTAGTGCATTTTACAGATGACAGAAAGGCTTAGAGAGGTCAAGTTACTGGCCTGGGGTCATACAATAATTGGCAGAACTAGGACCAACCAAAGTCTGAGTTCAAACCCCCTTGCTCATACTTTCCACTGTGATGCCCATTTCTCCTGCTTCTGAGTCCAAAAGGAAAATGCAGAGACAACTAGGAACCCGTTTCTGATCTCACCAGACTGCCCAATGCCTGTTACCCAGGGGCTTCAGAGGGCTTACACTCATCATTTCACTTCTAAAAGGGCTCTTGTCAGCATAAGGTTGGGCACTTCTGAGGAAATGAAGATGTCCTGCCTTCATGCAGCTTCAAGTTTAGATATGGAATATACTCATGGCTCATTAAGCCAAAAAGGTTGGAAGAACCTCTCAGAACAAGCTTAGTCCTTGCATGGACTGTACTTTCAGGTGCCGATGCCTATCAGAAGGCATCACTTAGGGATGGTATCAAAGGAGGCTCTGGAGAAGAGATAGGATTGGAACTAAGCATGGGCAGGTAGGCTGGAGTGAAGGCTTTCCAACCAGAAAGAAGTCTGAGGTTATTTCCTCAGGTCTAGAAACAGAGAGACAGGCCCCTTGGCCTGCAGAGTCTTCCAGATCTTGACACGGTTCCCGCTTTCACCTTCCATCAGATAACCTATTTTTCTGTAGAATAAGGACTCAGATACATCTTTTCTTCAGCTTTGTTTACTTTCACAGTGTATGATGAGGTTTTGTAAAAGTATATGTAAACCTAGGGATACCTACTTTCATCACTTCTATTCAACACGGTATTGGAAGTTCTAGCCAGAGCAATTAAGGAGGAAAAAGAAAGAAATGGCATCCAAATGGGAAAGGAAGGAGTAAAATTATCTTTGTTTGTTGGTGACATGACCTTATATGTAGAAAACCCTAAACATTGTGTGGGGGGAAAAAAACTGTTAGAACTAATAAATCCAGCAAAATTGCAAGATACAAAATCAACACTCAAAAATCAGCTGTGTTTGTATAAACTAACAATGAACAATCCAAAAAGGAAATTAAGAAAACAATTCCAATAGCATCTAAAAGAATAAAATCCCTAGGAATTAACCAAGGAGGTAAAAGTCTTACATACCGAAAGCTACAACACATTGCTGAAAAAAATTAAAGAAGACTTAAATAAATGGAAAGACATCCCATATTTATGGATTGGAAGGCTTATTATTTTTAAGATGACAATACTACTCACAGTGATTTATAGATTCAATGCAATCCCAATCCAAGTCCCACCAACGTTTTTTTGCAGAAATAGCAAAAGCCATTCTAAAATTCACATGGAATCTCAAGAGACTCCAAATAGCCAAAACAACCTTGAAAAAGGACAAAGTTGGAGGACTCACACTTCCTGATTTCAAAACTTACAGTAATCAAAATAGTGTGGTATTGGCATAAGGACAGACATATAAACTAATGGAATGGAATAAAGAGCTTGGAAACAATCTCTCCTGTATATGGTCAATTGATTTTTAAGAAGGATGCCAAGACCATTCAAGCAGAAAAGGATAGTCTTTTCAACAAATGGTTCTGGGAAAGCTGCATATCCACATGCAAAAGAATGAAGTTGGACGCTTACCTTAAAATGGTAAATTTTATGTATATTTTACCACAGAACCACACACAAAAAAAAAAGTATACATAGGCCAACATTCTATCAGAGTATAGTGGGGAAGTATGAGTATGGGGGGACAGGTTGGTATTAGACATTGTTCGGGCTGTTACCTCATTTGACAGGAAACCTACGGCCCAAGAAGAAAAGGGGATAAATAATTCAAGAGCTTGGGATTGTCAGTGGCAGAGCCAGAACTAGAACCAGGGTCATTTGATCTCCCTATCCTCCTCTTGGCCGTGAGCTCCTTGAGGGCTGGAACTAGGTCTGTCTTGCCTTCTACTCTGTCCCCAGTGTCCAGCACTTGGTAGCCATGTAGTTCATTTGTGTCTTTTGGATGACTGTGTGGGCATTCCTTCCCCTAAGTTAGGGTTCTCAGTCCCTGCTGCACGTTAAACCACCTGGGGAGCTTGTAGAGCCTGTCAGTACCTGGGCTTTGTGCCCCAGAGGTTCTGATTGGAAGGTATGAGGTGGGATCCAGGGAAGGATATTTTTTAAAGGCTTTCTGGTGATTCTAACCTGCAGTCAAGGTTGAGAACCACTGCTCTATATCATGCCTTCCTCCAATACTCTCCAGCTGGGAGTGAGGGGCAGAAGCTTAGTAGATTTCTCTGGAACTTCACACAGTCTCTGGCTGGTTCATTCTGGCTTCTCCTGTTGTCCTGTGTGCTCTGCTTACAGAGGCATGTCACAATGTGTGTGTGGGAGTTGCCATTAATTTCCTCCCAGCTACTCGGCACCAGGGCACAGGTATCAAAGCCATTGTTCTCCTCTCTACTAGATCAGGCTAGACTGTATCATGACCAACTGCCTATCTGCCTCTCCAGTTATACTGACCTCTTAAGTCAGGGTCTTAACCATCTCACTCTCTTCAGCTCCAGGGATAATGCATGGCACATCTCACCTCAGACCCATGAGTAAATGTCATGGGGACCATGGGGTTTTATTTCACCTTAAAGTTACAGGGAAAGCTGCCTCACTACTCTGTAGGCTGGTCAGATTGTGTTTTGTGTACCTTCTTCTGGGCCTGTTTTCTTCCCTTTAAGAGGAGTGAGGGAGGAGTAGGGACTGCTGTCATAGGAAAGGACATCCTATAAAGTAGGGATGTGTATTTGGAATTCATTCTCTTGTCTCCACAGTGGAAGAGAAGCAGCTGCAATTAACAGTCTTGAAGCATGTTAGGAATCTGAAGCAATAGGCAATAATGGTTTTGTGTAGAATGTTGGGGTTGATTTTTCTTTCCACCTGATGGATAGATGAGAACCTGCCTCACTAGCATATAGTAATCCAGAAGGTTCATCTCACATTATTGGCGCGTGATATCAGATGAGCTTCCTGCCCATCTAAACCCTTTTTTCTTTTTTCTCCACATCTGGCACAAAGTAACCCTGAATGCCATTGCTTTGTGCCAGCACCTCTGGGCTCCTACCCACAGCTTTGATGGCTGGAGAGGTAGATAATTTGGCTACCTTGTCTCCATTCTCACGAAAGGGATGTTACTGAATGCAAAATGCTAAAATCAGCCCTCTTTTGCCTTCTGGTGCTGGCTGCTTCTGAAGTCACTATATTTAACATCAAAGTGTAAAAAGCAGCAGCCAAGAAACCAAGCCATGGGGTTGTAAAGCTCCTCCCATCAGGACTGCCTAGGATTTCAGACTGGGAGCAGGCGAGGGGAGGGGGTGCAGAAAAACCATACCGGAGAGAGCACTATCACTACCGTCAGGGATGAGGCTTCAGGGCATCCTGGCCCTCATCCTACACCAGGCTGGAGGCAACTATTCTAAGTGGAGAAAATGTCATGGCAACAGCATCAAGATGACATACTCTCTTGCACTGAATGTTTAATGGGAATCGTGTCTCCCTCTGCCCAGCTTTGCTCTACCCTGCTCAGCCCTACCCAGCCCTTTGCAGCCCTGCTCTGCCGAGCTCTGCTCAGCCCTGCCCATTCCTGTTCTACCCCTGACCAACAGCATATCACCAAGACCTCTGAGAGTTCAGCCCTTTGCAACCAGGGTCACTGGTGTTTTAATCTTTATCCATCCCAAGAGCTGGTTGGTAGGAACGACTTGCCTCATTGCTCCCTGGAATATTGTGTTTCTGCTGTTGCACCAGGATTTATTTTAGGTTTTGACAATTACATGACCAAAGAAATGAGATTAAAGTTTGTTTCCTCTGGCCGGGGGACAGGACCAAGTGAGGGAGCCCTTACTGAGTGGCTGCAGTTCCAGGAGCAATCAGATACAACTTTGTTCCCATTGCTGGGAATTGTTTTATGAGGAGAGAAAAATAAGAACTGGTTTGAACTCCTTCGTCGGTCTTACTTCCCTCATCTGTTTTAGCAGAGCCAAATATCCACAGTTGTGTTTGTGTGGCATTTCCAGAAGAATGAAAGGAAAGAAGCATTCTTTTGGGGTTGGTTCTTTATAATCAAAACAAGTATATATCTTGTAGCTTGAAAACTCAGAATCCCAATAATTGAATAGAATGCGCTGACCCGGAGATAAGTTATCATGCCTTTGAACCTCTTCCTGGTATTCTTAGAGGAAGGGAGAGGGTGAATATAAGGTTAATGGATTCTGCTGCTAAACTGAACTTAGAAATGAGGTTTCATTGATTTAATATTTCCTCTATTAAGCCTCCCAAGACAGTGTCCCTTGTGGCCCTACCTGCCGCGGTCCAGCCACGACAGGATCCAGGGGGCCCCGAAGGTGGGCAAGGCGTCGGCGCGGGAGACAGTCGACTACACAACTCAGAGGCGGTGTGACACTGTTCTGTTTTATTGTGATTTGAGTACAACTTTTATACTTTTTATTTTGGCATTTGATTATACTTTGTAGTTAAGGTAGCAGGGAGTTAAATTTCTGTGGTTAGGCGAAGCAGAAAATCTTATAGAGTATATTATTATTAATGTTCATGATTAACTAGTACATTTTTCTCTCAATCATTAGAACAGAACTACCTGAAGGAACAATCTAAACTTTTAATTCTTATATCTATTACGTAAGATACAGTTTGATTTAAGTAAAGGTGATAGATAGATGTATTCATAACAGCAAGCATTGGCTTGTGGGCAGACATTGTTCTTCTTTCTGCCTGAAGAAATCTTTTAAATGCTATTTGATTTATGCTATATCTAAAGTTCAAGCTGAACCTTTCTCATAGCTGTTCAAAAGTTTCCTTGGTGCAGTATTGAGGAAAATATTTATAAAAATCAGTTTTACAAAGCTGCTTTTGTAAGCTAAGTTTCTGTTCCTTTGTTTTTTAAGCACTAAGGAGGTCCTGACCTAGCCAGCCTTTCTATAAAACTTAAACTACTATAAGGCACATGAATTCCATCTTTATTCACCATACATATGCTATCTTCATTATGAACTCCTGTATAAGACAAAGGAGGATCAGGTAATCTTTTCATACTATTAGCCCCGCTAGGTGGATACCAGAGTTTTCCATTTATCCAGTAGGCCACAAAAGGAGGCCCTTCCATAGTAGGCACAGGCTTATAAGTAAATTTCTTATCCTTTACTAATTTTTCTACTAACTGCGTGGGAACAGGAGTATAAGCTGGTTCTAGTAATTCAGTTTGTTATAATTTATTCATAACATCTTTAAGAGACGCGTCAAAAGAAATTTCCCTTAATAATTGTTCAAATAAAGGGTTTATGCATTCCGGACACATCAGGGTGACTAGAGCTGATTCCATACGTGGGGAATTTACTATGTTTTCCTCAGAGCCAATTTTGAGGAAATCCATTTGTACAGCGTTTACACTTACTAGAATTTGTGCTACCCAAATTCCCCCTATTAATAGGATCGTTTCTAAGAAACCAATTATTCCTAAACACATGCCACGTCCTCATTCTTGACGATGCATTCCTTGAAGCCTCTGTCCCCATCTCCGGATCTTGTCACGCAGTAGGGTAGAAAGAGGACGCGGCACCTACCAAAATGCAATCTCAGTACTTTCTTTCCATTGAGAGTCTATGCTGCAGCTTCAGCTGTGACTGGGACAGATAAATGCAGGATGGCCCTTTTGGCCAGCTGGCCTCTCCCCTTGCTGGCTTAGAAGGGTAGCAAGCCAAAGTCCTGCAGGCAGAGCTGCTTTATTAGGATTGGCCTCCTCCTGAGGAGACTGCTGAATTTGTGATCGCAGATACTCCCCTGCTGTGTGTGACGCTAGAAGTGAGTCACCTCATCTGGATGTGGACACCTTGAAGCGGGAAAGGGCTGTTCAGAGACATTGTGGCAAGTAGAGGAGGGGACTGGAGGCACAGATCATTTCATCTACACACCTACCTGCTCAGGAACCTTGCTGCAGCCTCCCAGACAGTTGGGGCCTCACCTGCCTCTGGACGAAGCCCTCAGGGGAAGGCAGCACACTGTTGCCTATTGCTAGATACTGTCCCCTGCCTCCCCTGTCTGCCTTCCTGTAGCCTCTTTTTTTCTCTAGGCTAGACTGGTGCTTCGAGCTATTCTTCCTGGGTGCCTACTCCTACATTTACCCTTCCTACCCTGTCTGCCCCCACCCCCGTCACCCCCCATGGCTCTCATTTACCCTATAAGCCCAGCAGTGCTATTTACTGGCTTTGTGATGTGGCCTCTCTTTCACATGCATACAGTGGGTGGGGGAAGGGAACGGTGTCTCTGGGGCCTGTCTCTGATGTGGCTTCTTATCCTTTCTCTCTCTCACCGCACATGCACTTAACTCCTCTTGTAAGTAGACATCAAATACTGCTTCTGTCCCTGCCAGACTGGCACCATCTGTAGACTTGGGTTAAGGTTCCACAGATCTTGGAGCCTTCCCAGTGCCCTGCCCAGTCCACTGCATGCATGGCATTCGTCTGAGGCAGATCACCATTTGTGGGTGGGTTTGCTTCTATGAGTTAAAGAGTCTTTGGGTGCCAAGGTGATGAATAAAGAGTGAAACTTGGGGATATGTATTTTTTGGTAAAAATTAAAACAATGAGGCTTTTTAATGCAAGCTGAAGGCTGTTGCATGAGCAGTAGCTATATTGTTGGAGTATGTTGTCACTGCTTGTAAGTACAACCTTTGAGTGTGTGAGTTCTAGTATGTTATGTAAAAAACAAGTGTCACTTCTCCATAGCTACATCCAGTAAAACAAGGACACTTGCAGCATGTACAGAGATCATCTGTTTTATTATTTGAGTATCAGTGTGAGTAGCCCTCTCATGAATTGTATAGTTAGGATAGGGCAGGTTTAGAATTCATCTAAGATAGCAACTTCAAATCCAAACTCTGCCTTTGCTAGCAGCTGGGGCAGTATCGGGCAAATGCCTAGGCTCCAGAGAGACCTGAAATTGAATGTCCGTACCACCAATTCAATTATGTGATCCTGGCCAAGTACCCAACCTTCCAGAACCTCATTTCTTTCTTTTTAAATGCGGGAAGAAATAATGTCAACCTTAGGAGGCCCTTTTTTTTTAATTAAAAAAAAATTATAAATTGTGTTAAAATCATAAAAGTTACCATCTTAATGATTTTTAAGTGTTAAGTAATTCACATTGCTGTGTAACCAGCCTCCAGAATTTTTTCATCTTGTAAAACTGAAACTCTGTACCCATTAAACAACAACACCCATTCTGCTCTCCCCCAGCAACCACCATTCTACTTTGTATCTCTATGAATTTGACTGTTCTAGGTACCTCATATAAGTGGAATCATACAGTGTTTGTCTTTTTCTGTTTAGCTAATTTCACTTGGCAAAATATCCTCCGGGTTCATTCATGTTGTAGCATGTATCAGAATTTCTTCCTTTTTAAGACTGAATAATATTCCATTGTGTGTATATAACACATTTTTTTATCTCTTCATTCATTGATGGACACTTTGGTTGCTTCCACCTTTTGGCTTTTGTGAATAATGCTGCTATGAATATGGGTATACAAATATCTCTTTGAGACCTTGCTTTCAATGCTTTTGGGTATATACCCAGAAGTGGAGTTGCCAAATCTTATGGTAATTCTTTTTAAAATTTTGAGGAACTGCCATACTACTTTCCATAGCAGCTACATCATTTTATGTTCCCACCAACAGCATACAGGGGTTCTAATTTCTCCACATTCTCGCCAGCACTTGTTACATTCTGTTTTTTTGATAGCAGCCATCCTGATGGGTGTAAGGTAGTATCTTAATGTGTGGTTTTGATTTGCATTTCCCTAATCTTTAGTGATATTGAGCATTTTTTTTCATATGCTTGTTGGCCATTTGTATATCTTCTTTGGAGAAATATCTGTTCTGGTCCTCTTCTCATTTTTTAATTGGGTTGTTTTTTTTATTGTTGAGTTATAAGAGTTCTTTATATATGCTGGATATTAACTTCTTATCAGATATGTGATTTGCAAATATTTTCCCTCATTCTATAGGTTGCCTTTTTACCCTATTGATTGTGTCCTTTGATGCACAGAAAGTTTTTTATTTTTATGTAGTCCAATTTATCTATTTTTTTCTTTTGTTGCCTATGCATTCAGTGTCATATCCATGAAATCCATTACCAAATCCAGTGTTATGAAGCTTTTCTTTTACGTTTTCTTCTAAGAGTTTTAGCTTATAGGTTTAATCTTTTATCCATTTCGAGTTAATTTTTGTCTGTGGTATATGCTAAGAGTCTAATTTCATTCTTTTTCATGTGGATATCCAGTTTTCCCAGCACCATTTGTTGAAAAGACTGTCCTTTCCTACTGAGTGGTCAGGAAGTCATTTTGTAGATGAAATAAAATATTGTATATGAAGCTCCCAACACCATACCCAGCCGTGACTTAAAAAATGATGGTCCCTCTACCTCTCCCTTATCTGAGATGTAGTTTTTAACTACTGAAGTAAATTTTTAATAATTAGAATGGCAAATACCTAATAGTACTGACTGTGTGCCAGGCTCTGTTCCAAGGGCTTTACATATATAAACCCACTGAATTATAGGTATCGTTGGGTACCGTTGTTTTAACTAGTTTACAAATAAGAAAATTGGGTACATTGAAGTTAAGTAATTTACCCAAGGTCAAATAGCTATTATGTGGTAGAGCCTATATTCAAACCGAGATAGTTTGGCTCCAGAATCTGTTTGGGGTGATCTTTAATAGCTTAGACCTATCATAAGCCTTTCAGTCTGGAGTTTGCTAAATGAAGGACAGACAGTGTTATGACGTTGATCTTTAGGCCCAGATCTCTTGCTGGGTGTTCTCTTGTGAAAGCAGCACCTCCAGAACTCCTTCGTTGGCTTAGCCCATCTGCTAGGGAGGAGAATGTGGTAGTTCTGGTCACTTCCTGTTTCCTGCCAGGACCCCTTTGTTCCAGGAGAAATGTAAACCAGTTTTGTTTCTTAACTTTACAGAAAAGGCAACAGATGGCTCCCTGCAAAGCGAGGACTGGACGTTGAACATGGAGATCTGTGACATCATCAATGAGACGGAGGAAGGGTATGTGTGTTCTCTCCATCCCCTCCTTTGAAGCTTGTCAGCTTCTGGGTGTCACTCAGAGCCTGTTGGGGCTTAAGGGTATCGATGTTATACTTTTAGTTTTGTTTTTAGTCTGTTTGCCTTGGCATTTAATACACTGACACTCTTAATTATTTTTTTCTCTTTCCATCTAATCTGCCCCTACTTCCCCAGTGGCAGCGCTAAGTTAGAGCAGTGATGACCTCTTTTAATAACCTGCTTTTAATGACAAGTAAAAATGAAGTTGCTTGGTTACTTGGTCCCCTGTGGTCATTGGTCTCACCCTTCCTTCTCAACCACTGCCTCCCCTTTGCAGATGTGAGTCTGTCTCTTCCCTCCTTTGCTTGACTAGAGCCCCAGCAGTCAGAGAGAGCCTGCAGTGTCCACAGAGGGGGGAAGAGAGTGAGAAAATAAGCGTGAGGTATAGAGCAGCTGAGTGTTTCTAGCGTGGATGAACTTAACCCACAGGCTGCCCCTCACCTATCCTTTTGCTGCTGGATCTGTTCTTGTTGATTTGCATGATAGATCCTCCTCTTCTACATTACAACATTCTAGTTATACTTCTTCCAAGGTAGTTTGTATTTGGCCTCCTGTCCACATTATAAAAATGGAATTTACTGTCACCATGCCATCTTAAACCATCTCCAGAGCTGTGAGCTGTGAGAACACCCTTGACTGAGGCAGCCTTAAGCTTACATCGTGACACTGTCACAGCTTTGTCATCTATAAACTGGGGACCAGCCCCTTCAGTTAGGCCCTGCTTTCATTAAACAGATATGTTCTAAGTGATGACCTTGTGCCAGGCCCTAGTTTAAGTCCTGAGGACACAGCAGTGAACAAGATAGATAGACTTCCTCTCCCTGGGGAGCCAACCAGCCAGAGTGGGGAGGCAACCTATCAGCAACAAAACTAGAACACAAGACTGTATTGGTGACAAGACTGTGGAGGGAAATGAAGCTGGGAGGAAGAGGCTGGGAATTAGCCATTTTTAAATGGTGTAATCAAGGAAGGCCTCACAAGGTGACATAGAACAAAGACGTGAAGGAGATAAGGGGGTGAGGTGTAAGGATTATACCAGGGAAGAACTTTCCAACAGAGCAAACGGCAAGCACAAAGTCTTTGGACAGAGGATGTCTTAGGTGTTTAAAAAATAGCAAGGAGGCTATGGGGCCAGAGCAGAGTGAGTGAGGAAGAGGGTACCAGGAGGTGAGGTCAAAGATGTCGGGGATACAGATAACACGAGCACCACAGTGACGGGAATCCCTGGAAGGATCTGAGCAGAGAAGGGGCATGGTCTTACGTTCATTTTAAAGAGATCACTCTTTAAAATGGCTACCATATTCAGAATAGCCAGGCGAGGGGTGGGCCAAGGGCAGAAACAGGGAAACCAGTTAGGAGGTTATTAGAATAATCCTGGTCTGAGATGGTGATGGCTTTGACTAGGATGATAGAGGAGGGAGTGAGAAGTGGCCAGATTCTGAATATATTTAGAAGAGGAACTAATGAAATTTGCCAACGTGTGTATGAGTGAAGAGTCAAGAATAAGGGATTGAGCAGGCTAGGGGTGCAGAGATCAGCAATTCAGCTAAAATCCTTTAGATTGAGCTGCCAGTGAAGCCTCCGGCAGGTAATACTGATAGGGTAATGACACAAAGGGGTCTGGAGTTTGGGGCAGTGGCCTGTGCTAGAGATGTGTGTTTGGGAGTCTTCCATGAAAGATGGCCTTGATATTTCTGCAATATCAGTGTAGGTGATTAGCTTGGTGTCTGGCACACAGATGACAATCACAGAATTAGCGGGAACTCCACATTTCTAATGCCATAATCACTGGGTCATCTTCCTGCAGACCCAGCTGGGCTCCTTATTCATGTCCCCCTCAGACACCACTCATTCATTCATTTATCCAGTTGCTCAGCCACATTTATTGACCCCGGATGAAGGCCTAGCTGGTGAGTGTGCCATGGCCACTCTTGAGGCACTCATTGGGCAGAACCAGATGAGCTGTGGCTGAGACGTGTGCCAGTTGCTTCAGACTCAGAGGGAGAAGCAGTGGGGATGCCTTCTGGAGGGTCAGGCTTTGGGCTGAGCCTCAAGGATGGAAGGAAGAGGAGAAGTGTTCTGTGTAGCTATGGGTGGCATAAAAAGGGCAGCGCGGTGGGGGTACAGTTGGTCTGGGTGTGCAAGGAAGAAGTTGGGGGGGAGGTCCTGGAACAGAGGCTGGAAAGGTGCTTCAGGTCAGGTTATAAAGAGCATTTTTCCTGCATCATTTTCTAGAGTTGGTCTGTACCCCGAGGCGGTCCATTTACCTTTGCCCCCATCCCTCTGCAGGCAGAGGGTCTCTTAAACTCTCAGAACTCATGTTACTCCCTTGCTAATTAGCCTTTTCTCAGGGTGAAAATCCTTCTTGGACCCTGCAGGATAACCTAGCCCTCTACTGCTCCATTTTGGATCCTTTCCCCTTGTCCTCACCCTTTAGCCCCACTGATCTTTCAGTTTCTTGAACCTTCCACATCCCTGTACCCAGTTTGCAATTCTCCGCAAATGTGAGAGACATACATACATACACATGTGTGGGAGTGGGACCTGCTCATTCCAAAGAGAACGAGGCCTCCTTCCAAGGTCTGGGAGCCAGGTCAGCTGCTTTTTACAATACTCAACACGCTTTCCTCCTGAAATGGCCCATACTCTTGTTCTTGCATTTTTCAGTGACAGCCCCTTAGTGCTACCCAGAGATTTCCTGTCCTTGTCTGTGCTGTGAGGTGACTGCCAAAATCTTTCCGCATAAGTCTGGCTAACGGTTGGTACCCTCCACTTTCATCCTGCTTCAGGGCTCTGGGCCTGGTGTTCCCTCTGTTCCCCGCTCACCTCTCCTTTTCACTGACTAATTCTATCATTCACTGCATCTCAGTTTGAACCTCATTTCTCTGATACTCCTCCCTCCTGATTTGGACAAGTTACTCTCCCCACCCCCGACCCCATTATGTGATTTCATAATACTCTGTGTTATACTCATCACAGTTTAAACTTATATATTTGTGTGATGTTTATTAGAGTATCTGTCTCACCCCCAACTCCCCTAGACTGCACTCCATGAGGACAGAAATTCTGTTTTACTCACCATTTTATCCCTAGCACCTAGCATAATATGGATATAATTGGCTCTAGACAAACATTTGTTATATAAGTGAATAAATGAATGAAGTCCCTAGGAGGAATGCAAGCATGTGACCATGATTGTAACACAGTGCGACAAGTGCTCTGGGAGAGAAGTTTATAGAACTAACAAGAGAGAGACTAGAGCAATAGCAGTTGATTGGCCTTGGAGCCGTCAACAGCAAAGGCTTCTTGGAGGAGGTAGCACCCAAGTGGAGTCTTCCATCAGCCAAGAGAGGGGATAGAAGGCAGGGGAGGCAGGTAGACACCCAGGCTGGAGGGGCATGAAACAGAAAGGGGAGTGTAATGGAATTAGGGGCATAGAACCTGGAGCCACCAGCTTGGGCTGGAATCCTAGGTCTTCTATTCACTTACTGTGTAACCCTGTGTAAATTACTTAATCTCGCTGTGTCTTAGTTTCCTCATTAACAGATAGAGGTACCAATAGTATCTATCTTATGTGTTCACTGCCCTTACTCTGTCTGCCATTCTCTGAGTACTTGCCATGTGCCAGGCAGGCCCCCATCCTGAGCCCTGGATTACACCAGCTCATGCAGCAACCCCCGCACCCCCAATAGCCCTATGAGGTAGGGACAATTTATATTAATGTTGAAGAAACTGAGGCCCAGAGTAGTTTGGTCACTTGCCAAACATCTCACACCACAGCTAGGAAGGGCAGATGCAGGGTACAAGCCTAGGTGCACCTAGCTCCATCTACTGAAGTTCTTCTGCCTGTACTTCTTTGATTTATTTAAAGCTCTTCCTCTGGAAGGCTGGGTCTGGCTGGGTGCCACACAGGCCCCTCCCTGGGCTTTCCCTAATGTTCAGGGCCAAGGTCACCTCCAGCCTGAGGCTTTGTGTGGCAGTCCCTTGTGTCCTGGATCATTGGTCACTAGGCAGGAATGTCTGGCTGAGTAGCCTACCCAGGAGTGTTTACCAGGCCTCACCCAGTCCTACCTAATTAGGGCACAGGCACATAGATTTGGTAAGTGCTCTCCAGTTCTGATGGGAGGCTCTGATGTGGATCCACTGACTTGGGTTGTGTTCATGACCATTTCTGGGCCTTTTCCAGCTCACTGAAGCTTTGTCTGTGCCCCAGCCTCTAAACTGGAGAGGGCACAGAGGAGTAACCACTGCATAAATGAAATAGAGAGAGGTAATAGCTGAGGGGCGAAAAAAAGGGGGGAGGAGGGGTTCCGGGTCAGCAGAGCAGCCATGTCCTCCACGGAGGAATAAGGAGGAGAATCTCAGAAGTGGGAGTTCTGGAGCTGAAGGACAAGATGAGTTCAGTATTACTGAAAAGAAAGGGTCTTATGTATGAGTCTGGGGTCTGAGGTGAGTTTGGGGAGGCTGAGGATGGCCCAGAGGCCAGATCTGAGGCCCTGGTGGCTGCCCTAAGGGGCCTGACCTCCTCTCTGAAAGCTATCAGGGTTTAGGGCACCTCAAATGTGTCCTTCCCTCAGTTTTTCCTGCTCCGTCATGACTCGATTCTTCCTTCTCTCCTTTCTTCTTGTTTCCAGCTCCATGCTGTGTAATCTGCTGCTGCTTCTTGAAACTTTGCAATTTCTCTGACATGCTTTTGATCCTCCTCTCTGCAGCTTCTCCCCCAGGGAGAGAGATAAATACTTGCTTTTGTGCTCACCCAGTCACTCCCAGTCGGTACTTCCCGAGGATGAATTTTCATTTTAACTCCAACCCAGGAGCCTGCTGACTCTCTGATTTCCCTCTACCGCCATCACCCCCACACCAGGAGAGCTCTGAGTGTGCTATGCTCTGTGAGCTATAAGTGATTGCAGCCCTTGGAGGTCGTCCCCATTTTTCTGCGCCATGAAAGTTCAAGGGGAGAGGAATGAGACTAGATTGAGAGGGATGGCAGCTGTGGGTCAGGGCTAACTGAGGCTTGGCAGAGCTCTTCAGAGAGAGGAAATCAATCCATGCTACTGGCCAGCAGCCGCTGACCTTCATCAGCTCAAGTCCACAAACAATCCTTAAAGCCAAGAGCTTGTCAAGTCCCATATTTGCAGAAATCAGCATTCCTGTTTGGAAACTGCAGCCATACTGCAAACACACTTGGCAGGGACTCATTCCCCAGAGAGCCTCATCCCATTAGTCCTTGGACTCAAGAGCCAAGAATTCCATGTTTCAAGTTGGGAATGGGAAATAGGTCTCAGGTATTTTTAAATTTCTTCTAGAAGCCTTGCCTTACTGCTGTGTTTCTGTCTAAACTGGGCTGATTAGCAGAGCTTTCACCCCACCCCCCCCCTCAACTTCCTCATACACATTTGAAAGGACTTTTTCATTTGGTAAATAGATGATAAATATTTCAGAGTTGTAGGAATAGGAGGTCCCTGACTTACCGACTTTCAACTTTGGAAAGACCCAGGTATGTTGACATGTCAATCTGTAGAAGGCTGGCGCCTACTTGTGAGAGCAAAAGGCAGGCCTGCAGCCAGAATGGTAGAATGCAAGTGATGGGACATCAAGGGGCAGGAGCTTCATGCCAGAGACGGCTCTTAGATAACATGTTAGACACAAAGACTGCACCTAATAGGTACTCTTAGAGGGCTGGCTGGGGACCCTAACCCAGCTCTAAACAGTGATTTAAGTTTATGTGTTCCAAGTTCCAAATAATCAGCTGATGAGCAAGCTTTTGAACAAGGCCCCTTTGTAACCCAGTGGCTGCCTATACTATGAGATTCTCTCTGGGAATTCACATCAGAACCATTACCTAAAAGCACACAATTCCTTGAGTTTTGAGGAGATTTAATTTTTCTCAGGGAAAAAGGAATTCCATGGAAATGGGTAGGAACTAAATATCCAGGCCTAAGCAAGGACCTGGCCATTCTCCCTTCCTTCCTCTCTGTGGTTTTTTCAGTGTACCCATGCACCAGTAGGTTAGTTATTGTTTTGGATAAATAATACCTGCATATGATACAGAAATTCAAAAAGGCTGCAAATAGATAATCCAGTGAAAAACCTCCCCCTCCTCTCTGTCACTCAGCTCTCCTAAGGGGCAGCCAAAGTTACCAGCTTCTTGTAGTTCCTTCCAGAGATTCTCTAACCAATGCTGCCATGTGCACCATGTATGTATTTGTCTTTTTATAATTCGAATAGTGTCTTACCTTATGCACTGCTCTTCGGATGACTCTATTTCCATGTCTTTAATTTTGCTCCATGTTAATGCATTCTTTTTTGCAGCTGTACAGTATTCCATTGTGTGGATAAACACGATTTAATTTAACCTATTTCATATTGATGGACATTTAATTTATTTCTAACCTTTTACATTTATGAACATGCTGCAGCAAATAACCTTGTATATATGCTAGTTCACACAAATGGGAGTGAATCTGTAGGACAGTGCCCTAAAGTGTAATTTGCAAGGATATTAATATGTTCTTTTCTCCAGGCCAAAAGATGCCATTCGAGCCCTGAAGAAGCGGCTCAACGGGAACCGGAACTACAGAGAAGTGATGCTGGCATTAACAGTGAGTACTGCTCTCTTAGGGGCGGGAAGGCATCTGGGAAAATCCATATTCCTGACCAGGCCCCACTCACAGGGCCTTCCTTCTGCCCACTTAGCACAGCCCCTGGTGTGTGCCATTGGATGGCTTGGTGAATGTGCCATTGGAGTCCAGGGGAGCCTTCCCATAGTCCCCTTGGGTTTTCCTACCTCCTCTGAAGTGGGGCATGAGCTTCAATCTAGTGTATACCAGCAGAATATAAGACATGGGGCAGCACTGACTGGTACAGAGCCCCAGAGCAGAGAAGCCAGAGGCCTGGGTGTGGGTCTCCTTTGGACAACTCGTGTCAGACCTCTAGCAGTCCCCAACCTTTTTGGCACCAGGGACTGGTGCTCCTATGAGAATCTAATGCCTGATGATCTGAGGTGGAGCTGAAGCTTGGGGAGCAGCTCACCTCCTGCTGTGTGGCCTAGTTGCTAACAGGCTAAGGACCATACTGGGAACCCCTGCTAGCCTAGCTGTTTCTTTAGGTGTCATTTTCCTCTATAAAATGCTAACTTCCACCAAGTACCTGACCTCTGCTGAGCTTTTCAGATGTTAATGCAAATGTTTGCAATAACTTTCCAAAATAGGTTTCATCATTCCCCTCAGAAGGATAGAAAAACTGAGGCTCAGAGAGGTCTAGGGGTTTGCCTAGACTTTATAGCTAGTGAGGTACTCAGCTGTGGATTGTGGAATAAAAACTGATTATCGCTGGGAGGTTCTTGAAAAAGTCAGTCAAGTGACTCCTTTTAGGAAGGGACAGACTAGATTTTCCCCTTTCCTTAAATGTCAGAAAATTAAAAGGAACAACTTCAGGTGTTATTTTTGTCTTGAAAGTTAAAATTTTCAGATGTGGCAAAATCAGGCCATAGCAAATTCTTATAATGGAAACTCTAACAGGTCAGCACTGGGCTTCTCTGTAGGTTCGAATAGTTTGCTATTTATCTAAAACTGCTATAACATGTTTCCTCTTAAAACAGAAACTGTTTGGAATTTTTTCTCAAGTGAAAACCCAAGACTTATTAAGGAGAGTTCACTCTGCCAGGGAATTGGGATTTGAATATTAAAGGAGAAAAAGACTAGTTGAGAAATAGGGAATTGAAAGCTTTTTTTTCCTCAGAATTTGAGCCACTGTATTCACTAAACCCAGAGCACCCAGAGCCTACTGAAATGAATTGTTTTAAGTAATTAAAATCACCAGGGAATGAACTCTAACATGTCAGGACATTTTCCTGGTATCTAAGACATATCCCTTTACATGCCTACTTTCATGGTAACCGTATTAGATGGAAATCTTTCTAAAGTGGTCTCTACCTTAACTTCCTTTCTAAAGTGGTCTCTGCCTTAACTCCCTACAGCAGAGCACGATGAGCCTTGTTTAACCTTTCCTGATAGTCAAGTCTCATTTAGTATTATTATTTTCTCCTGACATATAACACATATAAGTTTAAGGTATACAGTGTGATAATTTGATATACATGTATATTGCACAATGATTACCGCAGTATTGATTAACACCTTCATCTGCTCACATCATTACCTTGTGTGTGTGTGTGTGTGTGGTGATAGCATTTAAGGTCTACTTTCCTAACAACTTTCAAATAGTATTATTAATTGTAGTCACCATGCTATGCATTAGATCCCCAGGACTTACTCATATTATAGCTGGGAGTTTGTACCCTTGGACCAACATCTCTCTTTTTCCCCTACCTCCTGGCCCCTGGTAGCACCATTCTACTCTCTTTTTCTATGAGTTCAGGTGTTTTTTGTTTTTTTTTAGATTCAGCATATAAGCAAGAACAGACAGTATATGTCATTCTCTATCTGACTTATTTTACTTAGCATAATGACCTCAAGGTTCACCCATGTTGTTGGGGAAAACAGGATTTCCATCCTTTTTATGGCTGAATAATATTTTGTTGTATGTAGTATATACCATATTTTCTTTATCCATTCATCCATAAATGGACACTTATGTTGTTTCCATGTCTTGACTATTGTGAATGATGCTGCAGTGAACATGGAGGTGCATGTATCTTTTCGAGTTAGTTTTTTCGTTTTCTTCAAATTAATACCCAGGAGTAGAATCTCTGGATCATATGGTAGTTCTATTTTTAATTTTTTGAGGAATCTCCGTACTGTTTTCCATAGTGGCTGCACCAATTTACATTCTCACCAAGAGTGCATAAGGGTTCCCTTTTCTCCACTTCCTGGTGAACATTTCTTGTCTCTTGTCTTTTCGATAATAGCCATTCTTTCAAGTGTTAGATGATATCTCATTGTGATTTTGAATTGCATTTCCCTTATGATTAGTCAAGTCTAGCATCTTTTCATGTACTTGTTGGCCATTTATGTATCTTTGGAAAAATTTCTATTTAACTCTTTTGCCCATTTTTTAATTAATTAAGTAATTAATTTTTTTATGGCGACATTCATTAATGAAATCCGGTAAGTTTCAGCTGTCTTTTGCTCATTTTAAAATAGAATTGTTTGTTTGTTTTTTGTTATTGGTCTGTATAGGTTCCTTATGTATATTGTATATTAACTCCTCATCAGATAGTTTGCAAACATTTTCTCCCATTCTGTGGGTTGCCTTTGCAATTTTCCCAATTGTTTTTCCTGTTGCACAGAAGCTTTTCAGTTTGATGTAATTCTACTTGTTTATTTTCGTTTTTGTTGCCTTTGCTTTTGGTATCATATCCAAAAAATCTTTGCTGAGATCAATGTCAAGGAGCTATTCCTCTATGTTCTTTTAATAGTTTTATAGTTTTGGATCTTATATTTAAGCCTTTAGTCCATTTTGAGCTAATTTTTATTAGTGGTAAGATAGGGGTATGATTTTATTCTTCTGCATATTGATATCCAGTTTTCCCAGCACCATTCATTGAAGATCCTTTTCCCCATTGAGTCTTCTTGGCTCCCTTGTCAAATATTAGTTGACCATATAGGCGTGAGATTATTTCTGGACCCTTGATTCTGTTCCATTGGTCTATGTATCTATTTTTATGCCAGTACCACACTGTTTTGATTACTATAACTTTGCGATATAGTTTGAAATCAGGCAATTGATGCCTCCAGCTTTATTCTTCTTTCTCAGGATTGCTTTGGCTATTCAGGGTCTTTGTAGTTCCATACAAATTTTAGGATTGCTTTTCTATTTCTGTGAAATCTTTAGATGGTTTTGGGAAGTATGGACATTTTAACAATATTAATTCTTCCAATCCATGAACACAAGATATCTTTCCATTTATTTGTATCTTTAATTCTCTCATCAATGTCTTATAATTTTCAGTGTACAGATCTTCCATATCTTTGATTAAATTTATTCCTAAGTATTTAATTTAATTTTAATTTTAGTGGTCAGGTCTTCCCTGCAAATCCACCAGTGCTGCTGGGAGAATTATGAAATGTGCAGATCTCTAGTACCTCCACCAAAGGCCTCAGCCTGGTGCATGTTGCATGGTCTCATATCTGCTTTTATGGTTTCTCTGTCTTTGTCTTCACTTACTCTGTTAGTCGTTCTCAGTCCTGCTCATTGTGGGCCTTTCCTCACTTCATACCTGTACACATCAAAATTGTTACTATTTATTCAAAATAGGAGCCCTGAGGGGCTCACTGCTCGGGCCTTAGCGTATGGACTAAAACATCTGTTTCTGTTTGCTTAGGGGCACCTTTTGCTTACTCTGTGAGCTTTGGCTGCAGCTAGAAAATTGCCACTGTGTGTTTCATGTCCTATAACCCATAGGGCAGATATTCCAAGGGCCTTTTTGGTAGAGTGGCTTAAAGTGGGTCGCTGGGCCTCCTTAGGCTGAATGCCCCTTGCCAGTCAGGGAGGACCTCCTGAATCTCCTTTTCTGTGAGGCTTTGGGGCTGCTCTGTAGCACACCCAACCTCTGTCCAGGACATTTCCAAGTCTGTGTATCTGAGCCCCAAAGTGTCTTACTTTAAAGTCTGCTGCACAGGAAAATGCAAGGACGTGCTTCCTAAAGGTGAAGAGTACATCCTGGCCCACTGGTGCCCTGAGCGTGGAGGCAGAGCTTTAGCCACCCTGCCACCTCAGGCTTCCTGGTCCTCTTTTCCCATGTTCTTTCTCACCACCCTTGCTCTTCCCCAGCTTCTTATCTTTCCTTTCTTCTTGCTCATCATGAAATAAAACACTTTTCCTGCCACCTACCTTGGCCCCAGCAGCCCATTGCCTGCATAGGTAAAGTTAAGAGGCGGGTTTTAGAGGATCCTAAAAAGAAGGATGATTATGAATTCCTTAAAGGCAGGAAGAACCCCTGTCATTCATCTAGGCAGCTCCCACTATGAGAGAGAATGCCGGTTGCCTCATAGTCACCTGGAGTCCAGCATGAGCAGAGTCTGAAAAAGAGAATGCCCCCGCGGCTGAGGACAACCTCAGCAAGGATGCTGAGCTTCAGTGTTTTCCTTGGCAGGCCGAGCGGAACCCAAAATCTCCCACGGAGCAGGCAGCAATGGGAAAGGAACAGTTATGACTGGTGTGGAGCTGCCAGACTCAGGACAACTTCTAGCTTTGGCCTCCTCAAGTGAACTTAACTGACATCTCCAAGCCTCAGCTTCCTCATCTCTACAATGGGATGATACCCACCTTACAGGGCTATTTCAAGGACCAAATGAGGAAACAAGAAATCTAGCATATTTTGTCTATTGTCTCTTAGAAGAAAGCTGTGAGGGAGGGATGGCCCCATGGCCTCACTGTGGGTGAAGAAATGAGGGCTCCAGAGAGGGCTGGTCAACCCATCCTGAGTCTGGCACTGTCCAGCAGCTTTTACCTAGACCAGTTTCTTCACCTTTCTAAGCCTCTTAACTGTAAGGAAATATGATAATAATACCTATTTAAAGAGAATTAGTTGTAAGAATTGAATGAAATTATATATAGTGTGCAAGAATCCCTCACGGTGCCTCACATGTAGTCTGCATTCAGTTAATGTTAAAGTTATGGACCTTTCTTTATGGCCATGTTTTGTCAAGGTGATGCCTTATTGTATGAACCCAGCCCTGTGGAATGACTGCATAAGGTAACCAGTGGTCAGTTTGGGCAAATGAGAATAACTGAATCAGTCAGAAATGTCTCCTTCTGCTGGTTATGTACTTCCAAGGAGGCATTTCCCACTAGTTGACTGTGGCATTGGGGGATGCTGGCATGGGAATGGCCAGATAACCGTATGAGTTGGTTTATAGAGAGCTAAGAAATTCAGAAAGCTGTGTTCAAGACTGGAGAGACCTTCAGTTAATACCTCTGAATTCCAGGGGACTCTCCCTGGTCCTGCGGAGACTGAGAAGCTACACCTTTACTTGGGTGTGTGTGTACCACAGCCTTATTAACAGTAATTATGTTATTGTAGTTCTAATTTACTGGCCCCTCACCTATGCAGGGCACTTGCTAGGGGCTTCAGACATTCTCATCCCTACTACCGTCATGCAAGGGAGTGTTCCTGTGCCTGCTTTACAGACGAGGAGGCTGAGGCTCAGACAGACTGGTCCTAAGCCATTCAGGGATAAAGTGGTGGAGCCGAGATTCAAGCCCACACTGGCCATCTGGTCAGAATCCACACACGGCATGCTTTTCTGAATGGCAAAGGCCTGTGTAACTAATTTTTCCAGAATGAGCAGGGTTTAAAGGTCAACAGGCAGCTGAGGCCAACAAATTACTTATTAAACGTGGAAATTTCTTTGTCATTGTCAATTTTAGTTGCAGAAGCAGGGTTGTGTGGGGTGTGTGATGTATGATGTGTGATGTGTGTGATGTGTGTGTATGTATGTGTTTGCTTGCTTCCTCACATACAAGGGCCAATAATTCATTGAGTAATTCAGGCTGTCACAGCAGCCTTTTCTTGTGACAGAGCCTGTGTCCCATTGGCTAATGTCTCACATTTGGTAGCACAGAGAGGAGTTAAAATGCTAATTTTCAGGGACCACTCAGTCATTTTGATCTCATTGAAACACCAGCATCCTTCTCATGCAAAACCAGTGCCTCAATTACCAACTAATTGCCTGATTATTGTGCAGAGACTGGAGACTTCAGTCAGCAAGGGA
The DNA here is from genome assembly GCF_000325575.1 of Pteropus alecto. Classification (NCBI taxonomy): domain Eukaryota; kingdom Metazoa; phylum Chordata; class Mammalia; order Chiroptera; family Pteropodidae; genus Pteropus; species Pteropus alecto. The sequence goes on from NW_006433941.1 coordinate 5,087,214, forward strand.
CTGCCCATATTCCCCAGGAACAACTGAATTAGAGTGTGAGGATGCCTGTGCCATTTAGATTTAGCTCTAAATGAGATCATCATCAGAAAAAATGATCTGGAAGGAGGAAAGAGGGATGGTGGTGGTGGAAATTCAGCTGCCTTCCTCGGTTCCTGCTGGCTCCTCTGCCTCCCACAGTAGTGACCTCTTTCCTTTCCTCCCACATCAGGTCCTAGAGACATGTGTGAAGAACTGTGGCCATCGCTTCCACGTCCTGGTGGCCAACCGAGATTTCATTGACAGTGTTCTGGTCAAAATCATCTCTCCCAAGAATAGTCCTCCCACCATTGTACAGGACAAGGTGCTCGCTCTGATCCAGGTATGTGGGCTCTTCTTGTCCAGCTTTTGGGATGGAGTAAGGTGGTACTTCTAATCAATGAGTCCTCATGCTTGCCCATACTTTGGAGGAAAGAATGGAGGCTTCTGAGTTTAGATATTTGTTGCAAAATACTTCGTTTTTACAGTCATCCTACGGGAATGAAACCCTAAGCAGTGGCTCTCCAGCCAGTTGACAGCCTTCACTGAAGTTTTCTGGGTGTCTGGCCCTCTGCTGCCCACAAGGGCAAGTATGTGTGGTGGTGGGTGGTGGTGGTGGGGCGCTTGATAGGCCTCTGAGCCATCAGGGACAATGGAGAGTAGGAAGGGCCATATTAGAGCCATATGCAGGGCCGGCAAGTCACAGGGTAAGGGCCAACTCTAGGGCAGACAGGGAAGTAGGGGGGAGATGGTGTTAAGGAGTGATTTAATGAGATGATATTTTTGTCGGACCCTGAAGGATGATGAGGAACTTCGTGGAAAGTTCAGAGTGTGAGAAGCATCACAGGCAAAGACAATAGCATGTGCAAAGGCCCAGAAGCATCAAAAAGAGCAGTTGACACAGTTGGAACGTCTTCATTATTAATTACTCTGTAACAAATTACCCCAAAACTTGGCAGCTTAAAACAACAAATGTTTATTGTCTCATAGTTTTCGTGGGTCAGGAATTCAGGAGCAGCTTAGCTAGGTGATTCTGGTTCAGAAGCTCTCGTGAAGTTTCAATTAAGATATTGGCCAGGATTGCCTTCTCTGAAGACTCAGCTGGAGCTGGAGGAGCTACTTCCAAGGTGGCTAACCCACATGGCTGTTGGTGGGAGGCCTCAGTTCTTTGCCATTGGTTGGAGGCCTGAATTTCTCACCGTGTGGACCTCTTGAGTGTCCTTGTGACCCAGTAGCTGGTTTTCCCTAGAACAAGTGATCTAAGAGCAAGTGAGGAAGAAGCTGCAGTGCCTGTTAGTACCGGGTCTCAGAAGTCACACACTATCTTTCAGTCATAATCTGTTAGAAGGGAGTCACCAGGTCCAGCCTCGAAGTAAGGGAATTAAGCTACATCTCTGAAGAGAAGAGGATGTTTTAAAACTATCACATGGAAAGTCGAGTGTAATGAATGTCTGGGGCCAGGAGATGAGGTGAGAAGGATGGTCAGGGCTTATGGGCCACACATATGCCGAGGAGTTTGTGCTTTGTCCCATAGGCAGTGAGGAATGTTTCTGAGCTGGGTGTACTCAGTCAGATCTGGATTTTAGACTGAGCTCCCTGGTGACAGGGAGGAAGGCACATATGTCAAAAAGCACATCTAATACGGGGCGATTAGTGCTGCGGTCGAGAAAAGATGAGGGCCACAGGAGCCGAGGAGAGGGGAGACCAACCCAGGGGATGGAGGTGGGGCTGAGAAGGCAGGGGGCAGTGTGATCAGAGGGCGAGCACTGGGGCTCTAGAGGTGGTGGTGGCAACTGAGGCTAGAGAGCCAAAGAGCCTGCTGGCTTTGTCCTTTTTATCTACACCCTGTACCTGAAAATCCTCTCCAGCTCTTAGGGTAGTTGGCTCCTCTCCATCATTCAGACAGCCCTCAGACATCTCCCACCAACCAGTTTATAGCACACATCACACATTCTCTCTCTTCAATCACCCTCTTATATGGTCTTCAGGTACTTCTCTGCTAACTTTTCTATCATCTGCCTCACTCTGAGCTCCTTGAGAATCCAGGGTCGTTATATTCCCAGGGTCTAGAGCAGTTGACTTTGTAGAGTAGGTGTTCAATAAGTTGTTGTTTTTATTAATGAATGGATGAATGTAACTTCCTGGAACTCTAAGAAAGGGAAGAGTGGGTGACAGCCCAGCCCCTCCCATGCTTCTTTAGGTTGTGCCTATCCCTTCATTCTGCCCACCAAGCACCTTTTATTCTCTCATTCTCTCTCTCTCTCTCTCTCTCTCTCTCTCTCTCTCTCTCTCTCTCTCTCTCTCACACACACACACACACACACACACAC
>NW_006433941.1:5089678-5102010 GCF_000325575.1 Pteropus alecto
ACTCCCTACCCTCCCCACCCCAACCTACATCCCCAACAACCCCCTCATTCTGGACTTCCCCAGTATACTCCCCTACCTCAACACTCCCAGTATTTGATGTCTGGAAAATGAATAGTAACTTTTTTTCAAAAGATAGGGCATCTCAGCCTGAACTGTGCAAGCCCACAGTGGCCACAGGCAAGGTGTCTCTGGAGTCAGACCTGGAAGGAACACTTCCTGTGACCAAGCCCAGTGGGTATAGTTGGCTGCCCCCTGGCAAGCACAGTCATGGCAAAGGTCATGATCTATGCTCCCCCTTGCTGACTGTGTGAGGATCTGGCTGAGAGCAAAGGCTGTACTTGCTGTTGCACATGGCTCTCCCCATGAGACACCAAGCCCACCCACCCTGCCCTGACCTCCAAAACTTGTCCCATCAGGGTCATTACCTCCTCCCAGCAGTGTTTCTACCCTCTGTGTAACCTTGGCAGGTACTTTAACTTCTCAGGGCTTCTACCTCCTTATCTATAAAATGGGGGCTTGCAATCCTGTCTTTCTGCTCCCAGCCCTGCGTTTGTGAGATCAGCCCAGAGCAGCACAGTGACCCACACCCATGTTCTGATGCCTCCCCCTGCTGGCCTGGCAGCAGCATGTGCGCTGGCCCTCAGAGACGAGCAGGATGGGGCCTTGAGGGCCTCACAGGCTCCTATCAGACCAGGATACACTGGACAAAGTCTCCCAGGACCAGCTGGGAAAACACAAGGGACTTTAGGTAAGGGTACTTCCAGGTGGGCTTGAGTACCTAACTGGGGAGAGTTCTTTCTGTCCAGGTTTTAAAGCTTCCTAAAGAACTTTCATCTTTGGCTATGGCTAACCAATGCGGAGAAAAGCAGGCAGAATTTAGAGCTGGTGGATTGGCTTTTGTAATAGGGTGGACAAAAGAATAAATAGGATCAGCCTCTTCTTTTCTTTCACTTTTTATTGAATTATATATACAGGAAATCGCATATTAAAAGAGCATATACAACTTGATAAATTTTTACAAACTGAACATACCCATGTAACCAGCCCCTATGTCATGAAGCAGAATATGACCCCCACCCCAAAAACCCCTACATCCCTGGGATGACCACCCAAATAACTTCTCACAGAATAGGTGGGTTCTTCCTGTTCTTAAACTTCGTCTGTGAATTCTTCACCAGGGCTCTGTTGTGTTTGCGTGTCTGGCCCCACTGCATGTGGGGCCTCACCTCATCACTGGGTATCCTCACATCATTGCTCACATCACTGTGCTGAGTCTGCTGCATGAATTCATCATAATTTATTTATCTCTCCCACTGTTGTTAGGTACTTGGTGTTTTCAGTTTTAGGCTATTATGAAGAATGCCGCTATGAACATCTAGCACATATTTTTAGGTAAACATATATATTCATGTTTATCGGGTATATATTAAGTTGAATATGTGAAATTGCCACCTTCATTGGTAAGAAATGGTCGAGTATTAGCAATTTCATGTGGTTCAACCTCATACCTAGGAGTGAAATTGCTGGGTGATGGGAAATGCCCGAGCTCTCGTCTGGTGCTTGCACCAGCCGTCTCACCAGCGTTCTCTCCCACCAGCATGAGAATTTAGCTGCTTCACATCCTTACCAATCATGATATCTTCTTCATTACAGTCTATCTGTTGAGTATGTAGAAGTATTGCATCCTGTCAACCTTTTTTAACCCCTTTGAGAAAGAAGATGATTTTATTTACAAGTTGAATATACTTTAAAAAACTGCACAAGTCCCCCAGGGAGTCTGATAATCCTCCCTGGGAGAGAGTGCTGCTCCCACTGTGAGACAAGAATTGGTGGGGGAGGGGGATCATGCTAACTATATTTGAAAATTAAAAAAATTTTTTTTAATTAAAAAAAGAAAAGAATGGGGAGTGGCTCTAGAGTGTAGTGGGTAGCATGTCTGCTTTACACACAGAAGGTCCTGGGTTCGCGCCCCACGTGGAGCCAGGGACCATACCCCGGGTGCACCAGGCCCCAGGCGCGCCAAGCCCCCTGAGCGCACCGGGGGCGCCAGGCCCCGGGTACACACTGCGAGTGTGTGGGAGGAGACACCCCGCCTTCAGAGATCCAGTTCTTAAGGGGAAACGGCAACATCCATTGATTAGGGGTGGAAGTTGGGGTGGGGGGGGTTAGACTAAAGAGGGGGAAAAAATGTAAGAAAAGAATGGGGGTGAGAGTGACAGACCACTGGCTTCCTTGCTAGCCTGGGAATGGCAGCAGGCCATCATATAATTCCAGCTAGACTGAAGAAAGGTTCAGCTAAATATATGGGTGCCAGAGCTCTTGACAGATTCTCTTCATCATCCTTATTATCAGGACATTTCTTGGTTCTCTTTTGAGCCCAGCTTTTAAGAAGTGGAGCTGGGTCAGTACTAGCTCTGCCCTCAGGGAGTATGATTCTGGAAGCCTTTACCCGACCCAGGTGTGAGGGCTCAGTGGGCCTACCCCGCTGTGGGTGTTTGACCTTTTGAGATGGAGCCTGTCTCTTTGGTAGCATGGGAGGAAAGATGTTGAGAGCAGAGCAACCTTATGAGCAACCTGCCAACTCTCTCACTCCTGGCCTTCTAACTTCCCACAACTTTTAGCTTTTACCCTACTTATGATCCCATGGTTGCATTACTTTCTGTTTCCTCATGCTAAGTCCTGTTTATTGAGAAGACAAGAAGGATACTCCCACTCTATGCCATCCCTCAGCCTTCCATTGAAATTATTTTCAGAAACAGAAGTGATATCATCCTGATAAAGTAACCTCATTGTGACCATGCCTCTACTGCTTCTCTTCCCCATTTGCGCTCCCCCACCACCTCTGCCCCAGCAATAGAGTCTAAAAATACTCTTTCCACTGAAAGTTTTTCTTTCTATTGAAGAAAGTAAGCTGATGGGGGTGTGGGTGTGGTGGGGTGGGGGGCGGTAGGAGAAACTGGAGGTATTGTGTTCTCAGAAGGTGTCAGAGACCTGGTGGCTGACCTTGATCAGATTCTGTGTGGACCGGCAGCTATCTGGGGACTCTGTCGCTGGAACACAAAGTCTGGTCCAGGGCCATAAGCAGAACATGACAGAAACTTTACTTTATCCAAAGAACAGAACCATAGTTTAAATCGGTAATTATTTATTGATCTGAAATTTGATGATTTAAAACTGTCAAAACTTGAGCGGTACAGAAATGAATAGGATATGTTCATGTTTGTATAACGTTTTAGTCTGAGGTTTGGTATATAATCTAAAAGGAACCAAGAGGATAAAAGCATGACTTTCTCTCTTTTTTTCTCTTCGTTAGCCCTTCTTCTGGGTCTTTCAATCTCATGACACTGTAGGCACAGGCAGGAAAAGGGAGAATTACGTAAAGAGCAGTGAGGTGGCCACCCAGTTATTAACCAGCCAGTGCCTGTGACAGGGACCCCTCAGAGGGTGCCAGCACTGACCCGTCCCTCTGCTTTCTGATAGGGCAGCTTGCCAGCACAATCCCTGCGGCTCCCAGGCTTCAGATTGGGGACTCGGAGTGAACCAGACCTCCTAAGGTTTTCCATCACTCCCCTAGAGCAGAGTCTCCATTCTCAGCTGGGTTGGTTGTGGGGCTCCTGCTTTATCACTGTCACCTCCGTTTGTTGACAGCCTAAGTGGCCATCTTCCTCTGTTTTCTGAAGTATGACAATAAGGCTGCTTAGTAACTGTGAGGACTAAATTCAGTCTAACTTGACAAATGTTGACTGACTGCCTTATCTGTGCAAGGGTGAAACTCGATGTGTGCCTTCAAAGGTATGACCTGGTGGAGACAGGAGCACATGTATTTGGGCATTGTCCTAGGAAGATGCTAAAGTCCCACAGCATCTCTAAATTTCTTCTACTTCTGTGTTTCTGCATATAGGACTGTTCCTTTAAAGGTTCCTCCGCATTCCCCTGTTGGCGTCAGAATCTTGTTCAGTAGAGAATATTGCCATGAACATATGTTCTGTTAGCAGCCACCTCACCTAAACTGCACAGGGGTTCTATACAGGGGTTTGAAATAGCAGCTGGTGGGAAGGGTGTGGATTAGTCAAAACTGCTTGGTTGCAAATAACAGATGCCAACTCCAGCTTGCCTAGGCAAAGAGGAGAGTATGTCATAACAAGGCAGGGCTTCCCACAACCCTGGAGTTTGACAGGGCCTGGAGAAGGAACAGAAGGGATCAGGAAATCCTCTAACTCCTCTCCTGTATGTCTGCCCCTCTCAGTACACCAACTGCACCTTTCCAAGTGCACAGGTCCTGAGCTGGCACATGGCTGCCTCCCGGGGTCCGCATCTATAGAGGACAGTTTTACCTACCCAGAAAGCAGCCCAGAAATCCCCAGGACCAGACCAAGCTCCTGTGAGGAGGAGAAGCTGATTGGCCCAACTTGGGATGTGTTTCTCCTCCTCTCCTGGTACCATAGAAGAGGGCGTATTGACTCGCTGCTTGGACACATAGCACAAGAATTATACACTGACTGGAGAGAAGAGCAATGGTTCTTTAATCTTCATTCTTCTTATCTCATATTTAGCTGGGATGGAGACCAAAATAAATTGAAAGGGGTCCCCTAAGCTGTTGGTCCTCCCATAGACATAGAGGCCTAAAGCAACACCAGGAAAAACTATCATGCTTTTTTCTCCCCGGCCTCCCATAGTAGGCTGTGAAACTAGTCTTAGACGCTAAAGTTTAGGCACTAAATTCAAATGTTAACACATTTTGAAGCTGGAGTTACAGGACTCAACTGGAATTGGAATTAGGTGGCTGCAGCCAAAGCAGTTGATGGAGGACTGGGCTTCTGGAGCATTCCCCAGGGACAGGCCTCCTGCAATGCTGCTCTACAGCTGGTGTTCCAGACAGGCCTCAGCAGGCATCTTCAGGCCTACTCAGAATCCAAAAGGAAGTGTTGGCCAAGAGGGGCTGTCCTGTTGCAGGATGTTAAATCCCTGAGTCTGCAAATTAAATAAGTAGATCAAGGAGATACATCAGTCATAATTAACAAGGCTTTTGGGAAATTGACCTTTTAACTTCAAATGGGTCTGCTGGTTAGAGATAGAGTTTCTGTGGCTGTCTCGGGATTGGTTGGAACAGATTGCTGGAGCCAGGGAGGCAGTTAAATGCTCAAGACAATAGAATTGGCAGCAGAACTGTGCGCGCCAGAGGCTCTGCCTTCTCCTCTGGGTACGTATGGTGACAGGACAGCTCTGAAGAGCTGGGCCCCATTAGGGAAGCCCTTTGGGTTTATTTCTCTTTTTAAAAATATATTTTGTAACTTCCAAAGAACAGAATATTTTTAAAAATTTGTTTGAAGAGTTTCATGAATCAGTGATGAGTTGCAATCTATTCAATATTTGTCTTACCTCTCTGTTGTGATTTCATCTAAGGGAATACAGTGGTCATGCTTTCCAGTGGAATTTCAATGTGGGCACCTGTGTGCTGACATTGTGGGCAGCACAGGGCACTCCCACCCCTGAGCCTCAGTCATCTCACCTGTCAGAGCGGGGGCTGGACTAGGCAGTCTCAGCTTTAGTGTTCTCATCTACTAAGGAAACCTAGAGTTAGCCTTTATTTCCAGTCATACATCAATTTCTCCTTTCCTTTCTGCTCAATTTGCCTGTGATTTCTGCTTCCACTGATGAGAGCTCTGCGGAGCAGAGTACAGAGGTGAACATGCTTGTAGACCAAGGTCCAGTGGTAGCCTCAAGGCACAGCAAGGAGGTGTCCCCTTCATGCCTCTCAGCTAAACATCACCAGGAATTTATTTTCTTGATATTAAGGAAATGCCTGCATTTTAGAATGCACCACAGAGCTTCTCCAAGAAAATACTACATGCTGAATTAAGTTTTGTGTTTTTATTCACACTCAACAGCACCATTAAAAACCAAGCTTTTGCCCGCCGCATCATAGCAGTGCTGGCAGGAGAGAAACAGAATAGGTTTGGCCAGGGTGATTGGCGTTCTAGTGTAGGAGAGCACTGGCCTCTGAAAGAGGACCTGGGCTGCTTTGGGTTTTCAAGCACTGTGAGAGCCCTTGGTGAGAAAGGCTTCCTAATAGACCTCTTTTATCCTCCCAGGCCTGGGCTGATGCCTTTCGAAGCAGTCCTGACCTCACAGGTGTTGTGCATATATATGAGGAGCTGAAGAGGAAAGGGGTCGAGTTTCCCATGGCGGATTTGGACGCTCTGTCTCCCATACACACACCACAGCGGGTAAGCTTCCAGCTGGCATTTTCTAGGAAGACCTATTGCAGAACAGGCAAGCCACTGCCACCACCCTTCTGCCGCTTCATTTGAATTATTCAGCTTGTCATCATGCTTTCATAAAGCTTGAGGGCATTTCTTTTTCATAACAAGGGGATTGCAGGAGTGAGACAGCTGGTTGACTGGTGATTAAGTGGCAGCAGTGTCTCCCCCCAGTTTCCACACTAACGGTGGAAGAATATAATAGAGGGATCAGTTCAGACGTTTTTCATGGAAATGGTTGCTTGGGCGGAGCCATCCTGTGAGGATCGTTAGCACCTGCTTTTCAGAGGCTCCAGAAATCTAGTGTGGGGATGCCAGCATCCCCCTTTGAGATATCAGAGCACCTCAATGGTGGCAATGCAGAGCTGCTGACTACGTCACTGAGCATGGGCAAAGAGCAGTTTTTGTTTCTTTCAAATGTACAAGTTACTCAGATGGATCTAAATAGATCCAGAGCCATTATCAAATGGATCTGAAATTTATTTTGAGCTATGAATCTTCAGCATCAGCCCCAGACATCACTGAATTCCATCAGCCTTAGGATTCAAAGCCCATGGAAAACCCATTTAGAGGCCTCCCGCTGAAGCTCCTACAACATGGGGCAGCTCTGTGCTTCAGGATTAAAAGCATGCAGGAGAAACCATTCATCCAATTTCAGATAAGCTAGTACGTACCACTACTGGCTGGGAATCAGCCCTGGCCAGGGGAAGAGCCAGGAAGCTCCAGGGTCTGGGAGAGGCACCTTGTCTCAGAACAATCTTTCTTATTGGCCCCTGTTTGCCCATCTTTGAAACAGGAGTAAGAAGGACAGCATGTCTGTGTAGGTCTCTCATGTGAACACAATGTTCAGGATGTTATTGGAGATGCCCAAAGGGCAAACACAAGGAATTGTAGTTTTTCAAAGCAGTATTTTCATTATGATCCCTCCAAACCACTTACTATGCTTTGTGGAATAAACACATAACCTGTTTTATTCTTCTAATAATGACACAGAACAGTGTTGTTGTTTCTATAATTACAAAGGACGTTCAGTAAATTGCATAATTACTATTTATAGTAGTCCACTTGTAAGGGCCAAAATGTAATTTTCTGGTACCAAATAAGGATTCATGAGTAGCAAAACTTAATAGCAGTCCCCCTCTACTGGGATCTCTAGGTGGTCCTAATGAAACCATGACCAGAGCTCTCACCGAGTGCTCTCGCTGTTGCCTTTCGGAGTTGCTTTGCTTGACTGTGAGGTATGTAGAGGGAGGAGCCACTGGTAACCCCCTTCTCAGATGGAGAGACTGGGGGCAGAGGGCTTCCTTGAGCATAACAGGTCAGCAGTAAAGCTGGGCCCCCACCTCTTTGTAGGCAGCTGTGGTGGGAAGTGCTCCCGTGGGTGGGGTAGATGCCAGACCCAGTTGCACAGGCAGCCCAAGTGAATGGAGGACTTTGCTATTGCCGTGCCAGAGTGTCCCTGAAGTGGATCCAGCCACGACCATGCCCAGGTCCCAATCGCAGCAGAGGACGAGCACCAGCTCCTATTCTTCGCCTCCTCCTGCTCCCTACTCCGCTCCACAGGCCCCGGCTCTGAGTGTGACTGGCGCCATCACAGCCAATTCAGAACAGGTACTTGCATATTTCTAGGCCATAGGCTGCCAGCCAGCTGTCCTCATTCACTCTTCCAAGAGACACGTACAGAGGCCTTCCCAGACCAGGTACTGTGCTAAGTGCCAGTGACACACAGATGGAAGGATTCAGCCTCCTCTCCTGAGGCCTCATAGTTGTGTGGGGGAGACAGGTGTAAAGACAGTCAGAACAGTGTCGCCACACTGTGGTAGGATTGGTACCTGAGTGCTCTGAGCCCAGAGTTGAGCAGTGCCTTGAAGGCAGCCGTGCAAGCTGGTGTTGCTGAGGTTATTGAAGCTGAAGTAGGGCCTTGTCAGGCAAGGTGTGGTCCAGAGGTACAGAGAAGCGTGGCGCTCTAGGGAATAACAGGTGGATGGTTTAGAGAATAGGTGCAGGTATAGGGTCCAAGTGGGGAGGAAATTATGGCAGAAGGTGAGGCCAAAAGCACAAGAATGGAGTTGTGAATAGGTCTGTGTGTCATGCAGAGAGGTTTCGATCTAACAAGCATAAGAGGCCGGTGACCCAGTCAGCCAGGTACCTGTGGAGGCAGAGGCTAAGACAGGGAGGCCTTCGGGAAGTACTCTTCCTGTCTTTATCCCAAACATCGCCTGCCTTTCATGAGTAATTTTCTGAGAAGTTAGTGCTGTTTAACTCCAAACTGGATTTTTTAAAGATGATTTGTGGAGACTGGTCTTTAGGTGAATCTCTAGAATTTCCATTAGTTAAAATTTGAGATTTGGTCAGACTTGAAAATAAATCTATCCAATGTTTATATTTTTTAAATCCTTATTTAGTATCTGTAACAATGTCATTATTACAGAACCTCATTTAAACAGAGGAGTCAAGCGATTCTGTCTGGTTAATGGAAGTGTTATGCCAGGGCCCTGCGCACCTCAGCACTCTGCCAGCTCCAAGGAAGGAGCATGGTGTGAGCAGGAGGAGGTGAACTGAAGTCAGACCGGCCTGGACTAAGTCTCCACTCTGCTACCTACTGTGAGGCTTCGGCAGATCATTTAGCCTCAGTCTCCTGTCAGTAGAATAGGGCAGTAGTCCTTCCTTCTTACCCCATGGAGCAGCCATGGGCTTGAGGGGCAGCTGAAGGAGGGCCTCATAATAATCACCTAAGTGATATGTGCACTACTAAGGGGGGGCAGTTGAAACCTACAGATGAAACTTGGGGTTTACGTTAACTGTGGGCCTTGCTTCCCTGAACTCTGCCTTTTTTCATTACTCAGAATGGTCAGGATCAGGCTTCCAAGGGGAGCTCTGGGGAAGAAGATCTCTGGCTCCAGCCTCTGCTCCCATGGGCAAACTGTGCCCCCTTCTGCTCAGAGGGAGGGTGAATGTGTTTGAAATTGGATGGCCACGAGACCCTCCGCTAAGTCCCTATTAATGTGCATGGGAGCTCCGGAGGGGCCCTCCCAGCAGCCAGAACAGTGGAGAGGAGGGTTTAGAATGGATGAGTGAACAGAGTATTGCCCCTGGGGGAAAATGAAAACAGAAACAAGCAGGGAGCCAGCCTGACGTAGAGGACCCCAGGGCTTCAGAGCCCACGTGGTTTCTAACTGTTACAGTCCTAGAACTCCCTGGCCAGAAACCTCTTCTCAGCCAAGATGCGGGCCTTCCATCCGTCAGGCAGAGGAAGAGGCAGAGCGGAGCCTCTCGGGAGGGTCATCACCTTGGTTGACCATTCATCCATCTGTCCATCTAATAAACATTTATCGAGGCCTCCTGTCCCTGTCCCTTTGCTGAGGGTACAGACTTCAATCCAGCAGAGCCCCTGGCCCCAGAAGCTTGGCACAGGATGGGGGCGGCCCTGCAGAAGGAGGTGGCAGTGCTGGGTTGCACCTCAGGGAGAGGCAGGGGAGAGGGGTCAGATGCAGTTAAGAGCAATAGCAAAATCCAGCTCTCCGGACATTCTAGCAGGAAAAGGACCTAATCAATATTGGGTATATGTGTGCGTCGATACTGTGTGAGCATTTTCACATCAGTCACAGCAACCCTGTAAAGTATGGGTGTTATTATCACCTTTCCACAGGTGAGGAAACTGAGGCTCAGAGAAGTTAAGGTCTATTTTTATGGTGTCCTTGCTGCAAGAGAAATGGTCCAGGCCCAGGCTTCGGGGAGCTCTGTTGAATGGGCAGGTTGGGTAGCTTTCAAGGGGTCGTGTTATCCCTTGGTAGGGTGCCGAATGGGAAGGAGGTCTCCCCTGTAGTCTTCTCTCGGTCCTTCTCCTTCACTCTTGCCACACCAGAAAGGTACAGTTAATGCTGGCCAGCCTCTCAGAGGACCATAGCATTTAGATCATAAACTCCTAGGTGCCAGAGTCTCTAACTATCAGGTCCCGCAACAAGGATCCCAACCCTGAAGGGATCACATGCACTCCATCACTTGCACTTGAAAAGCAGAAACAGAGGCCTGAGAGAATAATTCTCTACTTAAGTTTCTGTAGTGGGAGAGCTGAGACTGCAAACCAGCTCGGTCCATTCTGGACTCGATGTGCTTTCTCTGCATGGCACTGCCTCAGTGTCATGGACAGACCCCGCAATGACAAACTTTAGAAACCAGAGCTCTCTGAGGTGGCCTCACTCTCCCATTCAGTCCTCTCTCAGAGCTGCATTCATCTCACATGCAGACCAGAGTGAGACGAGAAGCCTTCATCTGTTGTACTCATTCAGAAGTGTGACCTAGATGTCACAGTGAGTGGAACTATCACCAGCCAGGTGTAGGTTGACTGACCTATCCTTCCTACTTCCATTCTCCTGGCCCCAACAGATTACTAGGCTGCGGAGCGAACTGGACATTGTTCGAGGAAACACAAAAGTCATGTCTGAGATGTTAACGGAAATGGTCCCTGGGCAGGAGGATTCGTCTGATCTGGAGTTGCTACAGGTGAGGGGACCTCATCTTTTCGGTGCTCCGGGCCTGAGGATACAGCAGTGAAGGAGAGACTGAGTCCATGTAGGCCCACACTCAGCCTCACACTTCCTAGGAATGGTCAGAGGTCGATACCAGGCTTTCTCTTTTTTATTTTTCTTAATAACATTTTTTTCCTGATTATAAAATACCAGTTGCAGAATACGTGCCATGGAAAGAAAATGGAAGTACAAAGAAGAAAATGATTCTTTAATGCCAGCATCCACAAGTAACCACTGTTGTTCTGATATGTTTTCTTTCAGACTTTACTATGTTTATTTCCAATGTAGTTGAGATGATATTATTTGTACGATTTTGTGTATCACTTTGCTCCCTCAACATTACGTCACAAACATTTGCAACAGGACCTTCAACCTTTCCTGCACATAGGAGCCTGTCTAGTCACATCTTACCCACCCCGCCCACCCCCCTGACATTCCTGAGACTGAGATGAAGATGAAGATGAATCTCCTTTCCTTTTCCTGAACACTAAGGATTCCCAGGCTGAGGTTGCTCACTGGGCTGTCTACCTCTGGGCTCCCTGCAGATCTGGGATCATGGCAGAAAGGGGTCCAGGAGCAGGGCTGACCTGTGGGGACGCCCCCAGACTTTTGCAGGAGATCTTGCCTCAGGCCTGTTTCCCAGGCCAGCCAGGCCCAGAGCTAGAAACCAGATCTCTACCATACCCATCTCAGATGACTGTGGAATTTGTAGAAAAAGGCAGCGACACTGCCCTTAGAAGCAGTGACCCTGAAGGAGTGGAGAAAGGGTACTGTAAACTGCAAGTGGCAGGGTTCTTGAGTAGACAGGCCAGGAGCCAGACTGGCCTGGCTAACTGGCCTGAGTGCTTCATGACGTACCTGCTGCTGCTATTCTTGTTTGGCATTGTCATCAGTCTTGGTCCCCTAAGTGCTACACCTCCCACCCTGCTGTTGGCACACACTTGCAGCCTGCGAAAGCTCAGCTCTGATGGCTCTGTCCTTCAGTAATGCACACAGCCAGAGTGGCTGCACCTGGTCCCAAGCCGTTTCTTATCGTGCCCCCCTCATCCTCGAAAGCCATCATTAGCTCCTGGGGGAGAGGATAGATGGAGGCCTGTTTTGGGCCTAACGCAGAGCAAAGCCCTAGAAGCACAGAGATGCATGGGCCGAGATCCCTGTTCTGGAAGAGCTTACAGCCTAGTGCAGGAGACAGAAGAACAGCTCATCTCCATGAAACCATGATATCAGGCTGCTTTTGAAGCCAAGATGAGTACTCTCTGCCAGCCTGAGCGAGGAGCCCTGAGTGGCTCCTCCCTAGTTTCCAGACTCTGATACCTGCAGCAGACCTGGCTTACCTCAGTTGAGCAGATCCAGCTGTCCACATGCCACACTCTATGGGACCCAGCATCTCATTAATACATCACTGGCCTCCATTCCCAGCCTGCAGTCAGGAATTCTTCACGGCAGTACTGAAGGCACCGGAATCCGAGGTCAGTCCAGAAACAGTCCAGAAACTGAGAGGGCCTCTTGAGGCAGCTTGGTGCTGTGTCAGCATCAGAATTCC
>NW_006433941.1:5102029-5115349 GCF_000325575.1 Pteropus alecto
TGCAGTGGACAGCGGAGCTCCTGGCAGCAGGGGGTAGGCTGAACAAAGCCAACATACTTCCAGACAGCCAGAGCAGACCTAGACAGCAAGAATACTCTGTGTGTGTGCATGTGTGTCTGTGTGTGTGTGTTTTTAAAACAAGCCCATCAGCCAAGACAAACAGAACATAATCGCCTGGCGTCAGCTCAGTTTTCAAAAATAGGTTGCTTCCCATGACGTTTCCTTCCCTCTGTTTTGTTCCAACTCTGAGCCTACCAGCCCTCACTGCTATCTTATAAATCAAACAGAGAAAGAATGGTTCTGGGTACCAGTGGGAGGCCGTCCTTTCAGCATGGGAGATTAAGGAGTCCGGCAGCTCTGTGTGAACAGACACAGCTCCCCTGGCTTCTGGCCTCGCTCCTCAGTTATTCCTGACATCTTTCCTCCTTTTCTTCTCCTGGTGGTCAGAAACCAGCTGGGCGGGGTACCCCAAGGGTCAGGGCCACACCCGACGGCGAGCCTTCCACATGGGAAAATGGCACAGTCTTCTTGGAAAGTAAAGGGATCAGAATATGCCCTGAAGACCCCTCAGGCGAGTTGGAGGGCAGCCAATGCTCAGGGTAGAAGCTGTCCAGAGCTCGCAGTGCTGGCCAGAGCCATGGAAATAAACACATTTGTCACCAACCCAAATATTCACGCCAACAGAAGCTGCTCCCCACTTGAGTGTAAATTGCTGGGTAGGAGGTGGAGGAAATGGGAAGAGAGGAAATTGGAGGTGTCAGCCCCAGGATGCACTGGTGTGACTGACCATAATTATGAGGGGGTCATGTCCCGATTGCTTCCTGCACATCACAAAGCACTTTCAGGTGTAGCCTCACCACAGCCCAGCAGAGCAGCAAAGAAGCTTGGTGGGAAGAGCTGTTTGCCTGAGGACTCTTTGGTTGCTAACTTGTAGTTGAGAGAGGCTGAGGCCATTCCACTACACTGTGCTTTCAGCTTAGCTGGATCCCCCAGGGTAACTAAGGAAGGATGCCCAGAAGGAACATAGCAACTCCTCTCAGTGTGTGGAACTCTGCTTTGAGTTGGCCAAGACCTTCTAGGCAACTAGTCTAGCTCTACACCTGTGCTCAGATTCCTTCAGCAGCAGCTCGCCTAGTGCCTGCCTCATTTTTCTTAACATCCTCAACAACAGGCTATTCGGGTCAGCCCACGGAAGGACTTCCGTTTCCAATCACATGTCTTGGTTAGACTTTGGGAAGCAGCACAGCAGGGCAGGATGTACAAGGGCTGAGAAGTCACTGGATTCACGTCTGGGGTCCAACCACTGATGAGCTGGGTGGCTCTCAGCAAGTCCCCTATCCCTAGGAGTCTGGAGTAATCACTGACACATGGGCAGGATTGGCAATCATCTCTTTACAGTGCTAGCACAGTGCCAAGCGCAGGCAAGTCATCTACAAGTCTTTTGTGATTATTACTGGCACAGCCTTCTACACATCAAGCTAAAGTCTGTCTCCCTATAACTGCTGTCCTGGTCTGTCTTTGTTAACAACAGAACAAAACAAATCACTCTTTCACATGGGAGGTCCTTAAATATCTGAAGACTGCCCACAGCCCAGTCTCTGTGTGGCATAGATGTGGCTGTTGGCAGTTCTCAATGAAGCAGACATTATAAAATCAATAGCTTCCATCAACTGAAAACCCTCTATCTCTTTCTCATGTGGCTGTTAAGCCATATCTTCCCTATTCTGTGCATAGGCATTTGGGTCTGGGTTTAAAATTTATGTCTGCATCTATGCCTGCTAAAGTTCATGCCCTTACTTGAAGCCTGTGAGTCCAGCTTTTTTTCTCTCCCAAATTAGCTTCTTGAGCTTTGTCTTCAATTAATAATAACTTAATTAATTCAATGATGCTAAAAAAAGAAGCCTTCCTCCATGTTGTTTCTTCAAGTAGCAGATGGTACATCCCCCTCTTGCTTCTTGCTTCTTGCTTCTTCAATCTCATTTCAACAAAAGACTGAATGTCCAGGATCATTTTCTCTAGAGAATCCTAGTTTATTCTACATGTTTAGTTTCATTAGTACCCTTTCTCTCCAACAAAGAATTTTTTCTCCCTCCCCTTTTCTTTGCAGCTAAAGGATGCAGATCTTCAGGCCGTTATTCCATGCTCCTTAGAACTTAGAGAAAGTTCAGAGGACATCTGTAATGATGATTAAAAGGCGGTTTGTGAGGTGGGGATGAGAGTGTCCCTTGAAGAAAAGATAAAGGCATTGGGATTAATTAGAAAAGACAGGATATTTTAATAAGATGTTCTGATAGATAGAGAGCTTTAGCATAAAGAACAGTAACCAGCTGTTCTCCCCCTCTGTTGAGAACAAGATATAGAAGGAAACCAAAGCTGAAATCTTCAGCATTTAGGAAATTCCTGTCCCAGCTGTTGCACGGTGGGAAAGACCACCTGGGCAAGCGTGGTTTCTTAGTGTCTCAGGACTGGAGGAGAGTCACTCTGTCTGAGAGATGTGGAGGTGGAGAGAGGCAGAGGAAGATTTCCCAGCTGCGCCTGCCGTGGTCTGGCTGTGGATGACCCCATGGAGACCATGCAGGTGTCTGGCTGGCGTTTGTGGTGGCAGAAATCTTAACATTCTGGTCTTCCTCTTTCCTTCAATCTCTTTGCCTTTTTTCTTCCTGTTTAATTTTTTTTTAAGACAGTAACTTAAAAGGTTAAAGCACAGAGATGGTAAACTCTCTCTGCAGAGATCTCTAGAAATCCCTGGTTTAGAAGCCCCAGGCCAGACTCACTGGGCCTGCCCCTGGGTGCTCCTCTGATACTGGAGCGTGCAAGGCTCTGCCTGTCAGGTCCTGGGCCATCTCACCCAGCTCGAGGCAGTAGGGAGAGAGGTAGCAAATGCAAGGACAAAGCAGATGTTTGCCTGGTGCTTACAATTCTTGAGATCGCTGCATTCTCTCTTCCTTTAAGCTGAGGTTATAATGTTAGAGCTAGCAGAAGTCTCAAATCATCTAGCGTTTCCCCAAACATTTCCGTAAAGTGATGGAACTTTTTCTCCACAAACAATATTCTCCAGAGAACTGCAATGTTTAAAACAGATAAAAGCAGAGCCACCCCAGCTGCCATAAGTTTGGGTGCTCCAAACCCCATGCTGTGGAGGCACCTTGGTGGCCTTCTGCAGAGCTTCACCATTTCTCCAATACACTTGTTTTACCCAGAGAAAAACAGGCCCAGAGAGTGCTGGAGGCCTGCAGACCGGTTTGCTTCACAGCTGCTTGCTGCCTGCCACTTGGTCCCAAGCATCCAAAAGGGACTGGGCTCTGTCAGGGAGTGTGGATCCCACCCTGCTGTCTTCCGTCTGCTGGTCCCGGTGTTTGGGGCATTTAGAGCCGTGTTTTTGAGACATTCCTGCAGTCTTCTGAGGGGTCTGGCTTCATTCTCCTTTGGCTCTAGTGGACTATCCTTGAGGCCTGCTCTTTGTCCTGTGGCTTCTGCCTTTAGGGTAAGGGAGGGGCTGGTCTTCAGTTATTGGAGATAAGTACTAGCCAGAGGCTCTGCTGGAGGAGTTCCCTTGACATGGAGGGACAGTGCTGACTAGAGGTGTGTCTAGAGTGCTGTGGGAGTTGAGGAGGCAGAGTGGTGGTAGGGCCTCCAGAAAATATTCCGGGTATATAGGGAGATGATAACTGGGTAGATAAGTGGTAAAGCTGGCACTGTGAAATGTTAATGGTAGAATCTAGGTTTTGGGTATATGCTATTCACCATAAAATTCTTTTAGCTTTGCTTTATGTTTGAAAATTTTTAAAAAATTTATTTATTTTAATTAATTTCAATGTAATTACAGCATATTGGTTAGATATCTATATAGTTTATAAAACCATCCCCCCAATTGCTCCCTCCCTCCCCTGATCCTCCACCTAGCCAATGTATTCATGTTAATTGCATTCCCTGTGCAGTGCTCCCCATCCCCATGACCCTCCATCAGCTACTAATTTGTACTTCTTTAACCCTTCACCCCATTCTCCCGGCCCCCCAAACCCCTTCCTCTCTGTTTATCACCAAATTGTCCACTATATTTGTGAGTTTGTTTTTTATTAGTTTGTTCTTTTTATTCCTTAGATTCCACATACAAGTGAAATCATATAGTGTTTATCTTTCTCTGACTTAAATACCTTCTAGGTCCATCAAAGCAATATCTTTTTCCAATCCCTTCCTTTTAGTCTGTGCGTGTCTTTTAATCTGAAGTGAGTCTCTTACAGGTAACATGTAAGGGTCTTGTTTTTCTTTCCATTCATCCACTCTTTTGATTGGAGCACTTAATTCTTTTCCATTTGAGGTACTTATTGATAGAAATGTAGTTGTTACCATTCTTTATTCCTGTTTTTGATACATGTTTTTTTCTTTTTAAAGAAGTCCCTCCAACATTTCCTGTAATACTGGCTTGGTGGTGATAAATTTCTTTAGCTTATTTTTGTCTGGGAAGCTCTTTATCTGCCCTTCAACTCTAAATGATAGCTTTGCTGGATAAATTATTCTTGGTTGTAGATCCTGGGTCTTCAACCTGTCGAATATTTTTCGCTAAGCCCTTCTGTCCTGCATAGTTTGTTTTGAGAAATCAGCTGCCAGTCTTATGGGTTTTCCCTTATAAATAACTATCTGTTTTTCTCTTGCAGCTTTTAAGATTCTTTCTTTGTATTTAACCTTTGGCATTTTAATTATGATGTGTCTTGGTGTGGGCCTCTTTGGATCCCTGATTTTTGGAATTCTCTGAGCTTCCATTTCCTTTACCAGGTTAGGGAAGTTTTCCATCCTTATTTCTTCAATCAGCTGTTCAACATCTTGATTTTCTTCAGTTACGCAGATCAGACGGATATTTGGACCCTTAATAGAGTCCCATATGCTTCTTAAATTATTTTTATAGTCTTGGCCTCATCTCTTGCCAGTCTAATTGTGTGTCCTTGGCTTTCTCATCCTCTAGATAGGACATTTGATCTTTTTCTTTATTCACTCTAGTTATCCCTTTGTTTATTCCATTAATATATTTCTCATCTCAGAGAATATGTTCTTCATTTCAGACTGGTGCCCTTTTATAATTTCCATTTCCATTTTTCTGTATTTTATCTCTTTGTTGAAGTTCTCATTAAATTTAACCAAAGGTCCATAGAGCATCTTTATAACCAGTGTTAGATTACTTGAATCCATTAGATCTGGATCTCTGTTCTGTTCTCTCATATGGTTTCTGCTTCCTTGTCTTCCCATTTGGCTGCCTTTCCATGTCTGTTTCTATCTACTAAGCAAAGCTCTTAAGTCTCCTGGTCTTATTAGTGTGAATTTGTGAAGTAGGTGTCCAGTGGTATGGTCCTCAGAGAGGCTCAGCTGCAGGCCATACTTAGCCCAAGCCTCTGCCCCTCTGGGTCCACCTGTTAAGATTCAGCAAGCAATCCACAGATGCTGTGCTTATAGTTGCCTCAAAAGGCCACACCAGAAACGGAGGCCAGCTGCCCCCAGTGTGAGTCCGGGTGCTGCTCAGCAAGGAGCACCTGACTCACTGAAGATACATTTGGATGTGGATTGGATGGGGCCATGAGTTGGGGGAGGTGGGGTTTCAGGGAATCCTCTAGGTAGAGCGACCACTGTTATCCAGTTTGATGACCTCACAGGTATGGGGGTGCAGTGTCCGGTACACTGGCAAGGGGGAGGGCTCAACAGGGAACAGTGGATACGGCCGGCACTTCAGTACAGAATGAGTCTCGCCTTGGCCCTCACTCTGACAATGTCTCCCTGTAAGTCCCTGGTGCCCCGCATGCAGCTGAATCGGCACTGGTGTTCAGAGCAAGCAGATCCATCACCGTCGAGGCCAGTCAGTGGACGTGGCCCCTATAAGAAGCTTCTGCCTCTGCCGCAGCCTCCATCTCACTCAGCCACTCGAGGCCAGTCAGCCCTGCATCCTCGCCCCGTCTTACCTTCTGTTGTTGCAGGGTGATTTCTTGGACTTCTCCCTAGTTGTATGGCTTGTTCGTCAAGATCCCAGGTGACTTTTTTCCTTGCTGCTGCTCCTTGTTTCCTTTATAACTTTGATTTTGTCGCCAGAGGGATGAACAGAACCTCTATCATCGATGCTATTTTGGTTCCCTCCTCATAGTGCGAATCTATGTTTGAAACATTTTATGATTAAATGTTGGGGTGAAGAAATATCTTAGGGCCTTAAAGGATGAGTAGGAATTTGTTTGATGGAAAAGGAGGAGAGGAACATTGCAGACAGAGGGTTGACTTCTCAGGGACCCCTGAGCCATATTGGCCAGTGCCTGAAGCTATCTGCTGTTCTAAAAAATTTGAAGTGTGTTTGGAGAAAACCCATGGGCTCTGAGAGATGATGCTGCAAGCTTCTGCAAGAGTGGCCTTGGACCTGTTTCCCATGACTACTGCATTACCCTGGCTTCTAGGTTCTACATCTTAGAATTGGCCTACAATGTGGATGGGAAGTGACTGACCTCTTCCCTTTTCCCTTCCCAACCCAGGAATCCAGGGCTTGCTCCTTGGCCACGAGCACCAGACACTGCCACACTTCCATGTCCTGGGACTGTCTGGTGGGGCTGCCTTTGCTGGAGAGAGTATGCCCCGTAGCATACAAGATCCTTTTGTTCATCAGAGATTTTTTTTTTTTTTTTAATAGGCACTTCAAGTACTGGTCTCATTTGCACCAGGCACATGCACATCCAGGGAGAGGGAGTGACATGCACAGTGGGTTCGCGGCAGACAGCAGAAAGGCAGGCACTGTATCTCTTTCCTCTGTCCTGCCACCTAGCCTCCTTTGTCTCTCAGTTCTAGCTTTCCCAGTCTTCCATCCATGATCTTTGGCCAGGTCTCCAGCATTTCTTCCAAAGCGCTGGGCAAGATCTGCTGCCCAAGTATTGGTCTTTTAAAGTTAACCTAGATTCATGTTCCTTTGTTAGTGCTAAGTAGCTGCTCCCTACACTCTAACCATGTATTGTAAATACTTTGATTATTTACATTATCACTTCAGTCCTGGCTCTCAGAATCCTTCACATAGTCTAATATGATTGCTTCTTTCATAAGTTCCGGCATTCTTATTTTTTATTTTTTACATATGTTTTAATGTTAAAGGTCTGACTTCATTTTAGGATCATTCATGAGCATACTTTATTTCTGTAATTAGGGTTTCCATTGTGGTTTTGGCTCTTTTGTGTGCTGTGATTTTCCTTGTAGTGACTGGATTTGACCTGTGAGAGTCCACTGGCACCCATGGCAGTTATTGTGTGGCAGTCCATTACTGAGACCAGGCCAGGCTCTGAGGCCCAGGCCAGTTCTCAAGTGCCCCTCTTCTGGCTAGCCTGGTGACATGAGCCATTCACAGTGGTAGAGAGCAGGTATTTTTGTGGTATTCTATTCTTTACTGGACATTAGCATTCTCTGCAATTCAATTTTGATATTCACCTCTTGTTATTAATTCTAATACTTGTGTTTGTGTTTATAAATTCTTACTACTGGGTCACTGGGGCCTGGGATGAGTCGTAGAGAGGGAAAATTGGATTCTAGATGAACAAGAATTTTCTATTCTCTGAGTGAAGGGTGCTGGGAAGAAGGCTGAGCTGATATGGATAACTGAGCGAAGACAGTGAGGGGGAGCTAGTGGTTTGAGTGGACCAAGGGTTCAGAGCACTTTAGAGTCAAGGTCCACATTTCTTCCCCTCCAGCCCCAGCCTGGTTCTGACCTGCCCCTCCTCCGTTTCTCTGCTGCTTATGAGAATGCTACCACCTGCCTGGGCTGGTTTGGCCTGGATGCAGCTGGCACCTGAAACTCGAGGAGAGTATGGGAAAGGAGAGAGGGATTATAAGTATCTAGTGATTCACTAGAAGGCCCCCCGCCCCCATTTTTCCAGAAATGATCCTGCCTTCACCAAAACCTAGAATGTCAGTCTTGGTAGAATCAAGAGTGAGACTATGTTCATAGGAAAAAACAGAAGGTCCAGACACTGGGCTTGCTATCCCCGTAGATCAAGAGAGACAGTACCATTCTGGCTGTGCACAGGGCTAGCAACAGGGTAGAACCAAAACAAATGGCAGTGTTTCCATAACCAACTCAAAGGGCCCAGCAAGCCAGAGAATCTCTGAATGAAGCTTTTTTTCCTTTGAACATCAGACTCTTTTTGTATCCAACTGCCTAAATCTAAGTACCTTACGTATTGAAAAATACAGCTGTACTGGAGTCATTCTGAGGTGACCTACATCGGCCAGGCTTCATTCCTCAGCTGCCTCTGCTCTCAGGGAACAGGCTGAGCAGCCATGGAGGAGTGGCAGCTGAAGCAGTGTCCAGGCCTGTGTCTGGCTGGCCATGATCTACTTACTCTGTAATGGGCAAGTCAGGTCTGTCAAGGTCCCCACCGTGTTCTTACCTACAGGATCAAGCCTGGGCACTCATTCACTGCCCTTCAGTCGTGAATGAGGGGTATGTGCGCATATGCATGTATAAGGAACACTCTTGGATACCTTGGACTAAGTGTGGATAGAAGGAACACAACTTGCCCTTGTTAATTCTCTCAAAAGCACTAAAGGACTGGCTCCTATGTGTCAGTCACAGGTACTGGGAAAACAGGGGCAAGAGATGCCATCTCTGCCCTCAAGAAGCTTTGGTCTAGAGAGTGAGGCAGATAAGCCCAACTGTAATGCCCTTGTGTGGTGAGCACCATGGGGTATTTGGGGATGGGGTGAATGGGGGCCCTCAATTTTCTACTTTGTATTTGACCAGTTTGGCAATCAGATTCAGCAGATGATTACTGGGCCTTTTCTCTGTGTGTGGCATCCCCAGGGGATAAATGATGGCACCTACCTCATGGAGTTTATGATCTATTAGTAGGGGAAACCTTCTAGTCAAGCTAGTTAGATTATGAGACAGGATGCAGAACTCAATAGAGATCGGTATGTCTGCAGTGAGTAGAGTGGTTACTTCCACCAGAAATATTTTCAAAAGGAAGTAGTTTTGAGGTTGAGCTGTGAGAAGAAAAGACTCTTGCTTCATCCTTGATCCCCTTCACTCACTGGGTTATCAGCTGCCTCCAGTGTCCAGGTAAGTAGGGACAGCATCTCGCCTCTGCTTTACCCTACATGGCCCATTAGGAGTTGGAGCTTTGTCCACAGGGACTTCCTGTAGACAGAGATGCTGTGGGGCCAGCCTGGCAGGGCTGTTAGTTCTCAGCTCTGTAGGGATCCTCATTCTGGCCTATAGGATAGCAAGGAGCCTTGGCAGGTATTTGAGGGAGCTCCACAGCAAGTTTCAATGAGAGCATGAATCAGGCTGTTGTCAGAGTAGGGGAGGCCTACAGAAGCCAGACCATAAAGTGATAAGGACCTGTCTTCAGCACATTGCTTCCGAGGGTAGAGAAGGTTCTGATGGTGACTAGGAGTTCATGAGAGACATTTCTGGTTAGCTGGGAGCCATGTAGGAGTTTGCTGAACTCCTGAGACCTCAGCAAGATGACAGACATACCACCAAAATGTCTGTAATGCCATCATAAAATATACTCATGCTGTTGCTGGGAGTATAAATAAACTGATCTCATCTTTTTGAAGGGTCTTTACTATTACCAATCAATTTTCTAAATGACCGTACCCTTTCAGCTAGGAATTTGTCCTATGGATGTGCTGGCACAAATGCATAAGCATACATGTATACAAATGTTCAGTGCTGCATTATTTGGGTTGGCCAAAAGAAGAGAGACCACAACCTAAATGCCCAACGATAGAAGAATGGTGTGATACATTATAATACACATACAAAGGCATGAGTCAGCCTGTAGAAGTGATGGGGAGAGTCTGGAATACTGTGTAAGCTGCAAAGAATCATATATATATTAAAAACAATTTGTACAAACATGTACTTATGTACACACAACAGTATATAAATAGGTATGGACATCTGTCTATCTACTGAAAAAACTGGTTTCCTCTGGAGTAGGAGGAGGCAGTGAGGGAGGGCCTTCTACTTTGCATCCCACACAGGCTGGCTTTATGGACTAGCACATACTCCTTTTGTCACTTTTAAGAATTGGTACATGTTTTCCCAAAGGAAATAGAATGAAAAAAAAAAAAAAGCATAGCCAGCAGGCTAGCCAGAGGTACATGTGTCCCCTAGGAGCTGAATAGGACCTGCCGGGCCATGCAGCAGCGAATCGTGGAGCTCATCTCCAGAGTATCCAATGAGGAAGTGACGGAGGAGCTACTGCACGTCAACGACGACCTCAACAATGTCTTCCTCAGATATGAGAGGTAGGAGCCAGGGTCCTTTTGTTTTCCCTTGGAAAGATTATTGCCATAAGAGGAATTTCTTTCATAAACAAAGGGAAGAGAGAGAGATATTAGAGTTAGAAAATACTCATCAGAAATGCTAATTTGTTCCCAGAAGACAGGGAAAATGCTGCTTGTTCTCTTGGGAGCCCTGCAGCAGGAAAGTGACTGCAGAATTAGGATCTGCCCTTTGTAAGCCTCAGGCTGCTCTGCCTTCTCCACCCACCCTAGCTCCTGGAGCGGGAGGACTGGGACACCTGCTCCTTTGAAGATCCTTTGAATTTGAAAAGGATTAAAGGGGGAAAAAATCTCTGCTAAGGAAAAAAGATCTACTTTTACCCATCTTTAAGAAAACGGATTATTTTCCCTCCCTTTGCAAATGTCAGTGCCTCTAGAGTGTTCAGAAGCAGGAAGGGTGTAAGTGCTGGAACACAGCTGTGTAAGGAAACACATATTCAGTTCTTTCTGTAGCCAAATCATTTTGGGGTTTGAGGTAACTAACTTGCAAATTCTTTTCCCTTTCCAAAGCCATCTCTGGGGGAAAAATGCAAAGCATCTTATTCAGATGTAGTTTTTAATAGGTAGTTTAATGGCACGGTCTCGTCCCATCATTCTTCCCATTCCATCACTGATGAGTGCTCCACGAGCTTTCCTGAATTTCCTGAATTACTTAGTGTCAGCACCAGAAAGCACTTTGACCAGGCCAACCTTCTTCTAAATCTAAGCCCCAAGTCCCCAAAGACTTGGGGTGTTGGCCCCTCACTGACTTATGGCAGGATGAGCTGGCACCAGTTAGGGTTGGTGTGACAGATATGTGCATCTGGGGGCATAGAGGGTGATTTTGCTGCTATTGTCACAACTCTGGACTTTGGCAGTAGGGTGGGGTAGCCCTGTGTCCACCTGACAGATGAAGAAGCCACTGCAATGTGACTATGGGGCCACGCATGCATGTGTCAATTGAAGAATGGGAGCATTATCTGAGGCACCTCAACTCCCAGCCTTAGATGTCTTGGTTTTGCCATGTGGTTCTAATTTCTTCACTTTAAATGGGCTAGTCTTTTAACCTATTAGACCCATTTCAACCCCTTCTAGAATAAGATGACAAGAACTAATGTGGGCATTTTCACCTGGGTCTGCCAGTCCCAGTGTTACCACAATTCAGAGGCAAAGCTTGAGGCCAACAGACCTAAGGCTAGAGTGCCTTTGATAAGACTACTTGTCCCTCGAAGAGAGTATGGGAAAGTTGTTCTAGGATTAAAATTTTTTCAGATGTATTAATACTCCTGTTCTTATAAACCATGATTGAAAAACCATATAAGTCTTCAAAACACAGTTGACACACATATCCTAACCAGATTGTCCCTTGCGGGGATTCCTCCTCACCAGGCACAGACCCCAGCAAGTGGGGAGACCAGTGTGGAGCAGCGAATCTCAGTGAAGCCTGATCTCTCCAGGCTCTAGCTGGAGAAAATCTCTTAGCTACCTCTTTGCCCATAACATTTGGGAACTTTTAAATGCAAGGGCAGCCCACCTCCCCACCCCTACGCACACAATTGCTCTTCTATTCCTCACCTGGTATGAGAATGACAGGCAAGAGAGAGAAGAGGCTTTCTGCAGTTATTTCAAGCCAACTCCCATCCACAGCCAGTCTGCAGCTAACAGGCTGGAGTAGGAGACTGGCTGGCAGCCTGTTACTGGTTGGTCTAACCCTTTCTGCAGCCACCAGGGATCCTTTCACCAGGCCAGGGGCCTGTGCCTGTCTTCCTCCTCTAGGTGTCTGCCCCGTATATGCCCTACCACCTTTACTCTGGCAAGTTGAGCTGGGGCATTTCAGTGACCTCAGACAATTACTCCCCAGCACAGCTCTGTGAAATAGGAAGGAGGGCTGTACTTTTTGCCTGGCTTTGCCCCCAGGTAAAGTGGTTGATCCAACCTACCCGTCAAAGGACAAGAGGAACACCCGGGTTCAGGGTCTGAGGGAATGGCTGGGGGTGCTTATAATGGCCTCCTGGGTGTGTCAGTCAACACCCTCCTCCCTTACCTCAGGGTGAGGCCAGGAGGCCGATCTTCCTCAGGGCAGCCCCACACAGAGAAAGGCCTGGAGAAATTGTACATGTATGGGTTCACTCCCGCTAGCCCCCAAAATGGGTCTCGTTGGTCTCCTTTCCTGGAGCCTCAGTCTCTGCTGGCCTCCCAGGGCTGTCGGTCCCCAGGAGCTCTCCACAGGACCAATAAGCATCATGGTGCCCTGTCACCCCCCTCTCCTTACTCTGCTTTCCCTTCCCGTTAGGTTTGAACGATACAGGTCGGGCCGATCAGTTCAAAATGCCAGTAATGGAGTAAGTATCCCTTCAGAATTCTCTCATCTCTGGAGGCCAGGGGAGCTGCTTCAGTTTGGTTTTTCTAACTGGGGTTTAAATATTTGGGTAACTGTCTAGCAGGCTCTGGCTGATGGGATACTGAGGAAGAGCTAACAGGCGCATCCCTGGTGGGAGGGTGGCAAGGAAGCCCCTGTCCTGTGCTGGTAACTGATTCAGCCCTGCCTCATTTAAGTGGGAGCGGGGAGCTAATGGGCAGGGGCCTACTGACAGCCAGGGCCCACAGTGGACCCCTGTCGTCGTGAGAGAAACTACCTTGCTCCTGTACTGGTACTGCATTGAAACCCTGCACGGTGCCTGCTGGCTTTGACCTTAGAGACCAGTACAAGGGCTCTGAGGCTCACGGCCATCTCATGCTCTGACAGGTACTGAATGAAGTGACCGAAGACAACTTAATAGACCTGGGGCCTGGGTCTCCAGCCGTGGTGAGCCCAATGGTGGGGAACACGGCACCCCCATCTTCCCTCTCTTCCCAGCTTGCAGGCTTGGGTGAGTGTCTCATAGGGGTGTCAAGGCCTCCTTCACAGGCCACTGCCTGGTTGTGAGTCTGGGCTGAGAGCTCCTTTCACTCTCTTTGTCGGAAGTTTTGAAGAGAACCTTTTGGGGGAATCCATGGGAAAGTATATTCCTGAGTCCTGGGCAATTGTACCACCTTCAG
>NW_006433941.1:5115395-5151222 GCF_000325575.1 Pteropus alecto
CAGGGATTGGGGGAGTTCTCAGGAATGAGAACTTGTTTGCTTTTTAAAGAAAGGTGGCTGCTGTGTTTTATCTAGAATATTCCTTATGGTTGAAGCAATTTCCTTCTCCATATCAACTAGGCCAAGGATGGCAAATGGGTTTCAGCTCATTTGCTGCTTGGAGCACAGGTCTAAAAATGACATCGAAGTCATGCCACATCAGGGCTTGAAAGATGAGTCAATGATTGACTGGCGATGTCTGCCATGGGCTTGGAAATAGGAAGTGGTGGCACTGACATACTTGCTCTCCTTGAACTAACATCAACCTAAAGTGTCCCATTGTCTAAACCCTCAAACAAGAAACTTATCTTTTTTTCACAGTTCATTCAGTTTAAAAGTGTATAGATGACTCTAGATACTGCAAATACACTGGATGATACCAATTTATAACGAAATTATAGTATTAAGATAATTAATAGGTGCGGTCCTCTCAAAATTTTTTCTTCTCTCCTTTTCTGTTTTCTTATTTCTTAATATTTATTTTTATACCTTCATTTCATTTCAGTTGACTTGAGCTTTTACTTAGTGATCAGTCAGTTGATATAATCCTGGCTTTTCAATATCTCATATATCTGTAGCTCTTGTTCCTCTTTCAGAACAGATTTCTCTACCTTCACTCCATCCAGCATTTGACCACTAGATTTAATACCCAAAATTCAACTTGAATTGTGCTGCCTCCCTTCCTAAAAAAGTCTATTGTATTCCCATCAACTCCTTGAACTGGCATTTGAATCTTTCCATCAGCCATCTCCCACCTCCCTTCCAGCCTTATCCTCCATTAACCTCTCTCCATGAGCACTATTTGCTTCACACGCCCTGGACTTCCAGGCCCTGTGCCTTTGTACCTACCTGCCTTTTACCCCTTCTCCCCACAGCATAGTCCCATTTGTTCTTAAAGACCTGTTCTTGTGTCAATTTAGAGTCTTTCCTGATATCTCAAGCTAAGTATTGCTGTTGTCTGTCTCCCACGTACTCTGTGCACTCAGATTCAATTTGGTCCTCTCAGGATCTAGTTCGGAACATGGTGGGTACCTGTGAAATATTTGTCAAATAACTCAATGACCCAGGTCCTTAGACATTGTGATTGAGTTAATGAGGAGCACACTGATAAGGGCATTATGGGAAATCTGCAGGAGTACTTGCCCCAGGCCCCACTTTTTTGCTGCCAGTAATCTCCCATTTATTCATAATGTCTCTTTCCCCACCTTGAGCAGACTGGAGGTCAGTGGCCCCCATCTGGGCCCCACCTGTGGCTCCTGCATGTGGTGGCTTGGGAGTGCTGAGGACAGTCCCCCCCACCCCACCCCAATAGAACTTTAACTTGCTCAAATGGCATCCTAACTTTGGGACCCTTCATTAAGTCCATTATCCACATTTTGTTTTCATCCTCTTCTCATTTGTTGTTACAGACTTGGGGACAGAGAGCGTCAGTGGCACCCTCAGTTCACTTCAGCAGTGTAATCCTAGTGACGGCTTTGACATGTTTGCCCAGACAAGAGGGAACTCCTTGGCCGAGCAACGCAAGACGTATGTTGGGATCATTTCAGTGGCTCTCAGAAGATATGGGGGGAGGATTGATCCAGGCCTGGTCACAGGCCAGCACAAAGAGGCCTTTTATTTACCAGGGCCAGGACTGCCAAGAACTTTGAAATATGGCTGTAAGGACTTGGTAGTAGACAGAGATGTTGAATGAATACTAACCCATCCCCACATCCCCTACCCCCACCCCCACTCCCGCCTTTGGGTCAATTGTAGTTGGATTTCTCCTGTCAGTCAGAGAGTGCTCTGTTGTTCTCTTTGCTTCTTTTGCTGCTGCTGCAAGAATTTCATCTGTAGGAGGAGCTGGGAGTCTGGAGGGTGCAGCCAGACAGGGAGTGAACTGGTTCTAGGCAGCATGGATTTCTGGCCCAAGGGTGTGGACAGAGGCTTCTCTAATAGCAGCTCTAGCCAGGATGAGCCATATGGAATTGGAGGTGTTTATTCCAAAGTAGATAATACCTTGCATCTCAGAGAGGCACCAGAACAGGCTTCGAGCTTTCTGTTCAGCCTATAGGCAGGTGAGGAACACTTTTCCCCACCTTTCCTAGAGGCACAGCATCTTGATGCATTCAGCTTTCCGAGTCTCATGCTCTGGAATCAACAGGTTGACCACAAGCCCAATGTCTCATGTACCCTTCACCAGCAAAAGTTGCTTTTAAAAGGAATACAGTGAAAGAAGTCAGGGACCAGAGGAAGACAACCTTCAGAATCCGTTATAGACCCCAATCCAGACCTTCCTTGTTAAATACCACTAAAGCTGCTTCTTTTAAAATAAGAAGTAATATTACTTTGGCTTTATCTTGCCCCTCCCTCTGAGCAGTCTCAGGGCATGTCTGACATCCTGTCACTGAGCTTTAGAGATGCCTAGTGTTACTTAAGAAAGGATCCTTGAGATGCAGTGTCCTGACCTCAGAAGAAATGAGTGGCTGAGCCAGTGCTAAAACCCAGGCAGGCCTCTTAGCTTCAGTAGCAGTCAGACTGACAGACGAGCCCTTAGCCTCTGCCCAGATGCCAGGGCTGTGGGAAATGTTTTTCCAAGTACATGTGGGGAAGGTGCCACGGATAGAAAGTGATTATAGGTCACCGTCCCAACGCCTTTGACCACTATGGGGAACTGACTCTGCTTGTGCCGCTTGTCTCCAGGGTAACCTATGAGGATCCCCAGGCTGTTGGAGGACTTGCTTCTGCACTAGACAATCGGAAACAGAACTCCGAAGTGGTAGGTCTTGAACCCTGTTTTTCTGCCTAGAGTCCTCTGGAGGGAAAGTCAGGTAGTTTGGTAAAGCTGGCTGGATAATTAAGCAGAAGCTGGCTTGCATGGAGGGCAGACTGGGATGAGAGTACTGTATTACCTCATCGAGTTCTTACCCCACCCCATGGGTGACACCCCAGGTCAGCTTTCCCATTTCACCTGGAAGGAACAGGCCCAGAGAGGTGGTGACGCCAGCAAGCAGACAGCAAGCAAGCTGGAGTCCACTCCCTGGAGGTGTGCCTCCAGAATCCCTGCTCTTCCTATCTTGGTGGCTCCAAGCTCTCAGAGCACAGGTCTCCTATGACCAGATAGGGTCTTTCCCCAAATGTTACAGTGCCCCAGGTATGGCCAGTGCTCTGAAATAATAATGACCTTTACAAGGAAGGGAAACGCTGATCTGAGCCATATTTCTACTGATCATTTGTAGCTGCCCTAGAGAAACAGTACCAGCCCCATTAGAAGGCAGTGGATGGTCTGGATTTGTTGGGGAAACGGGCTGGAGGGATGGGAGGAGCAGTTGAGCGGTGACTAGGAAGGAGGGTGTTCTGGGAGGCCCTATGTCTGGAAGGAGCAGAACTAAATGCAGAGCTACTTTGAAGTGAAGAATGATGCTTGTTAGAGCCCCCAAATGTAGCCCTGGTTTTTGTAAGATTTTAGATCATTGTGGGGATGGAGGGGGTGGGGGGAGGATTTGTGTCTTAATGCTTTTCATGAGATTGTTCCCCTTTTTGCCTAAGAAATGTGTGTGGCAGTGTGTGAACGAATGTTTGTTTGCAGGGGCAGGAAAGGGGAGGGCTATTAGGACAATAACCCCAGAACTGCTAGAATGCCTTTTCAGGGTCTCCCAGTTGGGCTAGAAAGGGGCAGTGCTCATCTGTCCACTAGATGGGAAGGTTTGCTCCCCAAATACTAGTTGTTGGCCTCTTGCAGCCCTTGTTCACACGAGCCCAGGCAGGAAGCAGTGCTGCAGCCTGGTTTCCACGGGGAAGCTCTCCTTGGGGGAAGGAACTCCTTCCTTCATCTGTAGGATGTACGTCCCACTGCACTGACCACCAGGGGGCACAGAAGAGCCAGCCCCACTGCCTTGGTTTCTCAGTACCCTGCCTTTCCACAGAAGGGTGGGCAGTGCCACCTGAACTTGAGACCGGGACTCCCGAAATCTATGCAGTAATCATGGTTCTGTCCCTCCCATTACTTAGAGTGTTTTCCCACCTAACTCAGGGAGGGTGTTAGGGAGCTGAGCTGAGGGCCCATCAGCACACTGCCAGATGAGGACATCCCCTCCCCCTGCCCCACCCTGTCCTGGCCTACAGCCCATCTCTCAGCAAGGCTGACCTCGTTTGTTTTCCAGTCTGCCTCCAGGGCCTGCTCTGTCCATGCCAACGTGTGTCCTAGCACAGCTCTGCCATTATCAGTGCCCACACCTGGGTCTGAGTATAGGCGATGTGGCCAGCTTCCTGCCCTTCACCCTTTGGGTGTGTGGCTTGGCCAATCTCCCTGTTTTCAAAGGTCTTGATGACTCCAGCACGTTTTCTACATGATGGTAGACATACTGCTTTTCATGTTTACCGCTCCATGGGGCAGCGAGGGGAAGCAGAGTTCATGTTAGCTGCGTGTCTGTCTCTGTGTATCTGTATATGTCTATATGTGTTTGTATATCTCTATGTGTATCTGTGTCTTGTGTGTATGTGCCTATGTGTGCCTGTGTCTATGTGTTTGTGTCTCTGTGTGTGTATCTGTGGGTGTGTTTCTGTATCTCTGTGTATGCCTGTCTGTATATTCTTGTGTCTGTGTGTATGTGCCTGTGTCTATGTGTGTGTTTGTATATCTCTGTGTGTGTCTGTGTGTCTGTGTAGCTATGTGTGTGTATCTCTGTGCATCTTTGTATCTGTACACACACACTGACTCATGTATATCTTCAGGCTAGTGCTTCAGCTTACGGTGTTCCATATCTTAAACCATGC
The DNA here is from genome assembly GCF_000325575.1 of Pteropus alecto. Lineage (NCBI taxonomy): Eukaryota > Metazoa > Chordata > Mammalia > Chiroptera > Pteropodidae > Pteropus > Pteropus alecto. The sequence continues at coordinate 5,120,190 of NW_006433941.1, forward strand.
TGGCCTGGAAATGAAAATGCATCAAAGTAGAAATTAAGAACACAGTAAAAGGGGCGGGGCGGATTGTGTAGCCACACCTCTACAGTGCAACCAAATCAGTAGTCTTAACTTTAAATACTTTTATCATTTAAAGAAGGACAATATAGCCAAATTCAGCGTTCAAGTTAAGAGTTTGGAAAAAGAATACACAGGTAACTGAGAAAGAGGAAAAAGAGAAGAAAAAGTAGAAATAAGTTAGAAAAAAGTAGAAATGGTTCTGTAAAAGTGAGTTCTTTGATAAGTTGACCCTTTGCCAACCCCAAGAGCCCTAATTGAGAGAAGCAGCCCTGGGTGATCTCTGTGACCTCACAGATTTTCCAAGTGTATGGGAATGGTTGGCATGAGTACATGTTACCCCATTGGGATTCTTGGTTACTAAACTTCTCTGCTCTTTTCCAGGTAGGTAAGGGGGACATGCTTGGGGGCAGGGGGTTTGTGCTTCAGGTCACATCTCCTTACATGACAATCAACTCCGAACGGGGGCTTTTCTATTTCCACAATATATACTATTGCTTCTTTATCATGGGTCTTGCTGTGACTTTTCTTTCTGGGACTTTTCTGTCCTCCATCCAGAAGAGAGGTAAAGGTGGGGACTCTGACCTGGAGCCCATAGACAGCTGGCTCATAACCCAAGGAATGGTGAGAGGTCACCAGCTGAGCTGAGCCCCTTGTCTACCCCAGCGCTTACCTGTGTCACCTGCTGAGCCCTTGTGAGTCAGACAGTACAAGGCCATTCTCCTTCTGACGTGGTGCCAAATTTTCCCCTCCTGTCTTTGTATAATCTCCTGAAGCCACACACGTCCAGCGCCAGGAGCGCCTCCTCTGGTTTTCTGCTGAGGTCCATGCCCCTGGGCCTTAAGGGTCTGGGCATTTTCAGGAATGGGGGGGGCCCTTCCCTCCTTTTACTGTCTCTGGAGCACTCAATAGTATTCACTTTTCCAGGATGAGCACAAGTTACTGTGGCTTTTGCATGGGAGGGGATGTTTCTAAGAGAATAGACTCAAAGCATCTGACTGGTAGGGGAAGCCCCCTCCAGCCTATGAATTTGGTGGTCCTAGGCAGATGAGTTTTAATAATGTAATTATTTGTGCTTACTATGTCCCCCAGAGGATCTGAGACCTCTTAAAGAAACACAAACACAATAGGAACAGAATAAAAACACAAAGGCAGAGGAGTTTAATATCATAAATGTAGTTAGTTCTGAGGAAGCAGAGCTCTCTGGGCACAGAAGCCTGGGAGGTTCTCTCCTGCCTCATCTAGTATCCCTGAGCATGGTGCATAGAGAGAGTAACCTCGTTCCAGGCTGCTTGCCTTGGAGTAATGATATCACCTCTAATGAAGCCACAGCCCTCATCAAGTACCTCTAACATAGACACCAAAGGTCTGTACATATGTGGTGGGCTGAAGTGGGAGAGGATGCACTAAAGGGAAGATGAGAAAAGCAAAGAAAGGGTAGGCCTCTGCCCTGCAGCTAGAGTGGGGAGACACTGGACATATACCAGGTAAGAAGCATAACTGACCCTTGGAGACCATGCCAGGCTGTGGCTAGGCGAGGTATATTCAAGCAAGGCCAGTATGTTAAGGCAGCACAGGGGGTCACCTGCCTGAACAAAATGTTACCAGTATGCAAGGATATGGGCCATGCAGGGCCATCAGAACCATTGGGGTGAGGGGTATATGCCTGTCACCTGGCTTAAAGCTGATGACCTTTACACATGCTCAGATGGGGCCCATCTCCCTCCACCTGTCAGAGCAGCAGGCACTTCATCTTGATGTTCCTGCACCAGACCCCACAGCCATTCTTAGAGATATGGGCTACCTGGGCCCCTCATTTGCTTCTTTAGAGACAGGCTGGGGCTCTGGCCCACATGTTGGGTGGCCTTAGAGTAGGACTCCTAGAGGCCATGTCCACTCCATTGTTCAAATTGGGGGGATCCAGCCATGTGTCTTTGTGCCTATTAATCCTGCAAAAAAAGGATACTGTCCACAAAAACTACCCTGAGTGTGGCCTTGGCAGCTGGTGGTAGTACCTGCCTCTGCCTACACACTGTCCTATCCCCTCCTAGAGCTACAGTCTCTGACTTCCCAGAAACAAGCTCGACTAACAGCTAACCTGGTGTCTCACTTGCCTGACTACAGTGTTTTTTCTTTTAAGTGATGTACATTAATTGCTTTGCCCTATTTCCTGTAGCATAAAACCCTGAGTCTTTCCAAACCTCCCAGGTACAAATTCTTTACTTGGAAACTTTTTGTACTATTGAGTGAGACCAAAGGACTCTTAGACCACTCCTCACATTGGGGAGGCAGTGGAAGCCCTGTAGGGAGGACTGCACTGGAAATAGCACACCCGAGCAACAGAAATTGCTTCTGTTGCGTTGGAAATCAGAGTTAGGTTTCCTTGTGGGTTGGAGTTGTGGGAGACAAAGCCTCACTCTCCTGGGACTTTAGGTGTTTGGATATTCAGCAACAAAGTTAACAATACCAGGCTCATTACCAGTTGAAGAAAACCCTGAACCATCTTGAACCAGCCTGCTCAGAGAATGCTAGTGCGTGTGCTCTTCCTCCCCCTACCCTAGCCTCCTGCCTCCAGCTCGTGGGCCTTTTTTTGGCTGGTGAACAGAAAGAAGTGTCCCCCATATTCAATTGCAGCCAGGAAAATATCCAGATATGAACAAATATAAGGCACAAGAACAGAAGTAGGTTAGTAAAAGTCTGCTACTGCCAAAGCCCGGGTTTGGGATGGGAGGCAGAGGGGCTCCCTACTCATACCTGGAGGACCTCCAGACACAACAAGCCTGAGGCCACCAAGGGCACTAGCTGTGGCTGAGCCAGTGGCAGCACCTCTCTCCTTTGGGCAGGTGACCCTACTGCTCCCTAAGCAAAGCTGCCCTGACGGCAGCCAAGTGAGGGTCAGCTGATAGACAGCTCACCCACCATTCCTGTCAAAATCTGCTGCTGGCATCCGACGTGCCTGTTTCTCTTTGCACTCTGAAGATGGGCAGGGCTCATCTCGCCATTGCCTCTGCCAAACTGGCCCTGTCCAGCCTATCTTTAGAGCAAGTTAGTTCTAGGCCCTGGTCTTTATTGGAGGGAGCTCCTGGACTAGCTTCTTTTATGTCTCTCTCTTCACATCTCTTTTCCCTTTCTGTCTCCTTCTTTCAACTCACACTCTTCTTCATACCACTTGGACCAGCCTTCAGCTTGGATGATTGCCCAGAAAGATACTAAAACCACAGTAGGTCAAAGCCCACAGTCTCTAAGGGATATGCTGGGCCTCACAGGGGCCTGGTGATGTGCCCAAGGCCACAGGGCAGTGACAGAGTCCAGTGCCCTATTCTTCAGTCAAATCTTCTGCTTCTCTTCCATCAGCTTGGATGTGGAAGCTTCCTCTTCCTCCCTCACAGTTTCTCCAGTCCCTATATGCAGAGCAATGTACACGTTTAGTTTGCGTCGGATAGTGCCTACATCATTAGAAGGGACTTTACCCTGGTGTGATACTCAAAGCGCTGATTTACCTTAGAGCAGGAGAGTTATATAGCTAAAGTGTTGTGTCTAACCACAAGCAAGTCAATCCCTGCATTCCCTTATATAATAAGCTTTACTGTTAAACCACACCCAAGCTCCTCCTTGATTCATGCCCTGAGGCAAAGTGCCTTTTCGACTGTAAAGATTTAATTCCAGTAATTTCTGGCATCCTGGAGTTTCTGAATTTGAAAACATGCAGACCTAACTGGAAGTTAAGGGATTCAGAATCCTGAGTAGTAAAAACTAAATAAGGCCTGGCAGATGAGGAAACCAAGGCCAAGAATTGCCCAAATCCTTGCAACTCCTGTTGCCTCTCCACCTTAAGCTCTGAGGCTTCTTAGGACAGCAGAGGCTAGGAGCTCCCGGTGAAGAAGCAATTCCAGAGAAAAGCGACTCACTCCAAGGCCTACACCAGTGAGTGCTGGGAGCCTGCTGAGCCCAGCCTGTCTCTAGCCCAGAGCTCTCTCCTCAGCTTGCCTCAGTGCCAAGCCTGGAAGATGCCTTTCCGTAAGCACACTACTTATTTGGAGAAGTCTAGGAGAGGGAAGAAAAGTATTCCCATGATCTAGCATTGGGGGAATTTTTTTTTTTTTTTTTTTGAGGTGATGAGGAGTTTCTCAAATATCAATGTTTATTTTCTGAGCACACTTGCTCTCAAGATTAAGCCTCAAAGAAGAAAACTAGAACATGATCCCCGGGCTCAAGGAATGTATTTTTGAACAGTAACAAAAAAATTATAAGCAAAATCTGAAAGTTTAGGACCCATGGCCCATTAATGGCTTTTTTCAAGCTTTTGCAACACATTGGAAACCTCTGTCCATGGAATCTTCATTTCTCCAGGGTGGACTGAAGCTGGGTAGATTTAAAAAAATAAGAACAAAATAAAGCCCAGTGTGCACTCCAGCAGCTGCTGTCGGGCATGTTTTCTCTTTGGAGATGCGCTGGCTTTCCAAGCTTTAGGTCTAAGAACTTGGCATGGCTCACATCCTCCCAGAGGCCAGGCATTCTGACTTACAAGCATCAAGATAATGAAAATTGGCATCTCTTGTCATGGGAATGTGTCAAGGCATAAGTCCTTCCAGCAAGCATAAAATTAGCAGATCGCGCGTCCTGCTGCTTTCTTTTCGATAGGGAAGGTAGGTGCTGCCTTCGCTGCTGTTAGCACAGCCATTGGGCATTTGTGCCCTCCAGAGTACAAATCACATCTTTGTCCCTAGGAGTCATTTCAGGTTGATTTGAACTCCTTGATATTTTTTTATTTCAACATTCTTAAGTCTCTAGTAAGTCAAAGAAATAAAATGAAAACATAGAATCTTCCTAATCTGATCAGGGTTGGCTCTAGCCTTTATGAAAATGCATGTGAATTGCCCACGCTGGGTCTGTAGTTAGGCCCAAGCACATGAAGCTACTTCAGTTCACCAGAGTGAGAGGTCTTCAGCCTCGCTGAATGTGTGCAGAACTCCAGCCAAATCAAAGACACCTGCTAAGTGTACTTGGGGATCTTCGAAGTCATCACTCTACCACCTACCCCATCAACAGCAGGTTTCTACCTTTAGGGGTGGCTTCGCACATCAGGGCAGGGCTGGTGATATGAAATCTTCCTCCTCTTTTGTTAAGGTCATGTTATTTTTTTAGATTTGGAAAACACTAAGACAATCCTTTTACTGCTTATTTTAACATTATTCTTACCCTAGATTGTGACATTGAGAGTGAAGCCAGCTATAGACTCAATGCTGGCAATTTCTTCTAGAAATATTGGGCTTGCGAGTGAGCCACTGGGAGGTACTTCTCAAACTCAGGCTAGGTGGGGAGGTAGGTCACCTCGATTAAGATCAATCAAAACTCATTTCTCTAGGCTGGGAGCCAATATTTCATTAATGTGGCTTTTAGAAGGTTAAAGGTTACACTTACTTCCTATCCTGTTGTATCTGACAGCAACTTAAATATTTCTAGCCAAATACATTTTTCAGAACACTATCTCCAAGGCCCTTGGCACGAGTGACCAACCACTGCATGGAGACTGCTCAGGCACCCAGTCACCCCCCTGGCCACCGCTCCCCAGATTTCATGCTCCCCAGATCTCAGCTGAACTTCTGTCTTTGACCGCTGAAGCACAGACAGCCATTGAAAGCTGGAAAGAAAAGGCAAGACTAAAGGAAGCTGTTGAATTCAGACCTGCTTAGTGATTTTTCTCCTAAAGAGACACAAAGATGACTAAAGCCCGGCAATCTCTTTTGCCATCAAAGCCTTTGTTTTTGCTGAGTTTCTGTTAGTGGCGAAATGTGCCTGCTTTCTGTTGGCCAGGCCACACCCAGGTCACCAGTGTTTCTTTCCCAGTCAGAGGTACACAAGGACACATTTTGAAATACTTTCAGTGAGCAAACAGAGCCCCAGTGGAATCTCAGGGCTGGCTGCGGTGCCACCTGACCACGTGCACTCCTGTTCTGGGCAGACTGCCACTTGACCTCCCCAGTGGCATCAGGGGCCCGCTGGCGGCTCCTCAAGTAACCCCCAGGGACTGGGCTTGACAGTAGAGAGGCAGTACTCCTCCAGCTGTCATCAATGATGAGTTCAAAATCAGCCTGCAGGAGCAGTGCATTTCTGAGATTAAAAGGTTCTTTGCAGCCTGGGCCGAGAGGCCCATGATGTGAGAGCTGATACCATAGTCAAAAAGTTCTCCATTTCAAGAACTTGTACTGCCGCCCTCCCTCCCCACCACTGGTCAGTCCTGCTTCTTAGAATTGGCCTCCTCATCGCTTTCCTCACTTGCCATTTCATGTGGCTGCCTCATGTTGCTCGTGCCTGCTGTGCCGATGTGTTTTTTTTGCTCTGTGTATGTTTTAGTTTTATTTGGGGGTTGCTTTTGACGATTTACTTTGTTCGGTGTTCTGTCTTCCCTCGCCTGGCTGTGGGGCTGCCTGGCCTGCTGCTTGCCGCCTCCATAGATCCCTGTTGCGCAGCCCTCTGTCATGGACGACATTGAGGTGTGGCTCGGGACGGACCTGGTGAGACTTGACTTTTCTCTTTCGTCTGTGGGGTGTAGCAAGGCAAAGGTGCTTCTGAGGAAAGGCCTTGGGGACACTGGAAGAGGCCACTCCCCCAGGGAGTGGAGTGGCGGAGGAGGGAGGCCAGGGCAGGCATGGCTCCTGCAGCTACCAGATCCTCACAGCTGGACTTCCCCTCCGACACCTGTGACCTGCAGAGGCCAGAGAGAATGGAGTCCTGAGCTGGGCACTGCCCCTTAGCCCTCAACCACCGGTTGGGCTACAGTGAAAGCTAGCTCCATCTGGCTCCAAAACACATTTACTTTTTCCTATGACTTTTTAATTTCAGGTGTGTATGTGCTTAGGTTCTTTTTTTTTGGGGGGGGGAGTCATTTTAAGATATTTGTTTTATTTTCATTTCTTTTAATTGTGACATATACATAGAGACGAAGCGTTTTTTGGGTTTTTTTTTTTTGTTTTTAATTCACTGTTATCTCTCTTCCCCAGTATCATCTGGTATCTAGGATCTAAAAGAACCCCTGCTCCAGAGACCATTGTCTTTGTACCCAGATATAGGGCAGGAAGTTGAGGACATCATGTATCTGCAAATGGCAGCAGGTCCTGAGAAAGGAGAGCTTCAGTGGCCAGTCCCTCCCTCTGGTTTTCACAAAGCACTTTCACTCTCAGAAACCTGTGCAGGGAGGCAGGGTGGAGGTTGTTGGCTAAAGGCTGATGAAGAAATGTACTTTGGGAGAGGATATAGCTTGCCCAAGGTCATGGGCTGGTTGGATTCTCTCCCAGACCTAGAGACACCTCATTTCTTGCTTCTAGCTGCCTCCTCTTCAGGGGGCCCTGTCCCCAGAGCAAGGAAGTTTTTTAATCACAGGGCTGGCTTAACTGGCTGTGGGCTGCAGATGTGGTCCCCTCCCATAGGAGGACAGTAGAGCTCAGATAGGGCCTCCCACTGTTCTGGGCCACCTCCCTGGAAGACCAGGCTTTTTGAAGACACTCATGGTCACCCAGGTGCCGTGCCATGGGAGAAGAAAATGCCTCATTATATCTTTCTCAAAGGAGTACCTAGAAAAGAAATAGCTCCTCTCACAGAAACAAAGCAAGAAGGGCCAAGGCCCTCAGCTCACAAAGGGGACCCCCAAGGTCCAGAAAGAGGGAGGAACCTGACAGGCAAGGCTGCACAGCAGGTTAGCGGCAGAGCCAAGAAGGAAGCCAGATCTCCTGGCCCAGCCCAAGGCCTGGTCCACTTTCCATCTGGCTCCCTTCCCTGTCACTGTGCAGTGAATTTCCAGTGACCACCACATTCTCCAAACAAAATCAACTCTGATCCACTCTCATTAAGAGCTCACAGAGCCTCCACGACTCCTCAGGACCGGCAGCAGATTATAGAATCTGGGCCACAGGAGGAGGCTGGCTCAGCTCCTAGGAGGCCATGGGACATGGCTTCCAGCTGGACAGTGCTCCACTGCCAAGCACTTCCTAGTGTTATGCCCTGTGCCATGGGCTTCATGGCTCTGGCCCTTATAGGCCTCATGTGGTTCTGAGCTGTTGACATAAACAGTGACTTCCTAGAACCCTGCAGCTGGCTGCAAAGGAACACTGAGTAGAGGAGCACCTGAGGGAGCCCTCAGCATGCCTCCGGCTCAGCCTCCTTGTGGCCCCCTCTGGGAGACATGGATGAGCAAAGGCCTGCCACGGTTCTGCCCCACAGCTCAGCCCAGAGAGCCAGCTTGCATCTTTTTTTGGATTTTTCTTTTGGGCCCTTCTGGAGGATCAAAACCTAGAACCTACTGGAGCGGTTTTTGTTTTTGCTTTTTCTAAACAAAGTTTCTGTTTCTCCAATAAGATAAACAGTACTTTGGTATTGTGGAACTCAGAACAAGAAGTAGGACGTTTTCTTTGGGCTGTCGTGGGCAGCGCGGCCCTGGGGTGGCTGCTGGTGGGGCCCTAATGCATTTTCTCTGCTCCTCCCACAGAAGGGCGACGACCTGGAGGAGGGCGTCACGAGTGAAGGTATGGCCTGGCCCATGGCTTTACAGCACAACCTTGTCCCCTTCATTTGCTGCTCTCGCGCCGGGCTCTTGGGGCGCATAGGGGCTGTCACTCCCACCACCTTGGAGCCTCCACTACCGGAGTACCTTCTAGTACCTAGCCTGAGCCAGGCCTTCTGGGCCAGAAGCGTCTTGGTTCTGTTCCATCCAGGCCTCGTGCTGATGAGGGAAGTGTCAGAAAGAGCATGCGACAATTGGAAGGTCACAGAGCTAGTGAATAGTAGGTACAGTGGATCCTAGGTTAGCATGATCTCAAAACCTGTACTCCTAACCAGTTTGCCCCACCCCCAAATGCTCAATCCAGCAGAGGCAAGACATATGCCGTGCGGTCCACAGGGTACACAGGAAGCCTCTCCAGGCCTAGTGTCCTGTGACCTCACTTCTGGGGGCCAGCTATATAGATCATGTGGGGAAGTTCCCATCCCAGTCTCCCCCGCATTCCCCTCCCTCTCTCATTCCCCTTCTCCTCCCATCTTGCCTCTCCCTGCCTCCCCTGCAGCCCACAGGCCTTTCCTCTACACTGCCTCCTCGTTCATCCAGACCATCTGGTCAGAACCCCTCCTCAGGTGTAGAACCTTGCTTGGTGCAGGGGGAGGGGTGATGTTCCCTCCCGAGTTTAAGCAGGACTCCCCACTGCAGCCCTGCCTTTTGTGCTGATAAGGAGAATGGAAAAGCTCCAAGTAGGCTGGGGCAGAAATTAAAGCTGCTCCCACTTATAACTGGGCTTCCTACTTGTCCTAGAGGTGGCAGAGGGAAATTGAGGCTAGGCCCCCGGGCAGCAGAGCACCCAGAAGCACCCCTGGCTCTAGCTAGCTGCTCACCTGTCACTCACTGCTTCTTCCCCGGTAGGTGTCCCAGGCCAGTGTGGCAAGGGTGGGGACTCATGCTGAGGTGACCCTGTGAGCACAAGTGAGTGGGGCTGTGTGGAGAGCAGATAGGATGCGGCTGTTTGAGCCTCAGTGTGGGCTTAGCCCCACCACCAATCCTGGCTCTTGCCTTGGTTTTGTGTTGCAGAGTTTGATAAATTCCTTGAAGAAAGAGCCAAAGCTGCTGAAATGGTTCCCAACCTCCCCTCACCCCCAGTGGAGGCCCCAGCCCTGGCCTCAAACCCCTCCGGCCGGAAGAAGCCAGAGCGGTCAGAGGATGCCCTCTTCGCCCTGTGAGCTGTTCTGTGGTTTGGCTTCCCGATGGCAGGTTACCTCTTGTCCCTGTCCATACCAGGCACTGGCCACTCCTATTCCCAGCCCCTACTTGGTCCTGCGTTGCTGTGTCTCCATGGAAACACCACTGTGTTTGCTCCCAGGCTTCCCATTAGTCAGGACCAACTTAAGCCACCTTCTTTCTAGTGGTGGGACAGCATCACTGCAGCCAGAGGCCCCTCACCTCCCCCATCCCACCTCTCTTGCCCACAGACTCCCTCTGTCCATGTTTCCTCCCAGGAAGAACAGATAGCAGAGCCCAGCCTCAGACAAGGCAGTCTCCTTGGGACTGTTTCCTGAGTGGACACTAGGACTGTCTCCTCCTGTCACCTGCCCACAGAGAAGGGGGTCAGATCCTGGCTCCTTGCCCCATGTATCCCGTCCCCTGTCTTGCTTAGTGGGTCTCCGTGGTCTGGCCTGCCTTCCCATGCCCCTCTGATCCAGAAAGGGCTTATCTACACCTGCAGGCTTGGTCTCCCTCCTGGACTACTGCTTCCTGATGTGTGTCACCTTGTGGCACTGGGTGTGCTCAGCACTTTAGAAGGCTCTGTGGGGTGCCCATATATGGGGGTCTCTCAACTTCTTGACTCTCCATCGCTCAGCAGCCAAGCTGGGGACCAAAGGGGCCTCTCATGGCCCCACATGCTCCTGGCATGGGAAGAGAGAGCGGGGTGCTGGGAGGACAGCACACAACCAATGGACAGTGGCTACGTGGCATGCCGGTTAGCTCCTGCAGAGATGACACTACCATAAATCAAACTGCCCCCATGCACAGTACATGCTCCCCTCACACAGCTGGCCCAGTCTGTGGAGGGGCCCGCACGGGGAAGAATTGCTCTGGCTTGCTTGGGAAAGCTTTGTGGGTTTTGAGCATGCTCTGCTCAGGGCTTTAGCCTGGTCTGTGGCAGCCTCTATGCCTCCACCTCCAGGGCCCAGCAGCAGACGGCTTTGCACCACGGTTGGAGATTCAAATGACTGATGGGCCAAAGCGACACTAAAGTCCTTGCACTGTTCCTTGGCATGGGCCTCAGCCTTCTCCACAGATTGTTTTGACAGCCCGACCTCCCACTCCAGATCCTCCCAGGCCACCGATTTGTATCCTCTCCCAAAGCCAACCTAGAAGGCAACAGAGCCTGGGACCGAGCAGCTAGAGGCTGGTAACACCTGCTCCCATCCTGAGTCCTCATTCGTGTGTGTCCTGGCTATGGGTAAGGCGCTCTTGGTTCAACCTGGGCCGAGTCCAGCCTGAACCACTCCTGTGCTGCTGTTGCCCAGAACAAAAGTGCTGCGTAGCTGCTTCACACTAGCTGGTGATCTCTGGAGCCTTGGCCAGGCCACCATGTGTTCGTGACCCATAATGAGGTCAGCTCTTCCCACCTGGCAGCCCTAGCAGAAAGAAGCAGCTGGGCTTGATGTAGGCAGAGACCAGTGCCACAGTCTCTAGCCAGGGCATTTAGGACCAGCTGAGGGGCTGTGCTGAGCATCAACAGGAACAGTTCTGGTGGAGGGAGGCACTGCATGCCCAGGAACCCCATGCCCAGTCTAGCACCGCTGCAGCTTCCTCCAGAGAAGAGGCCTGGGGTCTGGCTGGGAGGTCCATCTGTCAGGAGCAGCTGGAGACATCACATTCCAGTTCCTTAGAGGACACCCAGGAAGCTCTTCCCCAGAACTCAGCCAGCCTGATTCCAGCCCTGCCATCTCTGGCAGCTCGTGCCACACCCCCAACCCCAGCCCTTGGCCAGCTCACTCCTCTCTCAACATTTCTTGAGGGAAGAACCCCCTTTCCTAAGGCAGAGCCCCCTGAGGCTAGCTTGGATGTTAAAAAGTCTGAAGTCAGCTGGCTTGACATGAGCTGCAGAGAAGTTGGCTAAGATGGCCCAGTTGTACCCAGAAACCCCAGCCCTTTGGCACTGTCCAAAGGGATTGTCTCTGAGGGCCAGGGGCCTGCCTTTGCCAGTTTGCCAGCCCGTGGTGGTGGGCAGCTGGGCCTTGGGTGGTCAGTCCTGCAGGAGCCGCAGCACTACAGCAGCTGTCAAGTGTCCTCTGAGGGAAGAGCCAGTCCCCCTGTCTTTTGGAAGGAGAAGTCTCCACAAGACCAGGAGCCTGAAGGGTCTGGGGAGAGGAGGCTTCTGGTGGTGAGTGAAGCGGAAACATGTGCCTGCCTAGGGAGATCCCAGCAAAGCTGCTGTTAATATCCATGGTCCAGAGCTGCCCGCCCCCACTCCAGTTGAACAGTAGGCGGTGGATTCCTGTGGGCTGGCAGGAGGCATTGCCCCATGCAGAGAAGTGTCACCTGCTTTCCTGGCCTGGAGCCACCCCTTCTGCTCTCACATCATGTCCAGAGGCAGCCCGCCCCTATCTGGAAGTTGAGGTGACATTGCTTGAGGCCTGCATGAGAAGCAAGTACAGGCCCAGGCTTCCTTGAGGGGGTGCTGTTCAGCCCTTCCTGTCCTGAGGCCATATGCATCCTGGGCCACTGGGGATCAGAGCCCTGGCAGGAAAGCTGGCCAGAGCCTACCCCCAAGAGAGTGAGACCCTCGCGAGGCACTAGCCTCTCCACAAGTATTAGAAATCACAGATACAGTATGTACTTAGTTACCCTAAATTATTGCTGGGATTCCTCATAAGCACTAATTATACCTGATTATAGGTTAAAATATTTATTTCGTCAAAATATTTTCTTGAGGATGTGTTTAACCTTTTCTGTTTCATTATGTGAAAACCAAGATGTGAAAACTAACCATTTCCTCCTGCCTACCATTTTGGCAGTGGGCAGCAGTGATGGCACTAAGTGCAGTTTGACCCAGGGTCTGGTGGGCCTTTGGCCAGCCTACCCCAGAACAGTCCCTACCTGGGACTCCCAAGCACCAAGCAGAGATGACCAACTCGCTTATCCTCATGCATGGGTCAAGGGGTTTCAGAGCTGAAAAGGCTTGTTGTTGGCCTGGGCCAGAGGGAAAGGTGACTGTTCCTCTGTTTTCTGTCCTCCTGTCTTTCTGTCGATCAGCCCTCTCAGTGTGAATGACTGTGCTGCCTGTCATGGACCATGCCTTGGCTCACTGCCCTTCCCCTCCTCACCCAGGGGTCCAGAGCAAGGGAGCCTGGGGAGGTCACTCAAGTGAGGCCTGTGCTGTCACTCAAGGCCTCCAGCTGGAAGAGTGGTGGCCAAGACTCTGGATGGCCTGGCAGCAGCAGACACTCGGACTCCTCTAGCATCACGGGGCAGATGCTGCCTGGCCACTCACGCTCCTGCTTCTCCTCTTCCTTCCTGCCACCACACCCCCACTTCGCCTCCACACATACATGTTCAAACTCAGTCCGGCCCAGCCTTCTGGATGGTTCTAGGGGGCTTGTGGGTCAGCTAGGGAAAAACACCATGGAAGAATGCCGTTCTCAGCCTGGCCTCAACTGGCCTACCATGAGCCTCTCCACCATCTCCCGTTAGGATTCTGGGCTCCTCCCCTCTGCCCACCCATGTGGGGAGCAGCTGGCTTCACCACCCATGGCTGTGTGTGCCCAGAGGATGCCCCTTGTGGTACCTGCTGCTTTCAGTGCCCATCCCCAACCCTTCCTGTCCATGGGGGTCCAAACCAGTCTTCCCCTGCAACTCCCTCCTTGCCCCCCACAACTGTCAACCCCGGAGTCACACTACTTCTCTCCTCTAAAAATCCTTCAGGCTCTCCTGGAGAAAGAGGGATGGATATTTATTTCCTAAAGTTTGCAATTCATTTGTGAGAGTTCTCAGGATTGTTAGGGGCTACTGAGAAAAGGAATGTTTTGAGTTTGTTGTCCAGTTGTCCCAGAAGTCTGGTGTTCTGTCATTGTGTGCTTCTGCAGGCAGAGCCAGTTCTGGAGGTGGGTCAGTGCATTTGAAGCTCAGAGCAACACCCATGCATCCATCTACCCACTGGCTCTCCTTCCAGATATTGTCTCTCTAGTTTGCGATCTTGCATGGAAAATACTCCATAATAAACAAACAAACAAACAAACAATCTGTACCTGTGTGATCTCTGTTGCGTTGCCTGTGACTGTCAAAGGGCTGGCCAGATCTGACTCCCTATTTTCTTTAAGCAGAGGCTCCCTTGGTACCCTGCTGCGGGGAGCAGCCTGGGAAGCTCATTCCATAGCCTCTCCCCATGCCCAGCTGCCAAGGGAATCTGGGCTGGGGGAAAATCTCCAAGCCTGGGGCACAGCCCAGGTTTGGGGCACTGGTAGTAGCAGCTGTAAACCTGCCATGGCCTGCCTGAGAGTTCTAGGACCAGGTGCTATGGTTCTTCCTGTGTCTCATCCCTGGTCCCAGGTGTATGGGGAAAAGCACTCATTCCCTCACAGAGCATCCAAGATCTTGAGCAAGCAGCACTGAGCCACCACCTCAGTACCCCCTTAGCTAAGCTCCCCAAACTTGGCTGGGCCTTCACATAGTCTATAGAGCTTGTGCTAGGCACTGAATTTGAGAGTTGCTGCTCCAAGCACCAGCCTTCTTTTTAGTAACAGCTTTATGGAGATTCAATTCACATAGCATACAATTCACTCATTTAAAGTATACAATTATGTAGTTTTTAGTATAGTCACAGAGTCATGCACCCATAACCACAGTCAACTTTAGAGTATTTTAATCACCCCCAAAAGAAACCCCTACTCCTTAGCAGTTACTTCCTCCCTCCCCCACAACCCTCTCTCCATTTTAAAAAAGTTCTCCTGTCCTGGGAGCTGGGCACCCTGGGCACTTGCTACCAGACAGTGGGCCTCCAGGAAGCAGGCCCCTCAGGGAGGCTGGGAGTCCCTTTATTCCTTCACCTCCCAGGGTTCAAGGATGGACCTCAAATGGGGCAGATTCATCAAGCCCCCAGGTAAACCTGGAATAAATGCAAAGACATTGCTCAACCTCTGGTGTGCAGGTGAGGAGATGAGGTCTAGAAGAGCTGTATGCCTGCCTAAGTTCACAGGAGGGTCAGCAGCAGAACCAGCACTCAAAAAACCCAAACCTCAGGCCTCCCAGGCCAGGGCCATGGAGGAATGGGCAGGAAGGACACCATCTTCGTGACCAGTAAGTGAGGCTGCCCCATCTACCCTGAACCCCAGCCCTTCTGGGAGGGTAGCTCAGGAGAGGGCTACCCTGTCTGCTGCAAGGAGGTATGTATGGGGGGTGGGGGTGGACATGACCAGGAGTCACATTGGGACAGTCAGCAGCCCAGACCAGAAGTGGCAGTACCCATCTCTTATCAGCCAGTTGCCTCCCTGGGCTTTAGGGAGTTCTGCAGAGTCCCTGCCTGTTTCCAGTCAGAGTGAGACCCCTACACCTGTAAAATGTGGGAGACCCACAATCCCCAATCCCTGTAAATAGAAGTTGTAGACCCTGAGCCCATTCCCTGCCCCCAGCCCTGTATGAAGCACTGTGGGCACCAAAAGAAGGCTGAGCTGTGTCCCTGTCCTGTGGTGAGTGTGTGGGTCCTGAGACACTACCATGGACTCACCAGGACACCCAGTTCACTTGTGCTTTCAGCCCATGTATCTGAGAGCCTGCTGTGTGCTGGGTGGGTGCTAGAGAAAAGGGGCTGCTCAGCTACTGCCCTTGGGAAGCTCACAGCCTGGTTCAGTTCCCAGACTCAAGGGCACTCTGTAGCCAGGAAGCACTGGAGCCCCCTCCTGGGGCCTTTGGGGCAAGGAGGCTCTTGGGGAGCAGCCAAGCTGTTGCTGTTGTCATATGCAGGCCAACCACAAGTGAAGGAGAGGGAAGTCGTGCAACTGTGACTCAACTGACCAGTCTCCTGAAAGCTTCAAGATCTCTGGTGGGCACTTGCCAAGATGCATTTCCTCAATACATTAACAGCTGTCCCTTAAAAGGAGGGGTTCTATGGAGAAAGAAGTTTGGGAACTGCTGGAGTAGTTAAGCAGTGTTGGGACCTCTGTCCAAAATAAGGGTAAATTTGTAGCCCAAACTCCTCATTTAGAGATGGCATATTGGAACTTTTTTGGTTGTGGCAGAAAGAGGTTTGATTTAATCAGAAAGAGGAATTTATTGGCTAATGTAAGTAAAAAGTTCTAACAGTTCAGCTTCAGGTACAGCTCGATGCAGGTGCTTAAGGATTTGGTCAGGAATCTGCCTCTGCTTCCACTGGGTTGGCTCTTCCACATAGTTGACTGAAGACTGCCTGCAGCTCCAGCCTGACATTCTACTAGCAGAGAGAGAGTGCTTCTTTCCCAGTAGTTTCAGCAGAAGTCCGAGAACCAATCCTGAAAAACCAGACTGTTAGTAGAAGGAGGATGAAATCTGGGGAGGCACAAACGATAGATGGTCACTGCGGCGTGAGTGGAGAGGGCCAGAAGTGGGAGTGACACACATCAGGGGAGACTTAAATAGAGACGTGCTTCTGGACTGCTCCTTCAGCACTGCCTCCCCAGCCCTGGGAGGTCTCCCTTCACTGGAGTCCTCAGAGGAGCTGCTTTGCAGCTATAGTTTCCTTCTCCAGAGATCTGGGGCAGGGGAGCGTAGAAGCACTGTGGGTCCTGTCATGGCTCCTAGTCCTGGTCTCCCTGCCTGCTGGTTCCCCACGGAAGCAACTGAGGAGACTCTTGTTCCAACCAACCTCTTTTCTAAGAAAAGGGTCTCTTTTGGGTCACTAGGGGTTGGGGGCGGGCAGAACCAGTGGCCTTGAATAGGCATGACTCACCCAGAAATTCCAGTTTATTTCAGAGGAGCCCCTGCCAGTTCTTGCTGAGTATCCCTCAGAGGGATCTGGCCAGGGCCCCCAAGCCCAGAGCCTCAGCATCCCAAGAAGTAAAATCTCACTTCTCAGCACTAAGGAGTCAGTGGGATATTTCTAGAAACTAAGTGGACTCCTCTGGGGTCATCTCCTCTCCACCCCCATGCCCACTCTAAGAGTACCCTACTCAGGGTTGGAGGCTTCATTGTAGGTCCCTGAGCAAGTCACCACCCTTCTCTGGTCTTTACTCCTGATCTGTAAAGGGAGTCATGGGTGACAAACTGAATGCCTATAGAGTCCTTTTTATTACACTCATTTACAGTGAGTGAAGCAGGCTCGGTGTGCTACCTAGGGACTGATGGGGACTATGGGGAAGCTCATAGCCCTGGCTAGCTAAAGAGGCACCCAATTGTTGAGCCCAGTGTTGCTCAAAGTCCCATTTTTAAAGAATAGCTAGATCTAGCCTTCAGGTGAAATCTATATTGGACAATTAATTAAATATCAGAACCCATGTATAGTTGGATTTGGCCTGTGGGGGTCAGGTGATATCTGGAGTCTCCATTCACTCTCCCTGCCACCAATTCCACCCACCCAATCTGCGACACCTCCTCAGTCACCCCAAACAGCCAGTTGCTTCCTAGGGGACAGATGTCCCCCCTCATTCATAATGTCTGTGAGCCTCACCCCTCACTGTGCAGAAGATTTTGGGGGTTCAATCAGCTTTTGTGGAGGGTCTATTGAGTGATTCATGATGACCCTGAAGGTGATTACCATGAGCGAGCCTCCCTGGGCAAAGCTGACCCAGAGAGGCTCAGAGAGGGCTAGAAGTAACTTGCCAGTGCACAGCAGAGGCCAATCTGGAATGCGAACATAGGGTCATCTAGGATCAGAATCATTCATGTCAATGGCCACCTTGTTCCATTATATCCAAATGGAGAAGGGCAGGGAGGGGTGACCCAGGGCTCAAGGCTGGCTTGGTGATACACAGGCCCCTAAGCCATAACCTGGGCAGGCCCCAATTTGCCATTACAGAAATAAGGTATAAATGGGGGCTTTAGGAGTGAAGAGGGGTCTCAGTAGACTTCTAGGCAATGCTCAGGTGGCCAAGGCCAGAGTTTTTGCC
This sequence comes from Pteropus alecto, assembly GCF_000325575.1. Lineage (NCBI taxonomy): Eukaryota > Metazoa > Chordata > Mammalia > Chiroptera > Pteropodidae > Pteropus > Pteropus alecto. The sequence continues at coordinate 5,137,827 of NW_006433941.1, forward strand.
TAGTGCTGGCAGCCATACCAATTCCCATGCCTGCCCCTCTACCCATAGTGGGAATGGTTGGGCACTCATGGCCTTGGCAGAGGCCTGGCCGGTGCTGGACAACTGCCTACAGAAGATGCCTTTCAATCTCTAAGACATTCTGGGATTCCTGGAGAAGGAAGAGGAAAAATGTGACCCCCTTTCTCACAGTTGGCAAAACCGAGGTCAGGCAGGGAGAGGCTAGGCCTTCTGACCGCAGTCCTGAGAGCTGGTGTCTGATGGCTAGGGGTGGGGATGGGGGAGCATCCCTGGTGTCCAGAAAGCACACCTGGTGGCAATCCCAGCCAGGTGTCTGGCCTGGATGCCCTGTGGAAAGAGCAAACCCAACTGGCCCCAGGGACCCAGATTCTGCCTGCAGGCACTATTTCCACCCCTCAATCCCCGGCCTCCAGCCTCCTGTGGAACAAGCGGGATGCATGTGATCCAGGGCCTGGCTCCCAGGAGTTTCTGGCTGACGCTGCTGTCACCCCACTTAGGGCTGGGTGCCCATTGGTTGTGCTGCAGCCTGCAGGGGCGGGGCTTTTCTGGCTCAAAGCCCCAACTCCCTTGGGTCTCCAGCAGCTGTCTTTCCCCAGCCTGCTGGAGTCAATCAGGGGCAACAGAGCTGTGAGGTCCTGGGCAAGTCACTTCACTTCCTTCTGCCTCGGTTTCCTCATCTGTAAAATGGGAATAATAGCCCAGTCCTCCTGGGGCTGTTAGGAGTACTAAGTGGATTAATGTGGGTAAGCTTAAGGATAGTAGCCAGTGAAGACACAGCTGGCAGCATCACTGTCATCCAGGCTGGGACCCCCTGCACTCCTTAGGCACACCAGGACAGAGGGGCCCACTACCACAATTTGTGCCACTGGGAGCCCTGATACACGTTCCTTGTGTGAGCTCAGATCCCACCCAAAAGGGCATGAGGGGCTTGTTTGGGCATCTCAGGACCCTTGAGGGGCAAGAACACAAAGAGAAAGCAGGTTCCCCTGAAGAACCTCAGCTCCTAGCCTTGGTGGCAAAGATATAACACCTCCCTGCCCATATCCCATCCCCCATAACACATATGTAAAGAGGCTACAGCCAGGCTTCAGTTTCAACTGGCCTTTCTAGTCTGGGCTTCAGGTTGCTTACTGAACTTGCCTTACCCCCTTTCACTTAACTTCTGCAGTTAGGGCATGCATATTTATTGAGCCATACTCTTTATATATGTGGTAAACTCATTTAAAGAATCATGAGGCAAGTCTGTTGTGACAATGATTCTAACACACCCTATCTGCTTCTGCAGATTGCTTGCAGGAAGGGTTATTCTCATTTTACAGATCCAATAGCTGAGACTCAGAAAGGTAAAGTAGTTCCAGGTCACGCAAGCAAGCGGGTGAAAAACCGGATCAGCTTCCTGAATCTGAAGAAAGCGGTCTTTAAGTTCACTCAGCAACTCCTTCTTTCCCCACTTCTCTTCCTGGGAAGCGCTATTAGAATTTTCAGAGAAGTCACCAGCTTCTCAAGGCCTCCTGGAGGGGCCAGGCCCTGGGTGGATCCCTGAGCAGGGCCACTTGGAGGAGAAGGGGAGGGAAGTGTGGTTTGGAGACTCCCACGGCTCCCGGACCTCCTGTTCTGAGTAATTTTCCACAGCAGCCACTACTGGGAGGGGAACAAAGAGAGCTGCATGTCCAAGATGAGCCCCAGGGATTTAGGCCTCCAAGGCCTCTCTTGGACTGGGCACCCCTCTTCTAAAGTACACCACTAATTACTCCCTCAGACAGTGTGGCCAGACAGGCTAAATCTGGAATCTGAGCGAGGAAGTATTCCAGATGCCATGACTCACTGAGGCCAGTGGCTAGGAGAGACTGGGGGTCCGGACCTCTGATAAGTCTCTCCTTGGCTGCCTTCCAAGAGTACTTTCTCTGCCTGCACAGCTCCAGGGACAGAAAGCTCACTGTTGTCCCATTTTCAGATACCTGAATGTTAGTTCTGATTTATTTCAATCCACCTCGTTGGGACCCCTCCCCTGCCACCTAGCTCTGTCCCCAATCCACAGGGCCCAGGGTTCAGTCTCCACCCCTGTCCCCAGTCAAGCTGCCTTCTTTGACCCAATCCTAGCCTGTCATGATCCAGGGCACCCCAGCTCAGATCTAAAGCACAAGCCACCTCTTTCTCATGCCTCCCCACTCCCCATACTGGCTGCTCTCAGGGACAAGGACCAAGTTTGGAGTCAGATAGCCCTGGAGCCCAGCTTGTTGCTATCGCTGAGTAGCTGTGTGACCATGGGCAGGTTGGCTCCTTATAACTCTCTGGGTCTTCCTGTCCTTCTGGGTACTGATGTCAGCCCACCTTCAGCGGCTGGACTGGGCCTACTGGTCCCCAAACCCATTTGCAGTCCCCACAGCTGGATCTGGAAGGAAAGCAGATTAAATCAGGATGAGAAATTCCAGTCTCTTTCAGGCTTCCCTTGGGATAATCTGATCTGAGACGGAGTTGGGGCAGGCTGATCTCACAGTCCCAGCCCTCCTCCATATATCATCACTAACATCCCAGCCCACCTGTGGAGAGGCATCATTAGGCTTCTTATAGCTGAGGAAACTAAGACAGAATAGTGATGTAATTTGACCTGAGGCCACACAGCAGGTATTAGAGTTATAACTGAGATGGGTCTGTCTTGTTCTAAAAGCCAGATCTAAATATGACGTTCGTCAGGACACCCCTCCAAGTCCAGAGACCTCTGGGACGGGCCCAGTCCTGGGGCTTTTACTCAGCACCTTTGCTTGGTGCTGGGGAAACTGAGGCCCAGAGAGAAGCTATAGCCTGCCCGAGCTCCGGTAGCAATGGACCAAAGGCAGCTGTGCATGAAGCTGGATGAAACGAATGACTGGAGGAGACTCTGGTGGAGGGGTAGGTTTGCGGAGCGATCCGGGAGCTGGGTCACCGCTCTCAAGGGTGGGGTGGGGCCGTCTACCAAAAGGCGGGGCCTTCCGTGCAGGGCCCCGCCCCCACTCCGCGCGCCACGCTCAGCGGCGGCAGGGGAACCCAGTTTCCGAGGAACTTTTTGCGAGCGCCAGGCTGCCACGGAGGCCAGGGCGGGACGCGAACGCGCTGAGCGACCGCAGCTACTGGCGCGGGCCGGCGGACGCAGCGCTCTCTGCGAAAGTCCGTGCGCGCCGGCGGGCGGCCGGGAGGAGGCTACTACGCCATGGACGAGATGCCCTTCACCGAGGCAGCCTTGGGGCAGGCGCTGGCTGAGCCGTGCGACCTGGATGCAGCGCTGCTGACTGACATAGAAGGTGCGTCAGGGGCTCCGGCTCTGTGCTGTGCGCGCAGGGCTTCCCTTGGTCTCTGGACTGGGCAATGCGAGCCTCGGTATCCAGTCCGCGCGGAGCCTCCTTGCGCCCGCCCTGGCGTCTCGGGCCGCGCCGTGCCGGGTCCCTCGGAGGTTCAGGTCCGGGCCCCGCGCCCCGCGCCGCGCGGCCGGTGAGTCCTCAGCTGCGTAGATGCTGTGGCGGGAGCTTGGGACACGGGCGTTGCTGAGGCCCCGCCCCTGCCCAAGCGATGACGTTAGCGCGGGGTTACTCACGGTCGTTCCCTCAGGCCTGAGAGTTCATTTCCGTGCAGGAGGCGCAGCGCGTCCTTCCTCCCCTCCCTCCAGAGTCTGGCTGTCCAGGTCCAAGACCTGCGTCGCTTCAGCATCTTCTGAATACCAGGCTCTGTCCGGGAGTTCACAGACAGACCGGAGCTTCTCCCCTTCTTGGGAGCACCAAAATCCCCAAGGAAACCCGCAGACGGATATTTAGTTACATCTTGGGATGGAGTAGAGGTGGGGCTACTTTGGGTACTGTGGTGGGGCAAAACCTAAATCTGGGAGTTGGGACCCAAGAGTCAGCCTTGGGACTGGCTGGGAAAGATGTTTTCCCGGCGGACAGAAGGTGAAGTTAGGAAGGTGGGCCAAAAGATCACCTGGCCTTGTCCTCCAGGGAAGGACAAGCTGCGCGACGCCAGCTTATTTACATCTTTTAAAAGCAACACATGCTGGTTGTTATACGGAGAAGGGGTTTGGGGACCACGGTCAGTCGGTGCCCTTATGAGGCTGTTTTTTTCACTTTGTAGGCTGTGCAAACCAATGCTCTAGCAAATTGCCCTCTATGGTTGCTGTGCAGATTTGGCAATACTGGCAAAGTTGCCACTTGGTTGATGGGGAAACTTGGGCCAAGAGCTCAGAATAGGTAGAGCCTGGTAGGCACCATGAACAAGTGGCGCAGACCTGGGCTTTGGGGGTCAGGACTTGAATCTGCACACTACTGACTTACTAGGCCATCCTGTGCAAGCCCTTTCACCTTCCCAGGGTAGTTGGGACAGTCAAATCAAAGTAGGTGTATCTGGATATAGATCTGGCACTGACCTTTCTTGTTGTCTCATTTATAGAAACATTCCCCCCACCAATGGACAGCTATTGACTAGGCCCCACCTCTAATCTGTGAGAAAAATGGAACCAATGAGGCCTCTTGCTAGGTGGCCATGAAGTTTGCCCATTGCAGCAGAGGATTTCTTGCTTTTTATTTAGACTTTCTGTTCTTTCCCCCAATTACACAATTAATCTCTTTGCATTGTAGAAAAACTTGAAAATGCAGGTGAGCAAAACAAAGAAAATCTTCCTTAAGCCCACCACCCACAGATAATCTCTGTTAATTATGTGGGGGATTATTTCCCATGTGTATGTACATATTTTTTTGGAATGGCTGTACACTCTTGATCTTCTTTTTAAAAGCACCTTTATTGAGGTATAATTTACCTACCATGAGATATACCCATTGTAAGTATACAATTCAATGAATTTTGGTAAATTTACCAAGTTGGGCGAGCATCACCAGTTGTAGAACATTTTCATTACTTTAATAATATCCCTCATGCCTATTTACAAGTGCTCCCCAGTTCATCCCAGCCCCGGGCAACCACTAATCTATACTTTTATAAATTAGAATAGGGTCCATTGTAACCTGCTTTGTTCCATGTCAACAGCCAGACAACAATCAGATTTTCTGGCTTATCCACCCGATTCTGGTCCTTGTTGATGGACATCTAGCTTATTTTCTTCTCGTATCCTTGTTTAGTTTCTAGTTTCATAGATAGGCTGAGGCTCTGGGAGAGGAATTGCTAGTCTAAGGCTGGTACTTCTGAGGTTTTACTCTGCCCTCAGAGCTGGGGAGCTGTGCAGGTTCACAAATGTGACTTGGGGGGTGTCCAAGTTCCCTGAGAGGAACAACAGCTGAGAGATGGGCCAGGCAATGCCAGGACATGGGCCTCAGGTGTCAGGAGGTGGTGCTGGACCAAATCTGGGAGTCAGTAGGGAGTCTTGGGGAGGGGTTGGATCAGGGCATCACCATGCTTGGGTTACATGTCAGAAGTTTCCCCTGGCAGCTGGGGTGGAGGATCACATCAGGAATAGGGAACTAATTGAACACTTACTGTATGCCAGGCACTATGCCGACCATTGAGTCCTCCCAACAACCCCAAGTGGATAGACTTAAGATCTTTATCTTACAGATGAGGCACAGAGAGGTTAAGTAACTTGCCTAAGTTCACACAGCCAGAACATGGCAGAGCCTGTATTTAGACCCAGACTGTGGGCTCCAGAGCCCACACTCTTAGTTCTTAACCCCTGAGGTCTTAAGAGTGGGGTTAGAGGAATGAAGCAGGGAACCCGGGAGGCTGCTCCACTTGGAGCTATGCCGGAGCCTGGGAGTAGGTCATAGAGGGGTCAGAGGCCAGGAGGCCACCTATCCCTCCCAGCCCAGAGCAGCTTTGGAGTCATGAGACTGAGGACTGGCACCAGGGAGTCAGCTGCAGGCCCTCAACCCTACCCTGCTGGCCCTGCTGCATGCCCTCCCTCCTGCCCTCCTGGCCAAGCCCTCTGTCATGTGAACATTCTTGGGGTGGAGCTGCCAGCACAGAATCCTGGATTCCGTGGGTGAAGGCACTGCCCTGGCTGCAATGTACAATGGCCTCCGATGAGCTGTCTTCTCTCTGAACCTCCTTTCTTGCTCTGTGCTTTGGAGTATCCAGAGGCCAAGGGCAGAGGGAAATTGATAGCAATCCTGTTGCACATGTTTGGAATTATTGTTAAACCCGTGGTAGGCTTCTCCTCCCCACCGATTAATTTATCAGATCTTGTACATGCTTCTAAGTACAGAAGAGGCAAATGGAGATGGAATTCTGGTCAGGGCCTCCTCATCTACCATGGAGGTGGGTCTGGTTGAGGGGGTCATCTGAGGGCTCTGGTTTGCCTAAAGCCTTTGCTGGCATAGCTCATTCTCTCCTCTGCCTGGATACTTCCACGTTTACTCTTTGTCTGTCATACCCCAAACTCAGGCAGCCTTCCCGATCTCACCTCCCCCACCCCATCTTGGTAGTGCTTTCTCCAGCTCTCTTGGCCCTGGGATCCCTTCCAAGGTGTCTAAATCAATATGGAGGAGATTTGCCTCCCAGGTTCCAGCTCATGTGTGTCTGGCTATTTTCTGGGTCCATGCCAGTCCTGGTGATAGGGACACATTTGAGGCTACACTGCCATCCTATGCCTCTCCCCACAGTATCTTGTGCCCAGTTCCCTCCCTGGTCCCAGCAAGCACGGACCCTCCTTATAAAACATAGCTTGAGACTGCCTACTGCCCAGCTCCCAGATCCAGGCACATAACTCCTCAGTTCCCAGACCACTCATGGCTCCTCAGTGTCCCCAAGATAAAGTTCCCTGTCTCAACATGGCATTCAAGACCCCCAAGGCTTGCCAGACCTGCCCCTCCTGTGACATTTCTTCTCCATCCAGAGCCTACCCCTCAAGCACTCCCCATGCCCCAGACACACTCTGCTCCGGTATGGTGCCCTTCTTCCTGTGCCCCCGTGTCCACAGCACCTCAGGGGTACAGCCTAAGAGAGACCTCTCCTATCAGACATGTTCCCCTTCCCATACATTTTTGTCTACCTCTTGGTATCTGGCCTGCCCAACCTAGGGCAGCAGAAAGCAGAAAACCCTCTCATGGTGACTATGCATTGCTGTTTTTCCTAGGGAAAGTACCCTGCCCTCTCTGAACTTCAGGGGCCTCCCCTAGAAAGCAGGAGGTGGAGGCTATAATATTTGCTGCCTTTGAGGCCCCTGATGCCTCTAAGCAGACAGGGTTGGGGGAACAGAGAGAAGCATGATGGGAGTGGGTCCAAAACAGCAGGCAGTCATGTGGCTGAGTGTTACCTCCTGCCCAATGTTCAGCTCGTTGGACACAAACATCCTAAGTGACCTGGTCAGCCCTAGGCAGGGGTCACCTCCGGGCAGATCTGGACTTTCCCCCACCAGCAGGTGCAGCCTAGGTGGTAATGGCTGCGCTGGCCTTAGGAAGTGTCTCTGGCTTCATCTACTGCCAGCAGTAGGCCCTGTGGCTGTGCCCTTTGGGCCCAGGAACTGACTGGGACTGCATACATGTGAGACCCATGTCCCACGCGGCCCCACAGAGGGGATTATGTCAGAGGAGGAGAGAGCCCTAGAAATGGGCATAAGGGGCTCCTGGGAAAAGGAGTCTTGGAGGCTGTTTTCAAGTGTGTGATTCCCACGCTGGGTTTGCGGTTTGGTGGGAGGTAGGGCAATGTGGGGTTCCATTCCACCTGGGAAAGTTTGTGGCTTGGAGAGGCCCACTCTGACCTGGAACCCTGCTCAAGCCCCCCATCTCCCAACTGATATCCTAGCTATTAGCGAGCCTGTCCATCGCAGTCACACTTCAGGCCTGCCCCTCCCAGCGCTTCAGGGTCCCCATTCTCTCTGCAACTGGAAGGCTGGTGGTCCAGAAGTCTTCAAATTCAGCCCCTGTTATGTGGCCATAGACAAGTGGCTTAACCTCTCTAACCTTCAGATTCTCATCAGTGTACTGGGAACAATAATAGAACCAGCTTCTTAGACTTGTGGCCATCAGATGAGCTCATTTAGGTCAAGAGAGCAAGCAGTGCATGGCACATAGTCGGCCCTCAACCGATGCCAGTAGATATTATCATTTAGAGCACTTAACTAGGAACTCCTAAACAAATATTAGTAGTGGTTATCCAAGGAGTCTGTGTTGGAAGTTTCCGAGATGTTCTAGGCTATGGTTCCAAGTTCTGCGCATCCACCATTTGGTGATTCTGGGTCTGCTTGGGCTGGCAAGGCCAGTGGGAAGCTCCTTGTCCCTCCGCCCACTTTACCCCTGAGGAGCAGGCCTACTGTCTTTAAAGATAAAAGAGACTAGAGCTGGAAGGAACCTTACAAATGCCTTTGTAATCTCCTTGCCCAGAGTACAGATGAGGAACAGAGGCCTCAAGACACCTGACTCACCACAGTCCCCCTGCCGCCCAACCTGGGTGGCCCAGGCCCAGGGGTAGCTGAAGGGGTAAAGGAGCTGGAGACCTATGAGAAGCTGCAGGGAAGCCAGGCCCTGCAGGGATTGTTTCTCAGACAGAGAAGCTGCTAAAAAGCACAGTGTTGCTGAGTGGCCACAGTTGATGGTTCCCTTTACAAAACACCTCAAGGCAGCCTTGGAAATGCAAATTAAAGCACCTTGGAAGTTCCAGTCACACTACTCTTGGGACTAAACAAAGCAACCAAAAGTAAATAAAAACAATAAAACCCAGTGCTAGCGATGCTATGAGGAAATGAGACACATTGCATGGGTGATTGTAAAGGGGTTTGTCTTTTCCAGGGAGTAGCCTGGTGGCTCTAAAAGAGCATGCTGCCTTTGACCCACACATCTACTTCAGGTTTAAAACAGGCCGCAGGGAAACAATCCAAAAGGGAGAAATATATAAATTATATAATTTATATTTAAAAAAAATGCATAGCAGTACTACTTACACGAGAACAATTGCTCAACAGTAGAGGACTATCCACCCCCAAAATTGCTACTGCATCAGGCCCACAGGTTGTTTTTCAGCTGCCAGAATAATAAGTGCCTCAAGCCCATACCTAGGACAAGATATCTGATTTGATGCTCACTGGCATCTTGTATAACCAGCCATGTTCAGGGTCCCTTGATCCATGTAATTGGGAGCTGGTGTATGGAGTGGCACAGATAAGGGAAAGATCTGAGAAGATGACATCAGAGAAAGTTTTAGAGGAGAAATAGGAGGTTGCCAGGTGGACAAAGGGTAGTGGGAAGGGTATTCTTGGCAGAGGGAATAGCCTGAGCAAATGTATGGTAGCATTAAATAGTGCGACATGTTCAGAAAGCAGACAAGAAAAGTGAGGCTTAGTGAGAGCTGAAGCAGTAGGACTCAGATGGCCAGAGACCAGCAGAGCAGTGAGGTGGTGGCTGGTAGTCCATACCACCCTTAACTCTAATCCTCTCTGTGTTCAGCCCTATACCGAGGGCTACTGGGGTCACAGGGTTGGTTCAGGCTTTGGCTTGGCTTTGAGGAGCTCCCAGTTGAAACCTCTAATAGTGGTTAGGAAGGCTTTCTAAGAGGAGTGCCAGAGCTGAGCCTTAACGAGCTTTGTGTTGCCTCTTCTGTACACACTTCCTGACCTGAGACAAGTGTGACAGCAAGTCAGACAGAATGAAGCTGAAGTTGGGGCTCCTGTCCCTGGCAATACTCTGAGGTTGGTGGGCCTGGATCTGAGTCCCAGATTCTCCAGTTGGCAGCTGTGGGACCTTGGGTACATGCCCGCCCTCTGAATCTTAGTTTCCTTGTCCATCTAGAGGTCCCATCCCATTCCAGGAAGAGCCGGCACACAATTACACCCCTGGGGCAGCCCTGAGTGCACAAAGGGCAGCCTGTGCCCGTGTTGCATACATAACCTGCTGAGGACATGCAAACCTGCTGACCTGAGTCCTCAGGATGAGCAAGGAGGCACTGGTGGGAGCAGCAGAGATGGATGGCAGGCATGGTACAACTCCAGCTCCCTGAAATGTTGAGTGAGCGCCCCATTCCTGCCCTGTACCCTCCATCAAGCAAGCAGAGGTGGAACATCCTGAGGGTCCCACAGGCTATGCCTCATGTCCTCCTGTGTGGTGGTGCTGCTTTATACTGTTTTCCATTCTTCCCAGTTATGCAACCTTTGTGATCTGCACTGCATGGGACAATTTGCAAATCCTTTTCCTGCCCATTCCCTGGAGAACTGGTGTCCTTCGCTCAGGTGACAGACAAACCTGAATTAGAATCCCAGATCCCTGGCTGCCTCTCTGACCTCCATCTCTCCATCCCCCCACCCTGCCCTGCTACAATCACACTAGCCTCACTGTTTTGATATCACACTAAGCTTGCACCCACCTCAGGGCCTTCTGCCTAGGACATTTTTCTTCCCTCCTAGTCAACTTTCTCATTTCATCATGTCTTTACTCAGATGTTACCTTCTCAAAGAGGCCTGCTCTGACTACATCTGTAATGTTCTCTCACATTCTCTACCCTGCCTTAGTTTCTTCATGATGCTCATCACCACCTGTACCTACATTCCTTCACGTATTTGCAAACTGCTGGTCTCCTTCACTGGAACATAAGCTCTACAAGGGAAGGTCTTTGTGCTGTGTTCCTGTATCCCCAGTGCCTGGCACAGGCCTGGCACAGGCCTGGCACACAGTAGATGCTTAGGAAAGGGCAGTAGATATCAGAGAAATAGATCTGGGCTAAATGGACCAGGCCATGTTGGGAGCTCCCTGTCCTGGGGAGGCATGCAAACGGCCTTTGTTTTGGGCCCAAGGTCAAGTTGGATGGGCCGCAGGCTCCCGTGGTGGTCAGAACTGGGCTCCTGCAAGTTCATGGTGTAAGGCCCTCCCAGAATGTCCACCATGGCCTCACAGAATAAACAGGCCAGAGAATAAAAGGCTGCCCTACATCTGCCATCAGAGGGAGGTTTGAAGGGAGGGAGGGAAGGAGGCATGGGGTTTCAGATTTCCTATTGGGTCCTGATAGAATCATAGCAGGAGAGGAGGAAGAAGAGGAAAAAGGAGGAATCCAGGCTGAGGGAGGGGGTGGAAAGGGTAAAAAATGGGTGTGGGTATGGGGGAGTAGGACATGGGCCTACGGAGACCCAGAGTTTGTGCTTCCTCCTCTTCCCAAGGTTCAGAGAGTGTTCATAGGAGTCATGCCTACATTTAGAGTCTGCCTTCATGTGGGAGGCCCAGTGCTCAGCTAGCTTGAGGATGGTCCAGTTTGGGAGCCATGACCAGCCTTTTGGAACTGCTGTCCTGTCTCTCAGGGCCAGGACAAGGTGAGGCAAGAGAGGAGCTTCCTTAAACTGTGCCCCCTTGGTGCCTGTCCTGCCCCACCCTAGTCCTAGCCCTGTTAACTCTCCATGAAACAATCTCCATTAAATGGATATGGAGCTCTGACTTGAACATTCCAAGTATCAGGTGGCTCACCTCCTGACTTCCCAGTTCTAGACCATTTCAGGTGCTGCAGAGGGACTAAACTTTGTTGAGATCTTGCTGAGTAGAGGGTGCTTCACACACTTGCTTTCCTAGAATCTTCGCTCTGGAGGCCAGGGGTAGAGGCTCAAAGACTGGAGGTGACTTGCCCATGATTATGCAGAAAGTTAGGGATAGAGGCGGTCTGTGCCCCCTTGGCTGTTCTGAGGTAGGAGGGGACTGTGAGACTGGCTCTTGAATTTTCATCTCCCCGATTTAGGTCTGGCCCAGAGCTTCTACAGAGACTGGCAGGCAGATCTGGCTCTAGGAGAGAGTAAGATGGGGGCTGGTCAGGCCAAGAGTTCAGGAAATGGCTGGCCTCTCCATATGCCACCAGGTGCCTCGTGGTACCCAGGCCCTCTTCCTTGCTATGTCCTAGCTTAGACTGTGTCCTTTGTCCTAAGGCCAGGCCTCCTCTTGGAGCCTGACTCCTGCTACCATCAGAGGGTTAGTGAGTGACTGACCTCTTCTTCCTACCTCCTCAGTCTGGATGGCAGTCTGAGGGCGAAATACAAAGATTTGAGAAATGGAAAACAAAGAGAGGCAAGAAAATGTGAGGGGAAGAGAAGGATAGGGCAGGAAGGGGAGGGGGCTCAAAAACTGGGGAACATAGGAAAGAACAGAGCCATGAGGTCTGCTTTTGAAACTCGAGTCTGGACTCAGGCCTGTGTCTTCCCTATTTTCAGTCACTCAATGAGATCAGGGCCTTTACGACAGCAATGTTCGGTTGTGTTTTTGGGGTGAGGGAGAGTGCTCACACCCACAGGTCGAGGAGAGCGGGAGGTGGAGGTGGAGGTAGAAGTGTTAGAGGAAAATTCTGTTGTCCTTAGCACTCCCTGCAAGGCCATGGAAGGACTTGGAAAGAGGGGGAACTGGGTGTGTGGGTGGAAGATAAGACTGAGTTTCCTCATTTAGGCTCTTGGAGAGGGAGGGCTAGGAGGGCTCTAGCCCCCCAGCACCACCTGCTCAGTCACCATGCCTGCCTGTCCAGGATTTGGTCCCTTTCTAAGGGGGCAGTAGCCTGGGAGCAGGAAGAGGGATGAGCAGGTGCTGCGGTTAGAGGCCTGATCAGGCCTTGGTGGTGGTCTGCTTGGTCACAAAAACCCCAGCTGGCAAACCTGGCCTGCTGGCCAGGCTGTTTTTCTGCATGTTTGTCAAACTCAGACCTCACACAGAAGGGGACATAGGCCTAGGTACCCCCTTAAAAGACCCCCAGAGCCTCTCACCCTAGGGCTGACACCCTGCCTTCTTTACCTTCTGTCCTAGGGGTTGGGTCACCTCTTGGCCTCCTAGGATGCTACAGTGAATAAGTGAGTCAGCCTTTCCCTGGTGACTGCTGGGGGACTGTGAGGTTTGGAGTGGGGGAGCAGGGAAGACTTAACTGATCTCACCCCTCACCCCCCATCCCAGACCCAGAGGGACCTCTGTGCTGGGAGTCAGGAGACTCAAGTAGTACCTGGATGTGTATTTGGGTTAGGGGTTTCCCTTCCTCACTCTGGCCCTGTTTCTTGGCAGTGACCTGTTATCACGGGTTCACAGGATAGGTGGCCCCATGCTAAACTGCCCCAGAGAAGGGAGGTCCCTGCACCCACCACCAGGCAGCCCTTAGCCTTAATTAAGCGTTTCTTGGTACTAAGCGTGTAACCCATATCTTCTTTACTTCTCTCATTCTATGCCAGAGAGATGTAATTGTTCCATTTTCTAGAGGACTGAACTGAGGCTTAGTTAGAGCCGTGGAGGCCGGCTCAGGGTGTCAGTGAGCCAGTGATTTCCAACACAGAGTTCCTGGGAGTTGGGGCATCTCAGCCCGGGTACTTCCATCCTTGTTCCCACTCCGTGGCACTTCTCAGAGGTGGTAACGGAGGTGGTAGCAGGGTTGGGGGCCTGTGACCGCCAGTAACCCCGCCGGATGCCGGCGCCTAGCGGGTTAAAGGCCGGCGCCCGCGGGTAACCCCAGTCCCATCAGCGCTGCGGGGTGA
>NW_006433941.1:5151478-5163670 GCF_000325575.1 Pteropus alecto
GTGGTGCGCTCTGCGGGCTTTAAAGTGCCGCGGAACCCTGACAGGTGAGGTCGGCACCGAGACCCGCAGGCCAACCGCCAGGACGCCCCGAAGGGGTGGACGGCGCGGGCCGCGGAGCCATGGATTGCACGTTCGAAGGTATTTTGTGGAGGACTCCCCACCCCTTCTTTACATCTCCGGTGCGAGGTCACTTTTTCTCCGGTTCCGTAGGGAGGTGCGTGTGTGTGAGTTGTGGTGGTGGATCTCAGAATAGGAAAACGCCTTTTCCTGAGGGGCAGGTGTAACAGTTTCTAGCTTTCAGGACGGGTGGTGGACCACCCCCCAACCTCGTTAGTTAACCCCACTCCAACGTTTGGAGTGAAGTGGTGGCTTTCCCACATTCTCTGCTCCCCATCTGGGGCAGAGGGGGAAAAAAAAGCAGAGAGGAAGACCAGTTGTCACGGGTGGCTCCCCGTTTTGAGGGGCACTTTTGGGCTCTGGATTGTCCAAATTCTGGATCCCAGCCTTGGATTCAATCAGTTTTCTTTTGGGGCCTCAGTTTCCCCATCTATCAAAAAGGCTTAATGAGGACTGGGGTGAGGGATGAGAAATCATGCAAGCGAAAGTGCTTTATGACCTGCATAAACCTGGGAGGCCCACACAGTTGTTTCTATTTGAGGATCCAGGAGGCTGAGCCTGGAACCCCATCTTGCTTGGTTGGAGGCCATAGGGAGGTCTCCTCCTGCAGTAACTTTCCTGCTTGCACACCTATCAGTAGGAAGGAGTTGGCATTCTGTGCCAGTTGCCTGCCGGGCAAAGCCTTGCTGCAGCCCCAAAAAGTTTTTAGGTTTAATCTTTTTGGTTAAAAAGGTGGGGAAACTGAGACCCAGTGAGATGGGACTGTTGGCTCAGGACCCACCTCAAGTCAGTGTGGACAGGACCGGAAGCTCAGACTGGGGAATGTAGGGGCACTTGGAATTCATGGGTTCTGCAGAGCACTTTGACCCAGTGGGTAGCTGCCCTCAGTGCGTTAGAGGGCCCCAGGCTGACCCAACCAGGCTACTAGTTGCCAGCTCGGGGAAAGGGGCTATGGCCTAACCTTGGCTGTGACAGGGAATATATCCCAGTCTATATGAAGAGGAAGGAGTCAGGACAGACAACATTTACTTTTATAGAGGGGAAACCAAAGCCCTGAATGGCCGGGTCCCGAGGCTGCTTGGCTGCAGAATCTGGGCTTGTGCCCCGAACATGCAGAGACACAGTAGTTGGCACACACGTGGCCAGCAGCTGGCTCAGCCCAAGCCTTGGTCTGTTCCACAGATAAATGGGTTGCTGATGGCAGCTCTGAAGTCAGCAGTCTTAGGCCTAAGCCCCAGTTCTGCTTCAGCTTAGATGTGGGGCAAGTTAATGGGTCTCATGGGGTCTTGGCCCTGCATGGCACTGACCTTGTCTAGTTGTTGCAAGGGCTATCTGATAACATATGAAGAACTAAGCATTGCTTCAGATGTCACAGGTGCCCTGTGTATCTAGGAGCACGGGCTCACATGGGTGATATTGCTTGCATGTGTACAGTAGTGTGGACAAGGGGTGTGCAAATGTGTGATGCCCTATATAGGGTCAACCCCTGCCCCACTGTCGCTCACACAGCCTCTTCTTTCTCCAGATATGCTTCAGCTCATCAACAACCAAGACAGCGACTTCCCAGGCCTGTTTGACCCACCCTATGCTGGGGGCGGAGTAGGGGGCACAGACTCCACCGGCTCCGGCACTGAAGCCAGCTCCCCAGGCAGCTTGTCCCCACCTCATGTCATGATGAGCTCCCCACTCGAAGGCTTCCTGGGGGGGCCCAAAGCAACACCCCCACCCTTGTCCCCTTCCCAGCCTGCACCTACACTGAAGATGTACCCTTCTGTGCCTGCCTTCTCCCCTGGGCCTGGTATCAAGGAAGAGCCAGTGCCACTGACCATCCTCCAGCCCTCTACCCCGCAGCCCCTGCTGGGGGCCCTCCTGCCCCAGAACTTTCCGGCCCCAACTCCACCACAGTTCAGCTCTACCCCTGTGTTGGGCTATCCCAGCCCACCTGGAGGCTTTTCCACAGGTAAGGGGATGTGTGGAGGGAGGGGCACAGCAGGAGCACAGGGAGATGGCTCTGCTGTGGTCTCAGTAGAGGAATTTGCAGGCTTTAGAAATCAGGTCTTCTCTCTGCTGCTTGAGATACCTCCATTACTAGCAGCACTTGCATTCTCTTTGTTGGGTTAAGCATTGCCACTCACTCTGCAGGAGTATCCATATCATTGCTGCCCTTCCAAAGATACATGCCTGGCTAGAAAGCTAGCACTTTTGCATCAGAGCCCCAGGCAGGGGCTGTCCAGATAGGAAACTAAGGCCATAAGAGGTAATGACTCATCCAAGGTCACACAGTGATGGGGACCTGAGGGGCAGGTTGAAAGTGGGTTAGAGAAGCTTGTGCCTGAAGCCTCAGCCTTTATCTCTGCAGGGACCCCTCCAGGAAGCACCCCACAGCCGCTGCCTGGCCTGCCAGGGGTCCCGCCCGTCTCCTTGCAAACCCAGGTCCAGAGTACCGCCCCCCAGCAGGTGTTCACAGCCACAGCCAGCCCCACAGTGGGCCCTGGAACAACCACTGTGACCTCACAGATTCAGCAGGTCCCGGTAAGGGGGTTTGGCCAGGCGTCGATGAGGTGACAGCGACTGAACCAGACACACAATTTATAGCTAAGACCTCCCCTACTCCCAGGTTCTGCTGCAGCCCCACTTTATCAAGGCCGACTCACTGCTCCTGACAACCATGAAAACAGACTTGGGAGCCCCTGTGAAGGCAGCAGGTGTCAGCTCCCTGGCCCCTGGCACGGCTGTGCAGACAGGGCCCTTGCAGGTGGGTGGCATGGGCAGGGGGGAAGTATGGAATCTGCACATATACATGCCCACCTGGTAACCTGTGCCTGGCTCTGCAGACTCTGGTGAGTGGCGGAACCATCCTGGCGACAGTGCCGCTGGTAGTGGACACTGACAAGCTGCCCATCAACCGGCTGGTGGCCAGTGGCAAGGCCCTGGGCTCTGCCCAGACGCGTGGTGAGAAGCGTACAGCCCACAACGCCATTGAGAAGCGCTACCGCTCCTCCATCAATGACAAGATTGTCGAGCTCAAGGACCTGGTGGTGGGCACTGAGGCAAAGGTGTGGATAAAGGCCTGTACAGGCACAGATTGGGATGACCCTGGAGAAGGAGGCAACTGGAAGGAAGAGAAGGATTGGGACTGGGCCTGGACAGACAAGACCTTGGACTTCAGCCTACTCAGGCCTGGCCACTTTCATTTATGTAGCTAAACTTTGTGAAGGACCCCCTTTGCACCAGGGGCTATTCTAGGCACGGCATACAGCAGTGAGCAGACAGACAAAAATCCTGCTGTTAAGGAAATGTTCTAGCTGGGTTGATAATAAACAAGATAAGTAAGGGTTAGAGTATACCAAATGATAAGTGCTCTGGAGGAAAATAAAGCAGGAAGAGAGTTGCAAATCTGAACCAGGTGGTTGGGGAGGCCTCACGAAAGTGATATGATATAAAGCAAAGACCTAAAGGAGGTAAGTGAGGCATATCGATGGAAATAGTAATAATAGCAGTTAGCCAGATACTGTTGTATGTATTTTACATATTAATCCTTACACCCATACTGAGAGGAAGGTTGTACTAAGGGAGGAACATTCCATGTAGAAGGAACAGCAAGGGCAAAGGTCCTGAGGCAGCTGTGTTGCAAAGCAGCCCCACCCCCCCTTGCTTAGGTGCCCACTTGCCAGGCCTGACTGGCCACCTGTGCTGTCTTCCTCCTACCCGCTGCAGCTGAATAAATCTGCTGTCTTGCGCAAGGCCATCGACTATATTCACTTTCTACAACAGAGCAACCAGAAACTCAAGCAGGAGAACTTGAGTCTGCGAACTGCTGCCCACAAAAACAGTGAGTCCTGGCCTTCCATCACCCTTGGTTCTGGCCCTGCCCCTGTCTCTGACTCGACAGGAGTCCTTAGCCTCTCCTTTGGCCCTAAACCGGCCCTCAGAAGCTAGGCCAACTCTAAGTTTCCTTCCCAGGGCCCTGAGTTGATTTTGGTAGGGTGGAGTCTCTAGCCTTCACCCCCAGCCCTGCTCCTTTCCCGCTTACAGAATCTCTGAAGGACCTGGTGTCAGCTTGTGGCAGTGGAGGAAATTCGGGTGTGCCCATGGAGGGCACAAATCCTGAGGTGGTGGATACGCTGAGCCCGCCACCCTCGGACGCAGGCTCGCCCTCCCAGAGCAGCCCCTTGTCCCTTGGCAGCAGGAGTAGTGGCAGTGGTGGCAGTGGCAGTGATTCAGAGCCTGACAGCCCAGTCTTCAAGGATAGCCAGGTTGGGCCCTGCAATGTGGTCCCTTTCTGTCTCCCAGTGATACCCTCTGAGCCCCAGGATTGGGTCAGGAAGAAGCCCCTAACATATCCCACCTCCAATTTTATAGACAAAACCTAAGGCCTAGAGCCGTGTGGGGTCCCACAGTGAGGCTGGGCAGAGTGCTGATCCCTCCTTTCCAGAGCCATGCTCTCTGGGCCACTCCCGCTCTGTCCTTACTGCCCTGCTGCCCCCACCAGGTAAAGCCAGAGCAGCTGCCATCCTCCCACAGCCGGGGCATGCTGGACCGCTCCCGCCTGGCCCTGTGTACACTCATCTTCTTCTGTCTCTCCTGCAATCCTTTTGCCTCCCTGCTGGGCAGCTGGGGTCTCCCCAGCCCCTCAGATACCACCAGCATCCACCAGAGTTCTGGGCGCAACATGCTGAGCACTGAGGACAGAGGTAGGACAAGACAGCATCGATATCTATGGGAGAGAGGTGGGAAGGGGGACTCTTGGGAGTGTAGACCCTAGGCCTATGGGCTCCGATGCTGCATTTCCTGGGAGATGTGTCCTCAGCCCTCCTGTCTGCCCCTAGATGGCCCTGGTTGGGCCCCATGGCTGCTGTTCCCACTGGTCTGGCTGACTAATGGGCTGCTCGTACTGATCTCCTTGGTGCTTCTCTTTGTCTATGGAGAGCCAGTCACTCGGCCCCACTCAGGCCCCGCCGTGCACTTCTGGAGGCATCGCAAGCAGGCTGACTTGGACTTGGCCCGGGTAAGGAGCTGGACCCTGAGGGTCAGGTGAACGGTGGGCAGGGAGGGACCTGGGTAGCACTTGGGAAGGTGCTGGGTGTCATCTACTCTCCCTGCCCTCTGGGTACACCATGAATATACCCTGCCTTCCCCACTCTTGTCTGCCCCTCAGACCCACACTGACTGTTGGGGGCCCAGCCTAGCACTACTAGGGGACATTGGAGTTATGGCAGAGAGCTCAAGGTGAAGGGATCTTCAGAGCTAGAGGGATATCATGCACTTAGGATGCTCTGACCCCACTTCACCCTGAAAACCCTCATCCTCAGGGGGACTTTGCCCAGGCTACCCAGCAGCTGTGGCTGGCCCTGCGAGCTCTGGGCCGGCCCTTGCCCACCTCCCACCTGGACCTGGCCTGTAGTCTCCTCTGGAACCTCATCCGCCACCTGCTGCAACGTCTCTGGGTGGGCCGTTGGCTGGCAGGCCATGCAGGGGGCCTGCAAAGGGACTGTGCTCTGCAGGCAGATGCCCGTACCAGTGCCCGAGATGCGGCCCTTGTCTACCACAAGCTGCATCAGCTTCACACCATGGGTATGATGGGCAAAGAGCTGGGCCCAAGGGGCTCCTACCACCTCTGCACGCCCTCTGGCCTCATGCCCTGTTCATTTTCCAGGAAAGTACACAGGGGGACACCTCACTGCTGCCAATTTGGCCCTGAGTGCACTGAACCTGGCAGAGTGTGCAGGGGACACCATGTCTGTGGCCACGTTGGCTGAGATCTATGTGGTTGCCGCACTGAGGGTCAAGACCAGTCTCCCGCGGGCCTTGCATTTTCTGACAGTGAGTGGTTGGTGGGTTGGCAGGGACAGGACTAGGGGCTTGTTTTTAGTCTTTACAGTTCTGACCATGGCTTCCTGGGGAAGGGGCTGCACAGAATGAGGCATTTGATCACAGGGTGGGCTCCAGGCCTAGCTGGGGTCTCAACCCACGGTCTGGGTTTGAGCCCCTGTTCGGGTCCTTTATGACAGCCCAGCTTCCCACTCCCACAGCGCTTCTTCCTGAGTAGTGCCCGCCAGGCCTGCCTGGCACAGAATGGCTCAGTGCCACTTGCTATGCAGTGGCTCTGTCACCCTGTGGGCCACCGTTTCTTCGTGGATGGGGACTGGGCCGTGTGCAGTCCCCCGAGGGAGAGCCTGTACAGCTCAGCCAGGAACCCAGGTGCTCTTTCATCCCCATGCCCATCCCCTTTCCCCAGTCCTTACCCTCATCCTCTGTCCCCCATTCCTCATCCCTGCCCTGTCCCTTGTCCCTACGTCTCTAGATGTCCCTGCCCACCTGTTTGTTGCTTGGCTATCTGTTGTTGCTTTGGGATCTGGATCTCTCTTATTGGGGGTCTTCTGAAGCAAATAGGATATGGGGGCAGGTGGTTGATTTGGGAGGTGATCCCAGGCAACACTACTGTGTAGTGAGGAAGATAGACAGGGAAGGGACAGAGCTGATAAGGGTATGTTATAGAGTAGATTACACTGTCCGAGAGAGGTTATCCTATCCAAAGGCAGCGGCAGGGGTATTTATCCACCAACTTTTATCTGTCCCAGAGCCAAGCCTATCTGTGTGCCCGGGAAATAACTCTTGGTGTGGAGAGGGGAATATGGAGAGTGGGGGCCCTTTCCTGCCACCCTACTTACTCACTCCTCCCCACAGTGGACCCTTTGGCCCAGGTGACTCAGCTATTCCGTGAACATCTCTTGGAACGAGCTCTGAATTGTGTGGCTCAGCCCAGCCTCAGCCCTGCATCAGCTGATGGGGACAGGTGAGTGTCCTCATGCCCCTAAGGCAAGAGCCCTCCACTGTGGGTCTAGGAATGGCTGTTCAGGGACTTGTGTAGGTACCCAGAGCCAGGTAACTGTCCACTTGCTGTGTGGCCCCAGATAGATCTCCCCTCCTCTCTGGGTCTCAGTTTACCTACCAGCCTGGCAGGATGAGACAGTAGCATTTTATAGAGCCCAGAAGTCAGGCCATGCTCTGGTGGAGAGGTGAGGAGGGCCAGTGCCCTCCCTGGACTCATAGGACCCCCGCCACCTATTCTAACAGCCAGTTTCTCTTGCCACAGGGAATTCTCAGATGCCCTCGGATACCTGCAGCTGCTGAACAGCTGTTCCGATACTGCTGGAGCTCCAGCCTGCAGCTTCTCCATCCACTCCAGCATGGCCACCACCACCAGTGAGCTCCCAGGCCCCCTGCCCTGTGATTCTCCACTTAGCCCCACCTCCATAGCAGCTCAGTCTCAGGTGTAGTGTGGTTGAGTTTCAGGGAGCACACCCCTCTGTATCCCCACTCCCTGTAGGCACAGACCCAGTGGCCAAGTGGTGGGCTTCGCTGACGGCTGTGGTGACCCACTGGCTGCGGCAGGATGAGGAAGCAGCTGAGCGACTGTACCCACTGGTGGAGCACCTGCCTGTCACCCTGCAGGAGTCTGAGTGAGTGCAGGCCAGATGCTCCCGGCCCCCAGCAGCACACTGCACTCCCACCTTTGTTCTGTGCAGTTGAGATCATCACTCTTTCTTCCTCATGAAGCTGGAACCAGGGTTCAGTGAGGACCTGTGGCTTGGTCTGACCATCACTCTTCTGCCCTGATCCCAACAGGAGACCCCTGCCCAGGGCAGCTCTGCATTCCTTCAAGGCTGCCAGGGCCCTGCTTGGCCGTGGGAAGGCAGAGTCTGGCCCAGCCAGCCTGGCCATCTGTGAGAAGGCCAGTGGGTACCTGCAGGACAGTCTGGCCACCACACCAGCTGGAAGCTCCATTGACAAGGTGAGGGTTGGGGCCAGGGGCCTGGCAGGTTCGCACGGTCATGGCCTTTCCACTCCCATGTCGGTCCCCTCCTTGAGCTGCAGAAGACTGGGGTTAACCCAACAGCACAAGACTGAGGGTTCAGCCAGCCTTGCTTTCTGGCTAAGGTATAGGTCCATGGGAGAGTGGTTGCCCGATATGGCCTCAGATGTCTTCTTGGAGGCTGCTTCCATGGCAAATGGTGGGCATGGGGGCCTAGAGAGGCGGACGGCCCCGCGGTGCATTGCTGTTGCATTGCATGTGTGTGAGGCGGGTGCAGTGCCTCGGCAGTGCAGCCCGGAGCCGGCCCCTGGCACCGTGGGCCTCCACCCTTCCCTTCCTAGAACTGGATCCCCCCCATGACCCCTGCCTACCACCTCCAGGCTATGCAGCTGCTCCTGTGTGACCTGCTTCTTGTGGTGCGTACCAGCCTGTGGCGGCGACAGCAGCCACCTGCACCAGCCCCGGCCTCACAGGGCCCAGGCAATGGAGCCCAGGCCTCTGCCCTTGAGCTGCATGGCTTTCAACGGGACCTGAGTGGCCTGAGGCGTCTGGCGCAGAGCTTCCGGCCTGCCATGCGGAGGGTGAGTGCCCATGGGCTCCTCACCTCACAGTGGGGACATGAGGCAGCTGGTGTGGGGAGAGAGTGGGGCCCTGGCCTGAGCCCCTGCTCTCCTGGCCCCCTCCTGCCCAGGTGTTCCTACATGAGGCCACAGCCCGGCTGATGGCAGGGGCCAGTCCCACACGGACACACCAACTCCTGGACCGCAGTCTGAGGAGGAGGGCAGGCCCCTGTGCCAAAGGAGGTGAGAGGGGCAGTAGCACTTGTAGGGGTGTATAGGGGCATTCCTTGGTCCAGCTTGATCTTCCCCCACCCAGGTAAGAACTTCTCAGATAGGTGTGATGGATGTTGAGGGCCACTGTGTAACAATAGATGGGAGAACTGGTGATAATCTACTTGAGAAATCCAATCAGGCGACTGTCATTTGTGGGCTACCTAGTTGTCATTTGTGGGCTACCTAGTTGTCATTTGTGGGATTCCCAACTGTGCACATGTCTCTGAGTCTGTGTTCTGTGCCTGGCCCTGGGAGGGGCCTCAGACGCCACGTTTGTGCCTAAGACTGAGGTGGGGATAGTGGAGGTGGGGCCACTGGGGGATCCTGCGGCCTGGCCTGGCCGGGTCCTGAGCTTCATTTCATCCAGTGTGGTCCAGCCTCCTGACCTGGCCCGTATGCACAGGCACCTGCGCCGGGGTGGAGCTGGAGCCGAGGCCCACAGGGAGGGAGCATGCCGAGGCCCTGCTGCTGGCATCCTGCTACCTGCCACCCTGCTTCCTGTCGGCTCCTGGGCAGCGCGTGGGAATGCTGACTGAGGCGGAGCGTATGCTCGAGAAGCTTGGTGATCGCAGGCTGTTGCACGACTGCCAGCAGATGCTCCTGCGCCTGGGCGGAGGGACTACGGTCACTTCCAGCTAGACCCCCACTGGCGGCCTCTGCGCCCTTTGGCTATGTCCCTGGTGGGAGCCTCAATGGCCAAAGGCAGCGCAAGAGATCTCAATGTCCACGGTTTACCCATGGACTGCATTGCCTCGGTGGGGGCGGGAGGAATGGGAGACCCTTGGGGGCTTTTGTCTCTGGACTTAGGAGGCCAGAGGGGGTGTAACCCCGCCACCCCTGCAGGCTCCCCAACCAGACTAGCAGCGGCCAGGTTGGTGCTGACCTCTGGTGGCCGGTGGGAGGATTGCAGAGGCCGGTCCCATCGGTGTCACCTCTGCTTTGCAACCAACCAGTGGCTTTTCCCTCTCCTGGCTAAAGGGAGAGAGGGGTACATGTTACTCAGCTGAGGGGGATAGAAATGGTTTTCCCGGCCAGCAAGGGTGCCTAGCTCCAAGATGCCTCCTTCCCTTCTGGGGAGGTCTGTACATAGTGTAGATCAGGGTGCACCTGACTTCTGGCCTCTGGGGCTCAAGTGTTACTTTGTCTTTTGCAAACTATTTTCATAGGGTGAGAAGTTTTGTACAAAGAATAAAAAATGGAATTATTTATAATCTGCGTTCTCTTTTTTTGAGGAGGAGGGTGTGTGCTTCAGCTGATGTCCTTGCCAACTACAGGGGGTCCTTTGGGCCTTCCCTGGCAGCACCTAGGCAAAGTCTTCCCACAGCCATCCTCCATAAGGGACTAGATTTCCCGCTTCTGATGTTATGGGAGGCCTGTGGGTTATGACCTCCGGCTGACCTGGATCCCACTCTGGGCCACAAGTTTGGGCCCTTAATCCTTAAATCCATTATAGTCTCAGCCATCCCCTCCCACCTCCCAGCTTCTACCTCCACCAGCTCCCTGGGCGACATGGTGCACAACTCAAGTGTCCTTAAGGATTTGTTGACAAGAGGAGCTACAACATGGTATCCCTGTATGGAGTGTCAGTCGCATCCATCTATCTCACACTTAAGAAAGCCTTCCACCCTTGTCAGGACCTGAGGCTGCATGGGGTGGGGGTCGATTTTGGATCAGGGGCTTGTTTCCTGTTCCCACAGAAACTGCCAGAATCCCTGACTCCCCATTTGTGCCCCCTGCCCTCCATTTCCATCCCCCACTTGAAGCCTAGCCCCTCTCCCAGCGGAATCTGGTCAGAATCCACGGGCTGCAGACTTCCAAAACAATCGCTGTATCTTTATTGACTTTTTTTCTCTGAATGCAATGACTGTTTTTTACTCTTAAGGAAAATAAACATCTTTTAGAAACAGCTCAATACACACAATCTTCAGTGTGAAGCAATATACTAATAAGAACACTAGTCTTAACATTTACAGTCTTCATATATATTATATATATGTATATGTATACATATATATACACTATATAACGAGGCCAGATATAATACACACGTTTACCATTTTACAGTCATATGTACAGGAAGTTGCTAGGGTTCCCCGGTCTGGGGGCTGCCTCAGGACTACTGAAGCGTGGACAGAGCTGAGGACAAAGACGGACAGGCAGACATACTGGCAGGGACTAGCCTGGGCCGGTGGTGGCTTTTAGGGTAAGGGGAGCATCGTGTGGTCCCCTTCCCAGCTAGGGCCCCGTGCTGAGGGGCGCAGGACGCATGGCAGCGACACACAGAAGCAAGCATGTTCCCAACATATATACATTCTATGTAACATATATAGAGGGGTACACAGGTTTGTACACGAATCTAGCGCTGTCTCTGCTCCCGTGCTGAATAGGTGCTGCGGTCCCTGGATGGGGGTGGTCGTGCAGAGAGGGAAGATCACGCGTCCGCTGGGGGTGCGCTCTGGTTGAGACTTCTTCCCTTTTGCGCTCCCAGACTGGGCTCCAGGGTAGGGGATTGGAAAAGGGATGAACATAAGCCAAAGGGGTGCCCCAGTCCCACCTACACCCAGGGAGTTTCCATCCCCTCACGTTGGGCCCCAGACTCCCTGGCTCTGCCCAAACCCCAAGGTTTTGGCAAATGCTGGGTGAGAAGGGCGCTTGGGTGCCTTCTGAATGGTTTGCTCCAAAGCCTCCGGCCTGCTCCCCCTATCCCCTACTTCCAGACCGCCTAGCCCTCTCTAGAAAGGCTTCAGCTTCACTCGCCTATAGCTCCCTCCCCTCCCTTCAATGAGCCTGGAGCCGCCTTCTGCAACTTCTAGGGCCATTTTGGACCCCCACCCTCAGGGCGCCCAGCTGCATACCACGACCGACTGGAGTGGCTGCAGCACCCAAGTATTATGTGTGCCACCTTGTCTTGGAACTTCCAGTGGAGAAACGTGTCCCCAGGCTAAAGGCGTCTCCCACTCCCGCCGGAAACTGGGTGCCCCAAGGAGTCTGGCTGCTCCGCGGGGTCCCCCTTTCCAAGCCTGGCCTGGGTGAGTGGTGGGGGGAGGGCAGGAACGCCCTGTGTCGTCCGATTCCAGGAGCAGGCGGCTCCTGAACGTGTTTTCTTCCCAACCCGGGACCACACGTTTCAGCCTTAGGCAGCCAGATCCAAGATCCGGGGTCCGGATCAAGGATCGGCTCTAGACCCGCGTTGGGAGCATCTCAAAGGCCCGGGGGCTGCACAGGCGGCCCCTCTCCTTCGGCGGCGGGCGGGCAAGCGGGCTCCGGCGGCTTCTCCAGCCGTTGGGGTGGGTTACAACGGCAGCCTCTGCAGGAGAAGAGTTCACGCCCGACCTCCCGTTATTGATGGTCGTGGACCTGTGCAAGGGGTTAATTCCCCTTAGACCCGCCCCGCCCCGCCCCCAAGAGGCCCCGCCCCTACCCCGG
>NW_006433941.1:5163740-5165581 GCF_000325575.1 Pteropus alecto
CGGCGCCGCGCGGCTGGGGTCCCTTTGCTGGAAGCAGCTGGCCTCACGTCAGGCTTTTCCTTTCTTCTAGCTCCCACCCTGCCCTCCCTCAGCCTCCTATCTGTAATGGCTCCCTCCTTCAGGACCTGTCAGGTTTATAAAGCGGTCTTTATCACCAGCTGAGATGCCCCGCTGATTAACCGAGAATAAGGCTGGAGCGGTTATGGAGGCAGTGTGCAGGTGGGGGCTGCAGCCCCTGGGATTGGGTGAGAACTTCCCCCATTCATGGGCTGAGCCCTGCTGGGGTCCGCAAGCCAGCGGGGCAGGGGAGAGGGGACCCTCTCCAGCCTAGACCCCTTCCAAGGAAGGCCTGTGGTCACCTACCTTATGCTTGGGACATTTCAAAGAAAAGTTCTCTTCGATGAATATGCAACCTGTAACCAAAAAGAAGTTTGAGTGGTTAGGACATATGTTGGTGTCTTTCCAGGGAGCCAAGAGGGGAGGGGCCCTATTGCCCATGAGGCCCTAGGCTGCAGGGGTTCTTTGCAAAGAGTAAGTCAGACTCTGCTTGAACTCTACAATCTCAACTCCATCACAGTTGCTCTGGCCCTCTGCCTCCATCTGTACTCCAGGAGGAGTACAGGGGTCTGTCTTTTACTCTCACCTCTCCTTACCTGGAACTCCTTGTCACTGGGGAGGCCTCCTTTGGTTCCCTAGCTACGCAGACCCCACTCTCCAGTCTCTCCCCCTTCGCCTGCCGTATTGTGCCTGGCCACACTTGTCACTGCCTCCTAGTGATCTCTATGTGGATTTCGTGCTCAGGGTCTCTACCTCACTGAAAGACAAGCTCCAAGCACCAGCTTTGCCTTCTTTCCTGGGTGCATGGCCATCCCCTAGAAGAGGGCCTGGACACCCAGTGGACATTCTGTGAACGTATGTTGACAGACTGGTTGGTGCAGTGATGGATCTGGATTTGAGCATCAGCTACTTCTCTGAGCCTTGGACTCCACATCTGTAACGTGGGCACCATGCCATCTATTGTGCGTCCATCATGGGGACTGATGAGGAGGGCATATGTAAACTACCGCTACTGTGTGGACTTGTTCTTGTGGGGCCCAGAGGGGAGGGTGGGGGTAGGGGAAGCAGACTGAGGTCTCAGTTCCGAGCAAATGCCAGCAGGTATCTGAGTGCCCAGGGCACGGCCCACAGTGAGCAAGCAGAGAGGATGGGTGAGCATGGCCAGTCCTTGATACCCACCTCAGCCCAGGGGTGCACTGATGTCTCAATCTCCACTCCCCTGCCTGCTACAGCTCAGGAGACCCTCGTTTGTTCACTTGAAATCTCCACCCACCACCCCCTAGTGAGCCCAGTGCTAGACTCATTCCCCTTCCTCATATGCCTCATCTCCCTTTGTGGACAAGAGTCCTCTTGTCCCCTTCCTCATATGCCTCATCTGCCTTTGTGGACAAGAGTCCTCTTGTCCACACTGTGGCCACTTGTGGTAGCTCTGGGCTCCAGGAAGTGGCTCTGTGCTGTGACCTCATGACAGCTTGGTGGCTAGCAGGCAGGGCAGGGAGGAAGGGGCAGATCTGCATCCTTGAGACCATGGCTGGTAAGGCTCCAGGCCTCTCAGGCTGGCTCCTCTTTTTTCTGCCTGCCCCTGCCAGAAGCTGGGGGCCTCAGACCTGAAAGTCGCCCATGAGTTTCTGCACTTTAGGACCAGCAACTAGAAGTAGATCATCAGTTTTCCCCTTCCCCTGAGCTCAGGCAAGCTAGACTTAGCTCTGGGACTGAATTCACTTTCTAAAGAGCATTGGGCTGAAACCCCAGACTTTCCCCACAGCACACACAGGACAACTCTC
>NW_006433941.1:5166091-5170798 GCF_000325575.1 Pteropus alecto
CCACTACAAGCTAAAGTCAAGAACTTGAGTTGCCAGAAGCAAAGGGTAGGAGGTCACCATTTCCAAAACCAGCTTGCTCAGCAATCCTCCAGAAACCAGACTGGAAGTGGGGAGAGGAGCCATTGGGAAGAGCTGAGTTGTCAGTTCCCAGCCTCTCTCTTGGTGTCTGCACCTGGAGAACCTGGGATCTAGCTGACAAGGTGGCCCTGGGGCCTCAGTGTGGAAAGGTTCAGACAGGAAGACATGGTGTTCCAGCTTCTGCCAGTCCTTCAGTCACTGCTTAGATCCGGGGTAGTGCTCCTTAACAGGGTTGAATGGGGACAGGGTTATTGTGCCAGGGCGGCAGGGAAGGGCTAAGGCAAGCAGCCCTGATGCCCTATGGTTTAAGAGCCTGACCCAGACACCTGGAGAGCCCTATGGACCCCTACTTGGCAGACCCAGGGGTTGAGTAGATGTGACAAAAAGGCCTAGGGCTCATGCCTGCCCAGCTTATTCCCTCTTACTCCCTGCTGCCTGAAGCCCTGTCCTCCCTCACCTTCTGGCTCACTTGTTCTCCCACCTTCTCTGGTGGCTGCTCCTTGGGGGCCTAGGGCTCCACTCCTTCCTCCTCTGCCAGCTGTTATATGATGATGCCCACTCCCCAACACTGTCCCTTCGGAGGCTCTGATGACCCCTTGGGCTGATGGCTGGTGAGTCTCTGTCCTGAACCCAGCTGGGACAGCTCCCCTTGTATGTCTGTAGAGGCCTCAAATGCAACCTACCTTAAGGGAAGTGGCCACATGTGGTGGATGGATTGACCAAAGGGCCCTGAGCTCCCTCCCCATGCTGTCCTTTACAGTGTGGCTCTGCAGCTTCTTTTATCCAGAAGTGGTATGCATTCCCCACCCTGTGAATCTGGGCTGGACATGGGACTTGCTTTGCCAGCAGAATTCAGCAAAAGGGACTGTGTGGTCCCAAGCTGAGGCTTGCTGGAGGATGAGACCACATAGAGAAGAGAGATCATCCTGCCTCAGCTGACCCAACAGCTCACCATGGCTGACTGAATGAGTTCATCAGAGAGTCTGCCAGGTGACCTGTGCCCTCATGAGAAATAACGAAGGGTTGGTATTTAAGCAATGAAGTTGGGCCTAGGAGGGTCAGTAGCTTGGCAACAGTAGCTAATATACTATCAGCGTCTTGCCTCGGGCCTGCCCTCACTTGGGGAAGATGGACATCAGGCTGGACACCGCCTCTCCCTCATCCCTCATCCCAAGGCCTGTGCATTCTGTGCTAATGAAGTCTCTGGGACACAGGCTCTACTTGCACCCGGCAAACCTCCTCTTTTGCCTGGATGACTGCAGTGTCCATCAGCTCTTTCTTAAACACAGCTCTGATCATATAGTGCTTCATCTTCCCAGCCTCCAGGCCCCCTTCCTGTAGCAATCCCTAGAATCTATAGAGGTTCCTCCTATATTAGACTCCTTTGAAGACTTCATTTGAAACAAAAGTTTTGTTAGTCCTAGGCTGGTATATACATCCCACCATTAACCAGCTGCTGCCCACCTCCATTGACCTTTCTAGATCTGGCTCAAATTTTGCCTCCTTCTGGATTCCCTCCCAGCTCACACTCTCCTCATCTGGTCTCCATAACTTTGCGCAAGGACCATGATTTTCCTGTCCTATTCAATTGTGAGCCCCCTCAAGGGGTTGGTTAGTACAGGGGTGGGACAAAGAACACAGGATATGGAGCAAGACAGACAAGGAGTCACACCCCCTAGTTTTGTCCATGCTGCCCTGTGTGGCCATGGATAAGGCAGCCTGTTCATAAAAATGCACCTGCAGATAGTGCAGGGCCTTGATGCATGTCGTGCCACGGAGTGGGTGCTACATGCATCACTATAGAAAGGGTGCAACTCATGGTAGCTATTATTGGGAGTAAGAGCATGTGTCTTGATAAGTGGCGAAGTCCACATAAAAATCTAGTTCGCACTGCTCAGAGTGGGAGGGTGGAGCCAGTGAGAACCCAATATCCTTGCTCTGGCTAGCTCCCTCCCTGCAGGGTTGCTAGCACCTCAGCTCTTGCCAAGGAACTGTCATCACTCTATGTGTGCTCCTGGGGGTAGCTTGGTTGGGGCTGATGCTGGCCCAGAACGAAGGGGGCCAGCAGGGCACAGGGAATGGCCTCTGTCCAGAGCAGAGCCAGGTAGGGAGAAGGGGCAGTTGGTCCCCAGGTGGTTGGAAGGTCCTCCATGAGGCAGGGTCATAACTTCACCACCACTCCAGGCCAGAGAAGAGTGGGTAAGGGGAACAGGGGCAGGTCATGGAGGCTGGCCCCCAAATAGGACTAAAGCCGCACTTGCTGGGCAGTATTTGTTACTTCACTCCATGCTCCAAACAGCTCAGGGAAAGAAGAGATCATTATAATCTCCATTTTATAGATGGGGAAACTGAGTGCAGAGACATCAATGGACTTACCAAGCCCACGTGTTAAGAATGCCACTAGGGTTTGAATTTAGGCCAAAGCTGTCTCTAAGCACCCCTTAAAATATTGCCCTCATCAATGACTAAAATTCCACCATAAACAATTTCTTTCCTTTGATGAAATAACGGTATGTCTTTGAGTTAAAACCTTTTACAACTATTCCCTGCAGCCAGTAGGAGATGATTTGGCCACAGCCTATTTTTGAACCTCATTGCCTCCCATCTCATTTGGTTTTGTTGTTGAAGTATATCTTTTCCCCTTTTCTCTGCCCAGGGAACTCCTGCTTAGCCTTCAAAGCCCCAGCCCCAGCACCCCTTCGTCTCTGAGACCCAAAATCCTCCCCACCCCTTGACAATGACAGCTTTTCAAACAGCTCTCCATCTTGTAATTTATGCCTCTGGGCATTCCTCAAGCAGGTGGCTGGGGACTGACTCATCTCCAAGTCCCTAGCATTGCTCAGCATAGGTCCCAGTAGAGATGAAGAGATAAAAGATTGCTGGGGCAGGAGAGGAGAGGAGCGAAGGGGTCAAATAGGGCTGGGTTCAAGGAGCTGTGCCCAGGGTTTCCCTGGAGGGCCTTCTTGTGCCCTCAGGCTGGCTCTTACCCGCATCGCTGGCACACGGGTAATGGTAGGTGTGGATGCATCCTTTGTGGCAGCACCCGATGGTGGCCCCAGCTTCTTGGCAGCTGGAACAAGTCTGGTGAGGAGAGAGGGAAGACAGGTGAGTCTGCCGCTGAGGGGCCGGGCAGGTGGGCTTTACAGACAGGGCTCCCCCTAGTCCCCACCTCCTTCCGATGAAAATCAGTTGAAGGAGGCTCAGAATGGGGTGCAAATGCCTACAGGATTGATTCTATGGCAACCCCCGGGCTGCTGCCTTGGTGCGGGGTGGGGGGGGGACCGTTTTGTGGAAGGGGGTGTAATGACTACTCGTGGATAAATATATGGGCCTTGGCTTCACAAAGACCTGAGTTCAAATCCTCAGCCGACCCACTCAAACTCTCTGTGCCTCAGCTGCACAATGGGATGATGCTTCCCTTACATGGTGGTCATGAATATTAAATGAGACTTCGTGTACCCAGTGGATGACAAGAACTCCTGGTGCCAGTCACCATTATGATCATGGCTACCAGCCAGTGTTGGCAGGGCTTCTGCATGCAGAATGTGTCCTCACCTCCTGACTCCTCCCAATAGCCCTTAGAGGCAGGTAACTTTCATAAGCCCCACTTCACAGACAGTGAAACTGAGGCACTCCCCCAGGAGAGAGTGAAGTAAGCATTGTTTCCTACCCTTTCTGGCAGCAGAACAAACACTGAGCCCAGAATCTGATAAGCCACTCGAGAACGGGCCATTCACCCTCCCTAGGACCAGTGAGATGACATAGCCATCTTGAGAGTGGAGTCCAAGGCTCATCTTGAGATGCTGAGTTAATGTAAATCTTATGCCATCCAGCATGGTGGCCAGCCCACTCTGGGTCTCAAAAATGTGGCCTGCTGAGGTTGGGGGCTGTCCCATGCTTGCCCGGGCTGCCTGGAGGGGAATATGGCCAGGACCAGGTAACAAGGCCAGGAAGGCCCTTGGAAGAGTGAAGCAAAATCTGAGGTCTGGGGAGGGACAGGTCGGGCCTCAAATCATACAGACACCAGACCATAGCCCTCACTGTACGGATTGGGGAGTGAGGTGCAGGAGGGAAGCAGAGAGGGTGGCAGGCCCATACCCAGATGCTAAGCCACTGAAACAACTATAGTTTATGATGTGCCGCCATGCTTGGAAGCTGCCTCCTCATAACAACCTTCTGACATTGGTATTATTTTAACCGGGTTTCCAATGAGAGCTCAGAGAGGCTAAATAACTTGAGGGCACACAGCTCATGAGTCTCTGGGCTGGGCTTTGAGTCCAGAATCCCAGCTGGAGCACAGCCTGGCAGATACTACTGTATACTGCTTAGAGCAGGCGTGGGCTCCATTCTAGGCCCCAGGACTGCGGGAGACCCCACCCCCAGCAGCTGACACGGGCCAGGGATGAATAGGTCTTCTGCCTGCCTTCTTAGGCCTAGCCTGAGAAATTCTGGGAATCTTCCTTCTGTCACCAAGCTGGGAATGGGGAGGTGAACGGTGGGACGCTGGGGTATATTCTGGAACACCAGGTTTTCACACAATGCCTCTGGACAGGCAATTGCCTCTTGTCAGGGCTGAGACTCCCTGGGGCTCTGGGGCCCAATATCCCAATTTTTGGCCCAAAAAGGGGA
>NW_006433941.1:5170809-5171685 GCF_000325575.1 Pteropus alecto
AATGGAGGCCCCAGACCAGGCCCGTCCTGCCCACAAGCAGCCCACAAGAGGGGCTCCTCACTACCTTACCTGCACTAAGGCCCCCAACAACCCTTGAGGCAGATGTTTTAGACAAAGAAACAAAGGTACAAAGAGACAGAGACCTCGGGCCCTTCTGACCTCAGCACTAGTGCTCTAACCATGATACCCAAAGAAGGGGTACAGCTTGTGAACCTGCCTAAAGATTCCAGGCTGGCAGAGGGGCCCAAACTGAGGCCTCAGCAGGTGCTACTAGCTAACATCGTCCCATCACAGCCAGACGCCCATATTGTCAGCATCCATGGCCAGGCTTCACCTGGACAGGAGAAGGGGTCCACAGTAGTTCTGGGTGAGGGCTAGATTCTGAACAGACTGGGAAACTGAGTGGGCATGGCAGAGATATGAAACAGGTTATGTGTGGGGTTCCCAGGAGGGGACACGGAAGGAAGAGGGGTATCTCTAGGGCTCTGTAGTTGTTCCTCCAGAGACCAAAAGTGAGACCAAAGCACCAAGCCTGATGGGGTAGGGCTGGGAACTTAAATGCACTTGGGGAGGGCAGACCACCTGTTTAGCCCCCAAACTCTGCTAATTGGGCTTGGCACTCTGAAGCTCTCAGAGGGCAATGGCTTGCCTGGGGTCACAGAACCCACCTTCAGCAGAGCTGTGATTTGAACCGGGGTCTGCCATTGAGCTGCTGAGGCAGGAAGGGGTCAAATAGGGCTGGGTTCAAGGAGAAGGGGATGGACAGCCCTAAGAGGCCTGGGCTATCGGAGAGGGGTGGGCAAATGGTGACCGTGGGAAGCCCCAGTCCCTGCCCACCTCTCCAGGGTGTTCTGTGGGCATGGTCTGCTCCTCCAG
>NW_006433941.1:5171716-5181382 GCF_000325575.1 Pteropus alecto
GGCTGCCAGCCCCCTGGGCAAGGCCCAGGACCATCTCTCTGGCAGGGAAGTCCTTCAGATCATGCCTGAGCTGCCTCGGGTGAGGCAGGGAGATGCTATTGGTGGGGTGTGCATGTCAGGGGACGGAGGGCTTGCTGAGAGCCAGGCAAGCACACAGAGCTATGGATGCTTTCGGAAGCCAGGCTATGAGCAGTGGGAGTAGGAGTAGGCAGGGTAGGCAGCAAGCTGGGGCTGGGGATCTGAGGATTAGTATTAAATTTTCAATGATAGGAGAGACTTGAACTTATTTCAAGATGGCTGAGAAGGTGCTGGTGACAGAGAGAAAAGTAGAGATAGCATGAGGGAGGTAAATAATAATTGAGAAGGGAAGGGAGAGCTCCAGGGCCTATGGGCCTGGAGGGGGTTTGGGGAAGTAGCAGGTGTCCTGTTGGGTCTGGGTTTCCTCAGTCAGGCTGGAGGCCAATGAGTGGGACATCTGGGCATGGAGAGGTCTCTAAGTATCCCCAGGCAGTGGAAGGTCAAGTGTGGGAGACAGGGAAGCATTGGCAGCACCTGATGGCTGCAGCCATCCATCCACAATAGCCCCATAATGGACAGTTAGCACAGGGGGTGGTCAGAGTGGCTGGGGTTGATGGGTGGTGGAAGCAAAGGATCAAGTATGCAGGTAGTGGGAAGGGGCAGCCATGGGGAGGTGGGGATGAGTGGGCAAGGGCGAGGGTCCCCAGAGGCAGGGTTGGGGTAGTGCTGTAGTGCCAGGGAGTGTCGCTTTACAGTAGAATGTCCATGAATGTGTGTGTCAGGGGGTGGGGGCAGGAGCACAAGCCTCAGGGAAAGAATGCTGACTTTACCCTTTGACCATTACCCTGTTCCAGGTACCTTCTGCTGACTACTGCCAGGTCTTCGAGGCTCTGAATGGCCTCCTGGCTCTTGTTTGCTCTCACATCCTCTGCACTCCTCAGAAGGAAGTGTGAGGAATGACAGCCCCATGGTAACCTAAGTGGCAGGGAACACTGTGGGTGGTGACATGGCCTCTGCCACTGTCACTGGTTCTAGCTCAGGAATGTCAACAGCACTCAGACGGGTCAGGCACGGCTTGAATAACTTTCATGGATATTAACTCATTTAATCCTCACAGCCCCTCTGTGCTGGGAACTAATATGCCCACCTCAGAGGTGGGGAAATGGAGGCACAGAGAGGTTAAGTCTCGGACAGAGTGAAGGGCAGCTGGCATCTGAACCAAGAAGCCAGCCCAAGTTCTTGCTCATAGACTTCAGTGACTAGAGCCCCTCCAGGGGCATTTTAGGACCATTTGTGAGAAATCCCTGGACCACCCTACTCGACGAGGGCAGTGTGGTCCTGGGGGCTGTCCTGCAAAGGGGACACATTCCAACTTTGTATTGA
The DNA here is from genome assembly GCF_000325575.1 of Pteropus alecto. Lineage (NCBI taxonomy): Eukaryota > Metazoa > Chordata > Mammalia > Chiroptera > Pteropodidae > Pteropus > Pteropus alecto. The sequence goes on from NW_006433941.1 coordinate 5,173,118, forward strand.
GGGGCTTGTCCCCTAAGCCCCCAGCTCCATCTAAGAGGTACCCCAAGCTTGGGCAGCCTGCTTTTACAGGATGCCCTGATATTCAATTTAGGAGGCCCCTTATCCTCTGGGGCTTCAACATCAGCATCTCAGCTGATTACACAAGCAGATGAGGTCAGGTGGGCCCTGGAGCTGGAGGATGCCAGGTGAATATGTGGTGGCCAATGGGCTGGGCAGGCTGAGAGTGGCTGCAGTAGGAAGTCCGGGACAACGTGTGTCCTGCCTCAGCCTGGGGAATGCTTTAACTCCACCCAAATTCCCCAGGTATTAATTTGTCACTGTATGTTTGGCCTAAATTATAGTGCTAGAGAGATAAAAAGGCTCCCCGACTGCCTGCCTGCCTGTCATGTGGAACCTAAGCTCCCCATTCCAGCTGGACTGGCCTCTTACCATGTCCACAGCCACCTTCATGGCCTCCTGTAGCCCAAAGAGCTTCCCGGCCACCAGGTAGACCCCGCCCGTCCACACGGCACAGGCCTCATGCACCCAGTGCTCCTGGGTGTCCCCACCAGGCTCTGATGGTGCCTCCTTGTTGCACTCATGCTTGCGACTCTTGTCGGCTGGGGCTACCTCCTCACTACCGTCCCCCCGACCATCACAGCAGTAGCAACTCTGTAGCCTCCGGGACAGGCCCCGAGCACTGGTGCGCAGTGAGCCCTGCTTGGTTGGGTCAGCTGGGCCATCTGATTTGGGGGGTTTTCCAATGGCAACAGCAGCTGCGCACTCGAGGCCTTTGAATGTTCTCTCCAGGGGCAGTGAGGCCTCCTCACAGATGCCCTCTGGCCGCACCTTCTCCTTGAGTTTTGGCTTCTTTTTGGGGAGGCAGTGTTCAGGGTAGTAGGGCCCACAGAGGTCCCCGAGGTCCTTAAAGTTGGCCGGGTTTTGGCAGAGGCAGCAAACAAGGCAAGAGGTACTCAGGGCTTTGGAAACCACAGGCCCCAGATGCATGGTGGAGGAGAGGGGCAGGGAGGGACGTGGCTGCAGGACAGAACCTCCAGGGAGCGTGGCTAGGGAGGCCCCGGCCGCATCCAGGGAAGATGAAGATGAGGAAGAGGAGGCAGAAGACGAAGGTTTTTTGTGGGGCTTGGGTTCCTCTCCAGGAGAGTTGACAACAGTGCATACAGTGGTGAATGCATCTCGCTTCTCAACCCGCACAAAGGGCGAGAAGGCCGGGGTGCGGCTGTCTGCCCGCAGCCGCTTGCATGAGGAAATGTACTTGAGGCGGATTTCAGGCTCTGCAGGATCCAGGGGCAGCACCTGCTGCTGCCTCCGCCGCTTGGCACGCCCCTTACAGGGTGAAGAGTTGGTGTTCTTGGCCCGGCCCCGGGTGAGGCGCTTTCGCTTGGAATAGCTGCTGTAGTTGGCGTGGCCTGGCTGCTTCTGTGCTCTCATCTGGGGCTGGCAGGGCCGGCCCTCAGGCGGCTGGGAGGCCAAGCCCAGCTCCTCCATCTTTGGCTTCTTGCCTCCTCCACCAGAGCTGTCCTCACTGCCATCCTGCATGCCATTGGCCCTGTCTCGGGGATTCAGGAGCAGAGTAGGGCCAAGATGCGGCCGCTTCTCTAGAGGGCCTTTAGGGAGTCCCAGGGCTCCAGCCCTGCCTTTCCGGCTTCTCTTCTTAGGCGCCAGGGCAGTCCCCCTGGGCGGCAGGGCCTCTGGGGACATGAAGGCCTCAGTTTTGAAACAGTCAGTTGAGGACAATTTCTTACTGTTTATGAGTTTGCCTTTTAAGGATCTGTTGGGGGTATTTCTGCATAACGGGTCAGTCCCCGAAGTTGCTGGGAGCTTCTGCCCGGTGCCCACGTTTAAGAGACCTTCTTCTGCTCCCACCGGGCTGCCCCCAGTGCTCTTGAACCCACGGTCCTTCTCAGAGAGGGATGGGCTCAGAGGATTTCCAGAAGGGGTCCCCGGCACTTTGCATGCGAACTTCTTCAGGCTGGGTGAGGTGATCTTCTGCACGATGGCTTCCAGCTTCAGACCCCGACCTTTCCGGGGAGGCAGCACCTTGGTCTTCATGGCCCCCTGGAAGGCTGCCCTCGAGGCCAGCTTGAGGCAGGTGTCGGGGGTTTCTGGGGGCAGGGGCTTCTCAGTGGGCTCACCATTGCCCTTGGTGGGCTTGGCTTTCTTGGGAGAAGATATCCTCTTGAAGAGGGTCAGGGAGCCCTCAGCCGGCTCCTCCTTCATGTCCACCCCGCTGCCGCTGCTGCTGCTGCCGCTGCTGCTCCGTAAGACCAGGTTTCGCTTCTTGGTGGGGACTGGTGCCATGAAGGCCGACTTTCTTTTGAGTGTGTGAAGGGGCCTATCAGAGAGCTTGCTGCCTGCACCGGGCTTGGGGACTCTTGCCCGCTGGCTGGCCCTGCCCTCCTTCTGGGGGCTGCAGGAGACCTTGAATGTGGTAGGCAGATGGTCGTTGGCAAGGAGCTTTTTGGCAGCACGGCAGTTGGGGACCCGGCTTTCTGAGGGCCGCCGCCGCTTGCAGTGGAAGACCTCCTGGGTTTTGGTGCGGGACCGAAGGATCATAGAGCGCTGGTCTCTGCCGGGAGTGCCAGGAGAGTCTGTCTCCTTGGTCTTGGAGCCCATAGGACTGCTGTCGGAGGCCACGGGCAGGGCGGCTGGGTTACTGGGGCTGGATGCTGCTTTAGGGGAGGGCTTCCCCACCCGCTTGCCTGACTTGAAGGCAGCTCGCTGCTTGCCCCCCAGTTTGTCTGGGGGGGCTGGGGTGGTGGTCAGTCCCGGGGGTCCAGGTGTACGGGGCTCGCTCAGGGCCGTGAAAGAACGGGTGCACATTCTAGGAAGCCCTTCTGAGGCCCCCCGGCCCGGGGCCCCTGCCCCGTCCATCTGTCCCTGGGGTGGCCCTGTGCAGGATTCAGGAAGCAGGAGGTCTTTGGGCAGAGCTGGTGCCCTGCATGGGGAGTCCTCGGCCTCAGGAAGCCCCCGGTGCACCCGCCGGCTCCGTAAACTTTTGCCACGTGGCACAGGTTCTTTCTTAGCAATGGGTGTCTCGGGCACAGCAGGCTTATTTGGCTTCTGGGCCAAGGAGGCATCCGAGGTCAGGGTGGTAGGGTCTCCCGGAGCCAGTGCCCCATCAGGCCCTTCTTCCCTGGGCTTCATGTGGGACAGGGAGGACTCAAACCAGCTCTGGACCTTTGACTCAGTGCCCACAGTAGGGCCCAACAAGATTACCGACTCCCCAGAGAGGTGGCATGGGGAGCCCCAGCTGGCCTTGGGATCCAGCACCTCCTCCACTTCCTCCTTGGTGCACATCAGTGGGGCCTTTGGTGACAGTGGGTCCTGCATGCTGGGCCTCTGCTCAGGGCTGCCCAGGAGCTCACACAGGGACGAGTACTCCTCCTCGGCCTCCAGGTCCTCCTTCCTACTGGTGGGTGGCAGCAACGGGAGGTCCCCAAAGTCAGAGGCAGAGCAGCAGTGCCGGCTGTCTTCCAGCCATCTGTCAGCCTTGCCTACCTCAGGACACTGCAGCAGCCCTCCTGCCTCCTCCTTCACGCCCCCTGCCTCCTCCTGCTTGGAGTCCCGGGGCACAGCAGCCTTCTCCCCAGGGGGCTCTTCCTCCTGGAAGCCCAGGCAAGTGGAAGCCTCATGAGTGTTCTCCTTGCCGATGCTGTCCGAGGCCTTTCCGCCTTGCTCTAGGCCCTTGGTGAGTTCACTGGGGTGCAGCCCCCACCGGGGACAAGCATCTCCGAGGTTTTCCTCAGGCCAGGCAAAGGGGTTGGCACTGTCTGCTGAGCTGGCAGTGGTTGTGTCTGGGAAGCAGTCAAAAGCTGCTGCAGTGGGGTCTGAAGTGGCAGCCCCAAGGGTGGGCTTGGTACCAAAAGTGAGGGGACCAGCTGTCTTCTTGGGGTCGGGGGTAACAAAGCCCATGGAAGGGTCTTCAAACAACCCTGGGCTGAAGTCCTTGGTGTTGCTGCCCTTGTCTAGCTGCAAGGACTCGGGCAGGGCCTCTGGCTCCCCTGGTCGTGGCCATGCGTTCTTGGCCACAGAGTCCAGGCAGGTGCTGTGGTTCTCCAGTGAGAAAGGTGGCTTATTGGTGTCCTTGGCCAGGCTAGGCGTGTCGGCCCAGGCCTTGTCACCCTTTTCACCGATGGCCTCCTGTAGCCCCAGGATTTCAGAAGCCAGGTCCTCCTGTGCCAGGGCGCTGAGCAGCAGCCGTGGGCATTCCCGCTCACCTGCCACAAACTTGGAGAAGCTGTCAAGTGGCAGGCTGCTGTGCAGGCTCTGGAAGGAGTCATCGGACTTGGTGGACATGTCATCAGGTGAGGTCACGGAACAGGTGGACACAGACTCAGGCTTGGTCTTCGAGTTGCTGTTGACCCTGGCAGGACTGCTGCGGGCCTGGTTGCAGTAGAGGAAGCTGCGCTCCAGTGGGTCCTCAGAGCCACTCAGGTAGTCGGCCTCGGGTGGCTCGGCGTGGCTGGACTGCGGCGTGCTGCTCAGTGGCTCCGACAGTGGTGTGCCTGCCTGTTCAGCTGAGTAGCCACTGCCCTCTGGGCTGCAGTGCTGGCTTTTGTGCTGCTCTGGGGTCCTGGAAACCAGGTTCTTGACACCCTTCTTCTGTGGCACGGCAGCCTTGGAGAGCAGCAGCTGTTGCACCGTGTTGGAGATGTTCTCCACCTGTGAGGTCAGGGCTGTGAGGCTCTGCAGGCTGAGATCTGACAGCAGGTTCTCGGGGAGCTTGTCCTTTTGCAGCGGCTTGCAGTTGCCGGCCTGGGTGTCCACAGAGCTGGTGGCATCAGTGGGGGAGGGGTTGAGCAAGGGCATGAAGTGACTGTGGTCGGTGATACCTGTGGGAAAGGCCCCGGTGCTGAGAGGCTGCTGGTTGTAGGTAAAGTTCTCCAGGTTTGGCATCAGTGGTGAAGGGGTGGAGCTGTAGGAAGGTGAACGGCCCACGGAGCGTGCAGGTGAGTGGCTGGAGCTGGGGCTGAAGGTCTGGTAGTACTGCTCTGGGGTCCTGACGGCTGAGTCTGGCTGGCAGTAGCCTGTGCCTTGCTGCCCGTAGTGTTGGTACTTGGCGAGATTTTGGTAATGGAGGGTTTCCTGGGCATGGTGCCGGCTCTGAAGGGCTTGCTGTTGCTGCTGCTTCTGCTGGTCATAGCTGAGACGGCTGGACTGATAGGCATGAAGATTCTGGACTCGCTGCCCTGAGGCCAGGCTGGTGCTAGCAGTCAGCGGCCTGTCGTGTGGCTGAGCAGACGGTGCTGTGCAACTCTTATAGGAGTGGGCCCCCTGCCCACCACCCTGGCCAGTAGAGGAGTAGGTGGAGGAGGTGGGGAAGGACTGCGACTGCTGGGGAAAGTGGCCGCTCTGGGGAAAGGGCAGAGGTGAGGCAATATCATTCTGCAGTTTCTGCCTCTGGAGCTTAGGGTAGGCCAGGGGCTGCTGAGGCTGTGGCAGCTGGGGCTGGAGGTGCAGGGAGTGAGTCCGAAAGGGCAGCTGAGTACCCTGCTCTGGGTACTGCCTGCCTGGGGGCACTGCTGTCTTTTTCATCAAGTTCTCATCATATTTTCCCACGCCCCCTGGCAGGGGCTGTGGCTGGGGTGGTGGTGGCTGGGGGGTCCCCCAGGCCTGCAGGCTCTCCTCGCCTGAGTATCGGCCGGGGTAAGGGCTGCTCTCCTGGACGCTGTAGCTGGAGAACGCCGGCCTCCCCTGCAGGGCCTGCTGCGATGTCAGTCCTTTGCTTCCGCGTGCAGTGCTGGCAGGCGTGCCGGCACTGCCCTCGTAGCCTGAGTAAGGCTGCGGGTTATAATAGTCCTTGGCCAGCAGCCTCTGCCGGTCACAGCTCAGCCCGGCCTGGCTCGGCTGCCTGTAATTCTCCAGGCGAGATGTCTCCTGTGAGGTCTGCTGGTAGTTCTGTTGTTTGCCATGGAAACCACACCTTTCTCGAAAAGACTGCATGACTCGGCTGGTTATCTATGAAAAGAGAAGGGGGAGTGGGAGCAGGCATGGGGAGGGGAGGGTGGGCATGGAAGGACAGAAATTCAAATGGACCATTTCCTTTCAGCTCAGAAAGCCTGTCTCCTCACTCTTATCCCTGCCCTGCCCTCTCCCCAAAGCTCTTAATAGTACCCTCTTTGCCTGAGCCTCCCCACCAGCTGTGCATATATTGACAACTTCTGTGTCAGGGAGGTGTGCTCTGTAATTCCCACCAACGACGCCTGAGCCTTGACAAGGACAGCTGCTTCTTGAGGGAGAGAGAGGAGGAGGTGCAAACCTGGCTGCCTAGCACTAGGTCGCCAGGGAGCTGCCACCCCACCCTCCCTGTGGCCAGTTCGCCCTCCCTCCCCCATCCCGCCACTTCCAGCCCTTCTAACAGCTCAAAATCATTTAGCAGAGCACTTCCCGCTCCCCCGTCCCCTGGGGCCACTGGATCCTGTAATCTAGTCCCTGCTGGACAGTGCTCAAGCATGACCCAGCCAAGCCAGGGGCGAGGAAGGTTTGCTCTTGCCCCAGAGAAGCTGCTCCCAAGCACGCGCGCCGACACATGCACGCACACGCACACGCACACGCACACACACGCACACACACACACCCTCATCACTTCCATGCCATCTGGAATCTCTGTTCCTCCTAGCAGACGTCGATTAGTGGCCTCCGAACCACTGTAGGCATAAAACATCTCCTTCTATGACTCCCAAGAACACAGAACAGTGGCACCTGACTCCTGTTTTGATATCATAGGTGCATAAACCGATTACACGGCCCACAGTGAGGAAGTGCATGCTAATAAGGGACAGTCCCTTCATGTGTAAAGCAGCCCAGTAAGTCCTAGCTGGCCCCTTTGGCTTCCACACGGTCAGGACCAAGTCATACCAGGCCCAGAGCCCATCTGTTTACAATTTTAGGTGTTGAGGCCCCAGTGAAGTCCAACCTACCCCAAAGTAGGATCCTGGGTCAGGAAATGACCACAGGGTTGAGAGTGAGAACCTGTAGCCTTGACTTTGAGGGCCTGCCTGTTTTGTGAATCCAGTTACTTCGCCGAAGTAACTGGATTCACAAAACAGGCAGGCCCTCAAAGTCAAGGCTACAGGTTCTACCAACTGACTGGGGACCTGGTCACCCCAGAAGACCCTCCTTGAGGGAGGGAGAAACAAGAAATGCTCCAGGCTGGAGAGATCTGGGGGGCTCGGGATTTACCCACAATCATGCCAGCTGCAGCGGGGGTGGGGGAGTCAGAAAGAACAAGGCTCAGGTCAGCCTGCGTTTCCCAAGCCCCCAGGAGGACACAGGGGACTTTGTATTTTCCTTTCAGAAAGAAGGGGTGGCCTGCCTCGGGTTACAAGATTCCAGGGTTATGGGAGGGATCAGAATGGAATGAAAAACAGGGAAGAGAGAGAGACAGGCAGATGTGAGAAGCGGAAAGAGACAGAGTGATGTGGAATAGGGGAGGGGAGGAACTGCCCCAATAGGACCAGCTCACCCCTCTTCTTCACCAGGATCTCACCTAAATGCTTTCCTTATTCAGTGTCTTCTTCATTCAGTGTCAAGGTATGACCAGGGAGGGGGACAGAGGGGTGCTTCAATCAGCTGAGCAGGGCAAGCCCAGAGCAGCCAGACAGCCCCCAGGAGCCCACCTCCCTGGCCTTCCGCAGGCAGCTGGCCCTGATTCAAGGATGGAGGTGCTGCGGTTGCAGAGAGGGAACCAATGTCCCACAAAGCAAGCTCCTGGCCACCTGTCATGTCAACGCCAGCAGACCCCATGCGGACAGTGGCCTTCCTTCTCGCCTCTCCCTGGATTTATCTCAGGCATCCCCAACAAGGAGAAAAGAGCCCGCCCTTCTGACCCACTTCAATCTCACCCCCGGCGGCTTGGATCAAACATTACAGGAGGTGCCTGCTGCGACACATCAGCCCAAAGAAGCTGGAGACACTCTGGGTTCTGGCCTGGCGGCCCCTGCCAAATAAACTGTCCTGTGCCTCCTGAACCAACCTCCACAGAAAAGACCAGGAAAAAGGTGCTGGCCAGACCACCACAGACCTGTCTAAAAGGGTGGCCCCTTCTACCCCAGGCAAGCACACTCCCCTAGGCTGCCCATACCCCACCTAGCAGGTGGAGGCCACTGCCCACATTCTGCCCTTCCCCCCCCCCACCCCGTGTTGTGTTTATGAGCCTGGAATGCACAAACTCAGGCCCCATCTGAAGGCTTCGCCTTCCTCGTATATCTGCACAAATTACATTTCTGCTTTTATTAGTCCCAGATCACTCTCATTTCCTCT
>NW_006433941.1:5181410-5209649 GCF_000325575.1 Pteropus alecto
TAACATTTCTACAGCTTTTATTTTTTTCACATTCTCCAAAACACATTACCCAGAAACATTATTTAAAAAGAGAGAGTGCTATGACCAGTGTCGCCTCGACTCACCCCCCACCCCCACCCTTTAATCAGTCCAGCTGCTGTGTCTTTTAATTTAGACGAGCTGTATTGCAGACGGGTTTCCCAATACACACGAGCAGCTGGATGTGGTGAAAGCATCTATCTCTAAGAAAAGACAGTTCAATTAGAATACGAAAAGCCCAGCGCCTGATGGAGAAACGTAGGCAAAAATATTCACCCCAACACCACCCTCCAACCCTAGGCAGAAGGAGGGGAGGGATGCAGGAACAAAGGCAAGGCATCAAAGGCACCTCTCAGAGCCAATGAGGTCCTGCCAGTTCTGCCAGGAGAAAATGGGACTCTGCGTCTTTAAGAGTGCCTGGCTCTGTTGTTATTAATTATTATGATTATGATTACTTTTCAAGAACACTAGGAAAGGACAAGGAGGGGGAAAGAGGCAGCCAGAGGGGGCTGGGGTGGGCAGCATTACAAGTGGGGGGCAAAGAAGCCCCTTTGATATTAAAATAGTGACCATCGAACTTGGGGGAGGGAAAGGGGGTAGAGGGGGACAAACTGGGGATTTGGCCTCTGTAGGTTCAGCTGGAGACAGGGTGGGGATCACAGGAAGGCACCCCCTAACATTCTCCATGGGGCTCCTTCTGGTCCAGCCCAGCCTCCCCATCCCTGCTTCCACACCTGCCTCTTCTAGACACTTGGTCAAGGCCTTATATCTCTGAAGTCCTTGCCCAATTGGGATGGAGGGAGGAAGAAAGGAAGGGAGGAAGTCAGTCTTGCATGTCCTCTAAGCATTAAATGCATTAGAGATGCATTCGCACTCTCTAGACAACTCCTGGAAGTTCGACTTCCCAGGTCAGGCTCAAGGAGGGACATTCACTGGAGACTGGTTCAGGGTCCCAGGCTTTGAATCCAAAGGCCCCAGGACTTCCCTTAGCACAGCTAGGGTCTCACTTCTCCCTCAGCCATCTACGCAGCCATGAACTGAGGAAGGAGAGATTGGGGGCATGAAGAAACCCCACCCCCTACTTCAGTGCAACGCCAGCAGCCCTCAAGGGTCTCTGACAGCTGGTGAACCTGGGCTCAGCAATTCTTTGAGACAAAGACCTCAGCCCTCCCCTCCCTGCAAAGGCACCATGAGTGAAAGAGGGCACCCTTGGCTGTGAGCACCTACTCTGCACAGGTTTGCTCAGTGTGACTGTTCAGCCCTTTTACAGAAAAAGGTGAGATTCAGAGAGGCAAGAGACCCGTATATGAGCTCCCCCACAGGGAAGTTCCTTCCACTGGATGCCTACAGCAGGAAGAGTGACCAGGCCAAGAGTGAACACCCCCTTACGTGGACCCCGCACCAAGAATTCCCATTTTAGAGGGCATCTTGGAGCATGATAACAAAAAGGTGCTGTGAGGGGAGGTGACGGGGGGGCTGGCAGTTCATACTTCTCACGTCCCCTGACAGCAAGGTCAGGCCCCCACTTTTACTCAGGGAGCCAGACTCACCTGAGGGAGGTCCACTCATGGGCAATGGTGGTTAATGGCTGCCTGCTGTCACCTTTACAGCCTCAGAGAGAGGTCACTTGGCCCATAGCTTCTCCAGTCCCCAGGATTAGTCCCTGGTCAGGTAAATGGGTGCAGTGTGGGCCACAGCTGCTGCAGCTCCCACAGCGGACTCTGAGGGGGTGGTGGGAGACATGAAATGGGGGATGGAGAGGGAAAAAACAGAGACTGAGAAAGAGAAAGAGGGAGAGAATAACAGAGGGAGAGGGAAGAAGGGAGGAAGGGAGAGACAGAGAAGGAAGCTTTTTGTTCTCTTGCAGCTGCTCTGGCCGTGGTTCCATCCCACCTACTTACCCAAGGTTGTTTTATGACCCGGTTTCCTGATTTGTAGCTGCAGAAAAAAAAAAAATTAAAAACCCAACCCACTCAAGCCTTGAGAACAGGAAGGAGAGTCACCTGAGTCAGGATGCTGGGGGTGGGTGGTAAGGGTGTCCAAGGAAGAGCTGAGGGGAGCCACCTCAGGCCTTCCCATCTGCTGTGATGAATACTAAATACAAGACCTCCAATAAAATGATAAACTATTAGCCAGATTTACTGCTGTCCTGTGGGATCTATGTTAAATCCTAAGGGCCCGGCTTGAATAGGGGATGGGAGAAGCTTCCAAGGAATCCACAAGACTAACAGCCCAGTACCCACAGGCCTCTGGGACAGGTAAGGTCCTTGGGCCAGGGGCTACTGAAAAGGTAGGGACAGGTGCCAGCTGTGAGAGTCCTGCTTGGGGCAGAGGGGGAACACCCTGGGGCATAAGGAATCCCAGATAACAAGGCAGCCCCCACTCCAAAGTAAGGCTTCTTGAGACCACCGCATGTGAGCAACATGCTTGGTATGCATCCCTCCTCATTCATGGGCACCCAAGTATGCTTATGGGAGAAATACACAGGGGGCCAACATGCCCCTCTCTGCAGGGCCAGGGTGGGCAGGCTCGGTGGGAGGGCCTTGGGACTGGAGGTCCTGAATACTAAGAGGCAAGCAATGGTGTGAGTGGGTGAGAAGCAAGAAGACCACCCCAGCATCCTCTCCAGATGTCCAGGCCAGGAACCCCAGATAAGGCTGGGGTCTCGGCTCTTCAGAGGATACCTGAATGGGGAGCAGAGGCTTCTGGGCTCTTCAGATGTTTGGAAAGCCTTCCCTCGAAGCCCACCAATACTGTCTCCTCCAAGGACCCAGCTGCAGCTACAAAGTCTCTGAATGAATCTTACCTTCAAGGTCTAATCCACCATGAGGGTGCCCCACCCCACTTAGCTGTCTAGGCACCGCCTGCTTTGCTGTGCCGGGCTGTGCTGTGATAGTTCCAGAAGCACCCTGCCCAGTTAGGAAGCCAGGACCCTATTTCCAGGAGGAGTCAGTAACTTGTGGAGTTAGCACAGCTTAGTGACTGGGCAGCAGAGCTGAGATCTCAACTTAGCTGCCTTTGAAAGCTGCACCCTGCTCCCTACCTCATGGGTAAAGGGCACAAGGCCAGCCTGGCTTCTCTCTGCTGTGAGGTGGGGGAGGGGAGGTAGCCAGAAGGGATACTGCAGCAGCTGTATCCCTTCAAGCTGTATCCCTCCCATTCAAGAGCCCTCCTGGGGCAGGATGTCACGGGGTGGGGAGTTCACCTATTATCAGTGCCAGACTTCTCTCTCTCTTGTGGACAATAATTGTTTTTAGATAATTTTATTGAACAAAAAACATCACCCCCTCTACTCATCTTTGTCAAAATGAGGAAAAGAATAAGAGATTGGTGGGACCAATTGCTGGGGTGCAGACACCTAAGAGGGCTGGGGTCTGGTGGCCCACATATTCAGAGACCCAGGCCAGCAAGATCAAGGGGCTGGCAGTGGGGTCTGAGGGGACCTACGGGGGCTCCCAGTCTGTTCCATTCTCCTCCCTCCCTCACACTCCCCCACCCGGAAGTTCCTGACATTCTAGGCAACTGCACAATATGGTTGATACAGGATTTGTGTGTCTACTGGCTCTGAGAGGCAAAGAATGAAATAAAAGCCCAACCTTTCACCCAGCCTTATCCTCATCACCCCATATGCCCAGAGGAACAATAACTTCCCTTGGAAAATTGGAGGCACCAAGGCATATGGTTTATGTGGCTGCTGACCGGCTTTGTGGCCTTGGGGAAGCATTTTCACTTCCCTGAGCCTCAGGGCCTTTGCACACCTGTTTTCTCTGCTGGAATACCATTCTCAGATATCTATATGGCTTCTCTCAGAGCCTTTACTCATGTCACCTTCTCAGCTAGCCTTCCCTGACTAATGTGTTTGATATGGCACCCCTTGCACTCCCCCTCCTCTACTTCTTCTCCAAAGAGCTTATCTCCTTGTAATAAGCCATATGGCTAGCTGGCTGGCTTTATTATTGGTCTCTCCTCTTTACAACAAAAGTTCCATGAGAGCAAGGATTTTTGCCTGGTTTGTTCACAGCTTTATCCCCGTTTCCCATAACAATAAGTATTTATTGAATGAATGATGTGTTAAATGTCATATTAATCCTATGAAAATATCCAGAACAAGCAGTCAGGTAGTAGTACTGAGCATATTTGGATGGGGACAGGGATTTAGGGCCACAACTCTCCCTCATTCAGTTGACAAAGAACATCCTCCCTCCAGCCTGGTAGGTAACATACTTCAGTGAGGTGGGCAGGTGAGGATAGAGGCAAACTGGGGGTCCTGGTCACAAAGTGAGGGCGGAGCCCCACTCAGCTCCAATGAATTGCTGCCTTATGGGAATGAGGGCCCAGGGTGCCAGAGCTTGTGTGTTTTCCTTTAAAAAGCCCCAAATCAGAATTTTATAAAAAGGGAAGTCCCTTGTTATAAAAAATGTTATCAATCAGTAAAGTTTAATACTTGAGTTCAAGAGAAGCTGTCTGTGGGCTATATTTGATCACAAGCTCCCAGGTGTCACACACTGATATAACTGACATGGATGGAACCTGTCATGGGCAAAGGCAGGGCCTTATTGGGCGAGGAATTTGAGCCCCTAGTATATTCTCAAAGGCACTCAACGAGATGAAAGGAGGAGGGGCATCCAGAACCTTCCCTAGCCCCTGGGAGAAGCCCTAAGACCAGCATCAACTGCAGGCTCTGGGTGGAGACAGGGCTGGCCAGTGTAGCTGTGGCCCTGTGGGAGGGAGGAGGAGCTTAGTAGTCTTGGAAAGGCAATGCAGAGAGGTGGGAGAGCTGCAAAGGCTGGGAAGCAGGAGGCCTCGGCCCACAGAGGCACTGAATGAGGTCCTGCTGCCCCCAGCTTGCTGGGTCCCTGCATGACTCCTCGGTGGCACTTATCACAGCCGTAATTGCATAATTAATGGTATAATGAACAGTTTTACATGTGCCCACCAGAATGTAGCCTGATGAGCGTTACAGCCTAAGGATCTGTTAGATCCTAAACTCTAAGCCCAGAAATTGGCCCAAGTAGGTGCCTATTAAACTGCCTACTGCCTGGATAGATGGACAGACGGGATGAGTGAGGGGTCTGCTCTGGGTTGGATGCATTACTTAGCCCTCACCACAGCCCTAAAAGATGCCACTCAGAGAGAGGGTTAATGACGACAGGCTTGGAGGCCAGGAAATGTGCAACAGCCAATCTAGAAGAAAAGATGAAGCTTATGCTCTGCCCTCCACAATTCCCTGGGTCACAACCCCTCTGAGTGTTTTTGCCTACTCACTGTCAAGCCTGTTTCTGCTCAGCTTACATTCTGCGGGAGGTGGGGGCATAGCTAGGTGCTGGGGATACAGAGGAAAAAGCAGCATGCCCCCTGCCCTCCTAAGGCAGAAAGACGGACAACTATCCAGGTGTGACTCCCAGGAAGCTGTGGGAGTGGGGAGAGGATGCGGTCAGGGGAGGCTGGGAGAAAGGGAACTTAACTATCTGAGGAAAGGAGAGGGCCCACCAGAAGCCACTGTCTGCAGAGCATATTTAGTCCAAACCTCCCCCTCATTTTGCAGAAGGATTAATGGAAGCCCAGAGAGAGACAATGACTTGTCCAGGAGGTCCAGCAGGGCTAAGATCCCTCTACAACTGAGCCTCAAAGTGCCTATTTGTCAACCAGAAAATGAACTTAGAACTTAGAGCTGAAGGCCAAAATAGATGGTGTGGGGGGCGGGGGGAGGGGTGGTCCTCTCCTGGACAGCCCGGTTTCTCAGAAGTCAGGGAAAGTCCCCCTTCCTCAGCCTGTGTGGGAACCACCCCTTGCTTCCCTGCTTTTGACACCCACCCCTTCTCTGCAGCATCCTGACAATCTGGGAGGAGAAGCACGCCAGCCCCTCCAGCCCGGTTCCAAATGGGGGAGCAGGAGAACTGGCGTACCTTTCCTCCCCCCTATCCCCTAGGGGAGGAAGCCGCCTGTCAGGCCGACACTGCGTGTCAAATCCTCTTGCTGCCTAATTGTGAGACGGCGGCGTTTAAAGAAACGCTTTTCTGGCCGCCTGCCACACCGCAAACTGCTTGGTATAATTTTATTATTAAGGAGAGAGAAAAAGAGGGAGGGGGTTGGGAGAGAGAGAAAAAGGGAGAGAGAGGAGGAAATTGCTTAGTCCAAGTCAGCTGGTTGAGTATTCTGCTCAATGTGAAAGCGGGGACGGCTTTCCAGTTGGCAAGCTGACTTCGTTAATTGCACATTCAGTCTCTACTTAGGGTAATTGAAACGAAGCGGGCCCAGGTCTGACAATTAAGGTCTGCGACTAGGCCATTAACCCTTTCCGCGACTGCGCCCCGCCCCTGATGGATACCACCGAACCCTTTGAAAGTGGGGGCGGGTCATTGGGCGCCCCCGCGAGAGCTCATTCTGGGGCCGGGAGCCCCACATGGAGGTGTGTGCTGCATCGGGGCTGCCGGGCGTGTGCCCGGCACGAGCAGGGTTAACACGGCGCTGCGAGTCCTGGAGCCCGGCTAGGGCCAAGCCGAGGATGGGGGAGCCACGCAGGACGTAAGGGGGTTGTTTGTGGCCTCACCGCTCCTCTGCAACAGATGTTTCAGCCGTGTAAGACAAAGGCAGAGCGCCTGCTGCTGCCGAGAGAAAATCCGCAGGACTCCCTCAGGGGCAGGTAAAATTTCACCTTCTATTTGTGTTCCCCCTCACACCCCCGCCTGCCCCTCCTTGTTTCCCGGCCTCTGCTCCAATCCGAAAAGCGTCACCAAAGACGCCGCACCGCCTCCTTCGCAGCCGAACCCGCTGACCCCAGCAAGGTCACCGCGACCTCCGGCTCCGCCAGCAGCGCGCTAGCGGGTCTTGCTCTGGCGAGGGGCACCTCTTCGCGCCCAGCTGCCTCCTGGGGCGGCCCCCGTCCGCGACCCACGGTAACTGGAGGCGCCGGGAGAGGAAGGGGTGCTGCTCTCTCCACAAGGCGAAGACGCTGCTGGACGCTCCGCACCTCCCTCCTGCCTGCGCTGGGACCCCGGGGTGCTGAGCCCCCCCAGCCCGCATCATTCATCTCCTTGATTCCCGCCCTCGGAAGTCAGCCGAGTGAAGCAGCTGTTCCTTGCACACTCCACTTGACCAAAGATGATGATAAATGAGGCCTGGGCTGCGTCGGGGACGCGGCGGCGGCCGCGAGGGGCGCGCAGGGCGGGGCGTACGACCCGCAGCTCCCTCCCCGCACCCCAGGAAGGGCGAAGACGCAAAAGACAGAGGCTGAGAGGCAAAACCAAAGGTCCACACTTCCCTCCCGGCGTGCTGCGCCGCCCCAGCACCCGGCGGTGAGGCGGGGCGGGACGGAGGTTCGCCCAGGACGCTGGGCCTAGGCAGAGACCTCGTCCTCGCCGCCTGCGCCGCCCCTCCCCCTGCTGACCCCTTCCTCTGACTCCTCGGTTCTCCCAGTGTCCTGGCCCCCAAGCCCCATGACTCAAACCTATTAAGGCTAGTAAATAATAAATATTGGAGCTCTTCCCTCCAACCGTGCAAGGCTGCCAGTGGGGGCCCGCTGCCAGCTGCGCCGGGTCCTGGGGAGGGGGCGCCCCCATCCGGGTGCAGGGGGCTCGGGCGCGCGGCCCCGCACACGTGCGGCGGTGGCGCGTAGGCAGGCACCCCGCCCCGCGGAGGAGGGGGAATCCCGCTCTGCCCTCCCCGACGCCACCTCCCCTGGAGTCCTCTGGCACCGAACGAGGCGAGAGAGCGCACGAGAGCTTCCCAGACGGAGAGGATTATTTTTAACTTGCCCCCTTTTGCATAGCTGCCTCTCGGGTTTGCGCGCCCGCCCGCCCGCTCCACCAGCCGAGGCCGCGGGCTCCTCACCTCGCTCGGCAGCTCCGGACTCTGAGCACCTCCCCCGGCCTTCGGCCCTCGCCCCTGCGCTGGCATCGCGCGGTTAAATCTCAGCCTGGAAAGGACCGATTAGGAGCCGCGTGCCTTTCTGCGAAATATTGGAACCGGGTGGAGTGGGGGCGGGGGAGCCCGGCGCTGTCGTCCCCTCGCCTCCCTCCCAGCTCGCAGAGTGGCTGCGAGAGGCGGCTCCAGCTCTCCCTCCGCAAACAGGGGGCGACCGGCCCAGGGCGCCGAGCACCCTTCTGGTTTTCGGCCTTCTCTCTTCAACGCCACCCTTCTATAGTCACCGACGAAGCTGGAGCTTCTATCACAAGGACCCTCCGCCTACCCCACCTCCAGCCTCCTCCCTAAGCTTCTCCAAACAAACAGCATTTAAACTGCAGTGGGCTTACACACCAACTTCAAGGCAGCCCCCGTCTGTGCCCGTGCCGGGGAGAACCGAGGGGTCTCTTTTCCCTGCCCTACCCGCCCCCCCCCAGGCCCACCCTCGTCCTCCCTTCCAGCCCCTTCCCCTGCAAGCTTGGCTCAGACCCCGCCCCTTCTTCAGGGGTAAGAGGCAGCAGGAAGTTCAAGTCCACTCGCCTTACTCTACTCTCCAAAAAGCTACCCACCCAAACCCCAGCCTGCCCTTCTCCCCAAAAGGAGGGGGGCAGCAGAGAAGCTGGCTAGGCCCACAAACACCCTGCAGGCTTTGACTAGATCAGTCACTTGACATTTTCCAGACTCTGCTATGTGCCCAATCCTGGAGCCCAAAGGCTAGGGCCCCCTGAGCACCTCCCTCCTGAATGAGGTGGGGATAAGAGACAGTCGCTGCAAAACGAGAAAACTGGAGGAAGTGTGGGCTAAGAAGAAAGGAAAAGGGCATTCCAGCGGCAAGGAGCTGCCTGGCTTAGCGGCAGGAAAGAACATAGCCTGTTCGGGAACCTCAGCCAGATTTCTCTCCTGAGTTAGCTGGGGGTGGGGGAGGGCTGGGCCTCCACCCGAGGGAGAAGCCTGGATTACCAGAGAGGTAGGAAGCCAGGCAGGCAAGGGGCAGGGGAGATGTGTATGTAATACAGATGTGAGGACAGCAGCTGCCCTAGACTTGCCTGATGGCACCCTTGGGCCAGTGGCTGGAGCTGTGGGGCCCAGCCTGCCCTGAAGGCAAAGCAGGTCGAAAGGAAAAGTGGGCCAGATGAGCACATGCGGGGTCTAGCACTGCTGAGTAGGAGTTCTCAAGAGGCTTCAACCTCCCAGCCATCCTAGACACAGGGTCTAGAACCTCCCTCAGATCTAGAAAGTTCTCAGTAGCCTTTGGTCTATTGGAGCAGGTATAGCAGCAGCAGCAGCAGCAGCAGCAGCAGCGGACAGCATGCTATCTGGTCCCCTCCTACAGCCAAGATGCCTTGATACATTTTATTTCTAACCTTCACACTGCCCTTCTAGGAAGTGACATCACCTCTCATTTCAGACATGGAGACTAAGTTACAGAGTGGGAAAGGGGCCATTCTGGGGACCCTGCCCTGGGCTGTGGGCAGGGCCTCAAGCTTGTTTGCTCTGCTTTCTGGCAGCTGGGCATCAGGGAGGTGACCTGGGGCTGAGGTCCTGGTTTGATGCTTTGGAAATTTCAGAAAACTGGTTTTCTTGGGAGAAAAAAAGGGCAGGGAGCTTGGTGTGGTTGGGAGGTGGAGAGAGGAGTCACACTGCCCACCACCACCAACTCCCTGCACCTGCTTCCTCCTGCATATTCAGTTGTCCAAGGCACCAGGCCCCTCATTGAAGGTTCCCAGGTGAGGGGTTGGCTCCTGGGGCTGCCAACCCCAGAAGCCAAGCCCTGGTAGTGAGGCTTTGAATAGCACCGTTTTTCTTCCAGGGTGAATAAGAGACTTTCCGCTAGTATTCTGTGCACTGGTTTTAAAGACCATTCTCTTTTCCCAGGCCCACCTCCAGCCGCACCAGACCTTCCAGAACTCCCTTCCCCTGGCTTCCAGTCAATCATAGGCCTCATTTTCATCTGTAGCCCAAATGTAAATCTCACACAGATATGTACCACTACTCTTCAAATGTGTGTAGCTATTATCGTGATGAATAAATTACAAATTCATTTAAGGACTAGCAGCTTTGTGTGGATATATCTTTCTCCAATACAGACTAACAGCTCCTATTTTGATAAGGAGTCTCCACCTCAAGATTGGGTTGGTGAGGGGACCCTGTCTATGAACAGCTGGGATTACCTTGTATCCCATGTCTCCTCTGTGGGGAAGGGCATTTCCACTTCTGGGCATGGCTTGGATGGATGGCCCTCTCCCACCAGCTCTACTGGGTGGGGGTGGATTCTAGCCAGCCCCCCCAAACACAGAGCCTGGTGACAAGAAGACACTGACCTTTGGGGAAAGCAAACCACTAGCTGCTGCTCCGGAGGCAGCCTGGGGAGTCTTTCTTCAGGATGGAAAATATTTGCCTTTGGTTTTCAGCTGCTGCCTCGTCCTGGCTGATTTTCCTCTCTTCCACACAGCAGTGAAATGTGGAGGTGCTTAAGAGTAAAAACGAGGCAAGGCCATGCTGTCTGAGTCCAGCATCTGGCCACCTTGAATAGCACCGTTTTTCTTCCAGGGTGAATAAGAGACTTTCCACTAGTATTCTGTGCACTGGTTTTAAAGACCGTTCTCTTTTCCCAGGCCTACCTCCAGCC
Organism: Pteropus alecto; assembly: GCF_000325575.1. NCBI lineage: Eukaryota > Metazoa > Chordata > Mammalia > Chiroptera > Pteropodidae > Pteropus > Pteropus alecto. The sequence goes on from NW_006433941.1 coordinate 5,191,960, forward strand.
GCACCAGACCTTCCAGAACTCCCTTCCTCTGGCTTCCAGTCAATCGGCATCTGTGAGAGAGACCCTCTTCCAGCTATACATAGCTAACTCAGCCTGCTCCCAGGGCTGACTTGTTCTGTAAGTTGTAGGAGATTCCCTCCTGGGTGGTTCTTCAGTGCTGGCATGGAGAGTGGCAGGCCTCTTCTTGGAGATGGGGGTGTGGGGGAGATGGTGGCAACTCTCTAGAGAGGTATCGGATTTACATCAGCCAGGCCGACTAGGCCAGCCAATTGTGAAGACTTACAGGTGGCTAGCTGTGTAGCTTTAGGGTGAGAGAGGCATCATCTGCCCCTACCACACCCTGACTGTAAATGCCTAAGGCCCTGACGCCACACAGCTCTGGGTTCAAGTCCCAGCTCTGCATGTATCTGCTGTGTGGCTCATTTCCTCAGCTGAAACCTGCTCTTATTAACATCACACTGACAGGGTTATCATGCGACCGAATAAGATACTCTGCTTGGCACCTGGTGGAGACTCAGTGAAGGGTAGTAACTTTCTGTGCCCTATTACTGTCCATGGGGGATAAGGACCAAGTCTTGTACTTTCTCTGTCTCCCGGGGAGCTGTGAGTGTCTGGGACAGAGCAGGTCTTCAAGAAGGGCTTTACGAGGGACAATGATACCACCAAAACAGAGGAGGGCTGCTGGGACTGAGGGTTAAGCCTGTCCTCGGACAAGTGGTCCATCCCCCAAGGCAGGTGTGTTATCTTCCTGCTGGAGTTGCAGTGTTTCTTACACACTAGTGTGCACACCATAGTAAGATGCAGATTCTGCTGTGGTGGTTGGGCCCAGGATTCTGCAGTCTAACAGACTCCCAGGTAAGGCTGACACTGCTGGCCTGTGGAACACAATGGACTGCAAGATCTCAACCACTGCAACCCTCCAGGTCCCTCTGAGATCTGGAGGCCAGAATCGGCATCCCTGAACTCTGTGTCTCAGGGCTGATTTGCTGCAGTGGCCTGGGCAACCCAGGAACTCTGCCTTAGACACTGCTTCCTGGCTACTTCACTCTGCTAAGCTTGTAATCACTTCTTGTCCATGCCTTCTGGACCTCAGTGTCTCCATCGGGACAGCAGGAAGCTGAGATGCAATGATTTCACTCTTTTCCTTGATGGTTCCCCATCCCCTCTTCCCTTCTCTGATCCCTTGAAAGGTACAACAAATCTGATAACCAAGCATCAACTCCAGGGGCTTGGCCCCCACCCCAGGGGCTGCAGTCCTTGGGATACAAGACTCACCTACACTAAATAGCAGCCAGTTATCACTCACTGCCTTATGTGCTTTTTATCTATAAATATCGTCCTCACAACAGCCCCAGGGGTAGGTACCTACCATTATCACCCTTGTTTTACAGAAGTGGAAACGTATCCCAAAGACTGAAGCCCATTGCCGAGTTCACATCATTAATGGTCAGGGTGCAGGGCCTCCAGGGGCCTGATTCTGGTTCTTTCTGACCTGGCCCCCAAAACATACCTGGCCTTTGAGGATTTTCTTTGGGGAAATGGCCCGTTTGATTTTCTTGGCACATTGTATCTACCTGGCCAGTGATGGTGTGGGGAAAGAGGTGCCCGGTCCAGTTGAGAATGTGGGGGTAAGCCAGCACGATCTCTTTGGAGAGCTTTTTGGCAATATGGACCCAAATAAAAATTACATGTGCCCTTTACCCAGCAGTCCTGTTCCCAAGCCAGGCTCAGAGTCATCTGAACAGGGCGATTAACTGCAGTGTTGTTTGCAGCACAAAAGACTGGAGATCCCCTAAGTGTCTATCTGAGAGGGATGAGAGAAATACATTTGGGGAATTCCTTACAGTGGAGTACTACTAGAGAGTGAGGAAGGGTTTTGTGAATCAATGCAGTGTAGTCTTCAAGTTGGGTGAGAAAAGCATAGTGTAGAAAGTGAATGGAGATGCCCTATTTGCATAGGAGAGTGTATTTGATTTTTCTTACATGAACACATGACACCTAGCAAAGATTTTTAAACTTAAATGGATAAATATCTGCCCTCAGACTATGGAACATGGTTGAAAAAAGAGCCTAGTTTCAGGTTCTAATCTGGCGCAGCCATGTTATAGCTGACTCTAGGAGTAATCTGTTTCCTCATCAGTAGGTGTGATGGGATGAGGGCCAGCTGCCAAGAGAAGTCAGCCCACCTGCATCCTGCACTGGGCAATAAGCAGGACAGGGATCATCCCCCCATTTTATAGATGAGGAAACTGAGGCCGCAAGTTAGGGAGAGACCAAACCTGAATCCCCGCATAGGCTGTGTTCTCACTTCCGGGTGCAAAGTCTTTCACAATCCAGGACTGCCTCAAGCCCTAAGCTGTATGGGCAGCCACTGCCACCAAGGACATTGATAAACCACAGGTCCAATGCTTATAGTGCCTACTCTTGGTTTTACATGTCACTGTCCTCTCCACTCTATTTTTACCCAGCAATATGCTTTCCTTCAATTATCAGAACAATAGTAATACATGTTATATAACTTAAAAGCAGAGGCCATTCCAGGCCTCCATGGGGTCCTAGGACTCTTGGACTGTGAGAGTCAGTCCAGGAACATCTGGGGCTGAATCCTGGCTGGGACACCCCCAGTCTGCGGGGCCTGGGCAGGTGACTCCAGTGCCCATGCCTCAGCTTCCTCATCTGTGAAACAAGAATGAGAGTATGTCCCTCAGAAGGTGGTATAAGGATTAAATGAGATAATGGCCAGAGTCGTCTGAGCAATGCCTCTCAGAGGAGGGCCCAATAAGTGAGTTGTTATTTTTAAAAGGTAAATATTTATATAGTTTTTTATAACAGAAGGAAAGTTCAGGAAAATCCCTGATCCTGGTCCTAGATGGCTGCGGAGGTGGGGCCAAGAAGGCAGGGCTCCTTGGAGTGACAGGAACGTGGCTCTGGCCTCCAGCCCCAGGAGCAGCTGGTCCCTGCCCGGGTTGGCAGATGTGCTGTCCTGGCACAGAGGCCCGGAAGGCAGTAGCCAGAGCAAGGCCCAGCCGTCTGTGTTCCCTAGTTGGCACATGAGGCGGAACAGACTTGGCCGGCTGGCCAGAGGCCCCTGCAGCCCTAGGCCTGTTAAAAGAGAGCTCAGAAAGGTGCCTGTGTTCCACCCTGTTCCACGGCTAGTTTTTTCCAGACCAGGGCCTCACAAGTCTTTGGAAGAACATCCAGTACTTGAAGCCCTGCTGCTAACTAGCTGTGTGACCTCAGGTGAGTCACCGCACCTCTCTGGGCTTCCATTTCCTCACCCATTAAGTGGGGATAGTGATAAGTATCCACCTTATGGGACTGACTAAAGAACCAATGAGGAAATGAACATAAAAGTCCTCTGTCATCACCACCCTCACAGCCAATCCTTACACAGTGCTTCTGTGTGTAGGACCCTGCTCTAAAGAGCAGTCGGCATGTTATAACTCATCCTGCAGATGAAGCAACAAAAGCACACAGCTTATTGGGACAGAAGCACTGTAATAGGTAAATAATGGGAGGCCTAATGTTATTATTATAATAGTAATGCTGTGGGGTCTGGCCTAGGATTCGGAAGCTTCGAACTTAGTTTCGGAAGCAACTTTGGCCAAGGTAGGAAGACCCAGGAGGGAGCCCTGTGTTATAGTTGGGGGCGACCCTAGCAGCAGATACAAGTCACTCTCAGGCAGCAGGACTTCGAGTCCCATATTTCCTGGGTGCCCTCCTTGTGCTGGGCATCAAGAGAAAGGCCTTCTTCCCTGTCTCATCATTTTAATCCCCAGTGTAACTGTGCAAGGAACACATAAGCACCCCCATTTTACAGACAGCACAATTAAGTCCTGGAACCAAAGGGAATTTCTCAGTGAGCAGTAAGATTTGGATATAAATTCAGCCTGTTTGGCTCCAAGTCTGCTCCTTAGGGCAAGGATCCTGGGCACAAGCAAGAATCGTGGGCATCAGTATTTCTCCTAGAGACAGGGAAACTTGGAAGATTGTAAGGATTCTGGGGAGAACTTATTCTGTCTTATGCTCCTTGGAGCACCTACCTGCTGTCGATGGGCCTCTGCCTTCACTCTAGCTTACCCTGAGCCTCTTTACTAGCCATAGGAACTGGGCAGACCATTTTATAGACAGGGAAATTGAGGCCCACAGAGGGGCAGGGACTTGCCCAAGACTCACAACTCCACTTCCTGGTGCCTATGGACTCCCTTTGTAGACCGCACGGCCTCTTCATCCACCCTCACACACAACCACACATTCATCCATCCACCCAAGAAGCAGTTACTAAGTGCCTCCTGTGTGCCATATAATGCTAGGGACTGAGCAGCCAGAGACAGCATGAGCTCAGAGCCTGTGGAGTACGGGAAAGGGCCCTAAATCATATCTGAGTGGGAACAGTGTCAGAGGAGGTGTCCCAGAGGAAAGCTCTCCCCTGAGACCTGAGAGATGTAAAGGAGTCGGTAAGGGACAAGGAAAAGCCCCTGGGAGGCAGGAGAGAGTGAGAGGGAAAATGTGGCTTGCAAGTGGGATATGAGAGGCAAGAGGTGACAAATGGGCAGGGTCCACATGGTATGAGGTCTTATGGGCCACGTGAAGACCACAAACTCTGTGCTGAGGGCAATTGGGAGCTACAGAAGGTAGGCAAGGGAGTGAGTGACACATGTGTTATAAGATTCCCAGTGCTGTGGGGATAAAGGATTGGTGAAACAGGTGAGTGGAGGCCAGGAGACCAGTGAGGAGGCTGGGACAGTTTCCCAGAGAACAGTGAAGGGAGGTGGTGGTGGTGGCAGAGGGCTGGAGAGGAGGGGTAAAATTCTAGAAATGTCAGGAATGGAGTACCTCAGGATTCAACAGCCAATTCCAAATACTGGTGGAGAGAAGGGGTAAGAACCCCCAGCATTTCTTCACAGTCCATGCTCCCAACTACTAAGCAATAGCACCCTCCTGGGGCCAGAGGGGCTGCCTTTCCCACCATCTTCAGGCCTCCCTTGCCCAAGCCTCCAGTGCATAAAGCTAGCCCAAGTCTGGCTCACCACGCCCGGCATGACAGAGCTGGGCAGGGTCCACATCCTTAAGTGGCAGATTGAATGTGTGAGGCCCAGTGAGGGCAAGGAGGCCATGCAGCACAGCAGCTCAGAGCCTACTCCTGGTCTACAGTCCCAGCCTCCTCCCATTCCCAGACCTGAACCAGCCTCTTCTCTCTCACTGTCTCACTGTGGGGACAGTATGGCATAGGCTAAGGACCCCCCTGGCACTGCTGTCTGGGTATGGGTGGGACACAGCTCTAGCACAGTGATGAAAGGCTGTAGCCTGGAAGGAGATTCCCATGGGAAAGCGTTGGGTGGCTCTGAGCACCAGCCCCCCCACAGGCCAACTTTGATGGCAAATAAGCCCCAGCCGGATCCCTGGCTACTTGCCCCTTCCCTGGGAAACAAAGGCTGTGGGTGGTGGCCATGGACATGTGCAAATGTTAGTAGGGAAACCCCCAAATAGCCTGACCTTGTGTTTCTTCTGCCATGCTCTGTCTTTATTCTTGGCCCCTCCTTTTCAGACAAACACAACTTTCATGGACCAGATGGGCCAGCAAGTCCATGCCACCACATGGATCCCCGGAGCTACTTTGTCACTTCCTCTTCCACTCTGTAAGAGCTGGAAAGATTTTGTCTCCCAAACAAACTGTGTTTAGAGATCACTCACTCGTTCTATCTCATGGGGCTTGAACAGCTAATTGGGGCCTTTGATGGACAAGAGCAAGCGAGGGGGTTGTGGGCCACATGTTTGTCGCATAAATGAGTAAATGAATGGATGGATAGGTGGGTGGTAGATGAGTGGATGAAATGGAATTCCATCCCCAAGCAAAATATAATTTCCTCAAGGCTTTTAAGAATGTGGCAGATAGTTCTCAGGGTCCCATGGGTCCTTCATGATGCTTGGGCTGGGAAATTCAAAAGGGCACAGCCATGTTCAGGCTACACAGAGAAAGGGCAGGTACCCACCTCCACATGCCATGTTATCCCAGATCCTCCAAAGCTCCCTGAGAAGCCCCCTTTCCTGAGTCCTGCCCCCTCAGGCTCCTAGAGACTCCCAGGAATTCCCTTGACCAGTAAGTGTCCCCAGGCCCAGGGTCCCTGGGAGCCTCTCATTGGGGGCCAGAGGGATATACAAGAGAGTGGGTACATGCCTGCAGAGCATGTCTGGCAGCTTTGCAGAGCCAGAGAGAGCAAGGCATTTGTCATGTGCTGAGGACAGTAGGGATGGTTTAAGATGAAATTTAAGCCCATTAGTGCTTGGCTAATGACATCAGCAGCGACGGTGAAAATGAAGATGACAGGGTGTGTGAGTGCCCATAAATTGTCAGGGCTGGCGCTGCCTTCGTCCTTGGGCCTAGCTCCCTGGCCCCTCCGCCAGCCTGGGCCCTGAGGTTCCCCCTGTCCCCCACACTGGTCCCTGCATAGCTGGCAGGCTCTGTCCCTGCCTTGGCCAGGCCACAAAGGCCTGGGCCCAAGAGTCAATGTATGGCTAGGGCCTCATCCTAGGCAGTGTGAGAAAAGAAGGGGCAGGGAGCACAAGCGTAGAGGCAGCTTAATCGCCCTCCTTTTATAACTTCTGTCTTTTTAATGCACACATAAGGATCCCGGCTCAGCCACAGGCATCTCTTCCCCAGGCTGAGCAGTATCCCTGCAGCTAATGCCTGACAGCTCTGTTTATGTCTCCTCATAATTCTCCAGTTTTATGTTTTTTTTTCCAGGGCCATTAAGCTCCCAGCCACAGCTCCTTCCCCTGCCCCCACCTGCCTTTGTCCTTGAGGCCAGGCAGCCCCACTGCCCTTTGGGAGACAGGCTGTCCACCCCCAGCAGGTGGACAAGGACCTCAAGACAGCCCTGTGCATAGTGACTTCTGGTCACCAGGCCCCCCTGACACCAACTCCCTCATCCTCTCATCACCTCCCATCAACAGGCCTTGTCTCACAGGTCCACGCCAGGGTCCTGAAGGGCCCAGCAAAGTTCTCTGGCCCATGTCCCTTCCCCAGTGTGGTTATTCCTCATCCCCATTTTTTGGCCTCTCTTTCTAGCTGACCTTTCTCCTCCCAGAGGCCCAGCCATCTCCTGAGGGCAAAGCTCTCGCATATTCCCCCACCCAGACCGCCTTCTGCAGGCCCAGATCCCTAGATCCACCGTATCCAGTGTCTTGAGGCCCCCTGAACTCCACAGACATGCACCTGTCTCTGACGTCCCAAAGTGCTTGGGACCCCTCACCCAAGGTCTCCTCAGCAGACCCCTCCTTCCCATTCTCATAACTACAACCCAGAATTTGGCTTCTTCACCTCCCACTGGGAATTCCATGCCTACCTCCAAGCTGAGTTTCCCATTCCCAGCCTCTGCCCCATGTGCCTTCTCACAAGTTCTGCTCAGAGCACTCCCTTGCTATAAAGCCTTCAATGGCTCCCCATTACTGTCACCAACTTGAGTTCCCACCTCAGCTAGTGCTCAGACCTCTCCTGCCCCAGCGCCCTGAGGGGAGCCAGCTCCTGCTGCTCCTGTACTCTTTCTTCAGTATGAGATCAGCTGTCCCCAACAGGGGCTCTTCCATCTTATCCTGTTCACACCTCCTGGGGTGCTCTTCCCCATCTCTGCAGGTCCAAATTCAAGGTAGCAGGGGCCTCTGAGGGTCTTTCCTGATTTCCTCAGCTAGAAACAATTCTTCCCTTCTAGATCCACACAATCCGCTTCTATGGCTCCTATAGCTTACGAAGTCCATTGTCCCCCCTGGACTGACTTCCTATTGCAGAATCACCTATAAAGGCTGACACAGAATGTTTAAATGCACAGCCTCACCTTGAACTCACTTTTCTTTCTTGAGTTATCTTCCACCACTCCCACTCTGAGGCCTAGAACGCCCTCAGGGGTGACCCAGCAGGGAGGCACGGGCTCCCCCTCCACCCAATATCCTGGTTCCTTCCAGAGGAGACCTGTGCACCTTGTGAAGGCATAGCAGTTGTTCTGTTTTTCTTGAATTTCCTCTCTTCCTCTCTGCTGAGCTGCCCTGCTGGCCCATCTGCCTGTGTCCTGGACACCCATTGCCTACACATGCAGGTAGCCCAAGTCCCACCTGTCGTGTGGATGCTGTTCTGGGCCCTGCCGCTGCCCTTTGCTACAGCCTCTTCCACCCCCTGAACCTCTGGCACTGTCACCTGGCCTTCTGGACACTACGTAGCCTGGTTCTGCTCCTTTCCTCTCTCCCTGCAAGGACAGGTACTGGGGGACATCCAAGTCTGCCCTCCCAAGAAAAGCAGACTCAATGCCTGTGCTGCTGCCCTCTCCTCTTCACATGCGCTTGGCGACCCAAGCGCACGGCTCAGTTTCAATCGATTCCAACCTGAGTCGTCCTGAATCTCTCCAGTGAGTTTGGCCACAGCTTGGCAGGCCCCTTATCCCACTCTGCCCACCCCAGCTGGCATTCTACTCAGACGACTTCTTGCCCTTGGCAGGCTTCACCACTACACTGGCAGCCCGTAGAGTGATAGAACACTGCTTGGTGCCTGCTTCTCCGTGTGTGCCCCAGGCATAGCACCTGACCTCATGGGCGGTGTTCTCATCTGAATGGGGCCATCCGGATCCTGCCTTTACCTCACAAATAGCTCTTGAGCAGAAATATACGTGGGGTGCCAAGGCAGGCAATCCTATGGACTGTTGCCAGGAATCTTATTGTTAAAAGCAAGACAAGCTTCATAATTGTGGGGCCCAGTGCAAAATGAAAATGCTGGGCCCCTGCTCAAAAAGTATTAATCTCAAAACAGTGATAGGGCATTTAGACCAAATTCAGGGCATTGCTGAATGCAAGTCCTGTATGGCTACACAGGTCACAGGCCCACGAAGCCATCCCTAGCTAGGGGAAGGTCACTAATCAGCTGCTACGTCCTACAGGTTCCCTAGGTCACAGGCACCCTGTTGAATACTGTAAGAAGATCATGATTTAATCCACAAATCACACCTGAGAGGTCACAGATAACAATAATCATAAGAGTTAATAATAATTCATAATACTGAGCACTTACTATATACTAAATGCTTTGTACATATTAAGTCAACAAACTATCACAGCTACTCAATTCTATGGCTTATAAGATGGGGTTCAGAGAGGCAATGTAATTTGCCCAAGATCAAACAGTGGGAAACTTTTGGAGGCAGGAGTGAGTCCAAGCTGCCCTGACTCCAGGGACTGGCTCCCAACTGTACCATACGCCAAGTGGCAGTGCCGACCCTGTGCCCACCGCCCCCCCCCCACAAACATTACCGGGCTCTCTCCTGGGAGAGAGGCCAGAACAACAGGGCTGCTGCTGCAAGTAAAACACTGTGACCCCCTGCTGTTGGCTCTGAATGGAGTCTGAGAAACCACCTACAACCTCTCCCTGCAGAGATGCAGAAACTGAAGCTCAGAGAGGGTGACAACTCCTATAAGATCACACAGCACAGCAGGATGCCCCTCAATCCCAGCCTCCAGCAGCCCTGTTTCTAAAGACCCTTTTCTGCCCCCTTCATTTGCCTTGGGGGATGCATAATGAAAAAGGATGTAACAGCAGATGTTCAACATGATCCCAATTTTGTTAAAGTGGGTGGAAACACAGAAATGCTAACATCGGTGCCTTCTCATCAGAGGGGCTGGAGGTGATTTCTATTTTTTTCTTTATATTCTTTGCTATTTTTTTATTTTCTCCAGTGAGATAAGATCTTTAAAAAGACCAACAGCTCTGAGTGTTTTAGAATGAACTGGGAACGGGAGTTTGTGGAGCCAAGTTCTGGTTAATAGAGAGTTGCCATAGATACCAAGCAGGGATTTAGTTGCTCCCTAAGAACCAGAGCACAGCAGACTAGTTTCAGGCCCATGCTAGTCTGGAACACTATTCCTTCATTGCTGAGGGTTCAGAAGGCTCCTCAGGACCTAGGGACCTGGGGTCATCCCTAGGACATCCCTGCCTGGCTCTCCTGGGAAGTCTGAGGGCTCTGGACGGTGTGGGTCCTGGGGAAGGGCCATGTGCACTTCCAGAAGCTGAGGGTCTTGGTGTCACTCTGGCTGGTTAGGAAGCATGTCCCAGTGTGTACTGGTGCCCACTAGAAGTGCTGTCCTCCTGCCTGGACCACCACTCTGGCCCTCACAAATCCTCACCTCCCTCTGTCCTTCCTCAAATTTGTATCACCCCTCACTCTCCTGCTCACAGTCCATCAGATCCCCACAGCCTCTTAAGATCCACAAGAACAGACTCCTCCCTACCCGACACCACCAAACTGGCTCCTGCTACCCTTTCTAGCTTCATCTCCCTATGGCGGAGGTTCCTATCTTCACACCTCTGAAGTCCCCTGCCTGGATCACCCTCCTTTGTACCTGCCCCGCCTGGCTCAGAGCAGATAGCCTTTCCCCTGGTCCCCTGCCACACTGTGGCTATAGTATGGTGATCAGAACCACATCATGGTGGGCCCACCTGGGTGCCTGTCACCCCTGGCAGACCCCACTGGACTCATCCATTTCCCCAGCCCCCAGGGCCTAGCACCGTGCTCTGGGAATCCATCACCAATACCCTCTACCCCTTGGAGGTAGGGCTGGGTTGAGGCACCCAGCACATCCCATGCTGATGCTGGGCCTTCTGCAGACAGCTCTGAGCTACATCCTGCCCTGAGTCTGCTGAGTCTTTGGCCTGAGAAGAGCTAACAGGTTCTTAATAAAAGCGGGCTACAGATGCGCCTGAGTGACATTGTGCCTGGCTGAGAGGCAGCGGTTGCTTACATCAAAGTCTCATTTTTCTTCTTCCTGTTAGACACTGAAACAATTTACACGAAGAGCCCCATATGTGTCTGCAACAAAGATGCATTTCTTCTCATGGCTGGCCAGCATCCCATTCCACTTCTCGAGATGTGCCCTCCTGCCCCCAAGGATGCCTGGTTCACTTCCCCAGGAGTAGGTATCTCAGGGACCACCCTGTGCCTGGGGGAGGCCAGCCAAAAGCACAACCATGCTTTATCTTTAATAAAACAAGAACCTAAACCCCTTAAGGGCTCAGAGGGTGGGGCCATATATCAACCACACGGATCTAAGGATCTCAGCAGAGCCTTGTTCTGGCCTCTGGCAGAGAAAGCCATCTTGGTAGGAACAGGGCTGGCCACACACAGTGACTTCATGTGCACTTGTGTGAGTTCACCTGTGAGACGGCCCCCTGAGCAAGTCAACTATCCAGCATGGCAGACCAGGCCTGGAGACCAGGTCTTCGTGGCAATGAGGCTCAAGTTCGAAGCCACCAGCCGCAGTGTCCATGGCCTCTTCTGCTTGGCTCTTGTGAGGGGCTGGCCATGTGGAGGCCTGGGCAGGCTCCAGGTGAAGCTCCCAAACGGTCCTGTCTTCCAATGGATGAAACCTAAAACCCAACTGTTTTCTTGGCTTCATTTTGGGCAAAGAATTACTTTCTCTTGGTCCCTCTATTAAGAAATGCCATTCCAAGAGGTAACAGGCCTAGTTTTACCATTCCATGATCTAATGACCCTAAACCCTTCCTCCTGTATGTCTAGGAGCAGGAAGTAGAGTGGGGTTTAACCCACCTGGCTGCCCCAGAGTCCCCTCTGCTGACTCATTGGATGGGCTCAATCTTCCTGTGTCAGATGGGCAAAGGGGGTGGAACTTGAGTGGCGCTCCTCACACATGCACCTGGCAGATGTGAGATCTATGCATTATGATGCATGTGATATGACTATTCCTACCCGTGTACTAGAACGTGCTATGTCACTGCATGACTCATACAGTAAGGCCTACCTGTTACCGTTTAGGGCTGAACACACAACTCCTTGTGGATGGGCCTTACTTTATAGAACTTTGGGGGTACTGACTATATATGTGGTTTTCATCTTCCAAGTCCCATGTCAGACAAAACTGCACTGAGGACGTTTCTGTATTCTGAGGCTGAAGGGGCCGAGGTCCTGGCCCACCCTCTGACCCTTTCTCCTCTCCTGGCCTGGATCACTGCCTTGGTGTCTCCCCATCCAGGGAAACCTTCTTAAATATCATGAGACCATGACAATTTCACTTACAGGCATTTTCATGTCCAGGCATATAGCCAATAGAAATGCTACATACCCACATCAAACCATGTGTTTCAGAATGTTCGTGGCAGGTTTATTTATAAGATCCTCAAACTGTAAACTACCCAGATGTTCGTCAAAGGTAGAAGGGAAAAATAGATCACAGGATACGTACACAATGGAATACTACACAGCGATGGAAAATAACAAACAACCACTGCACACAGCATGGTTGAGTCTCAGAAATGGCAAACCAAGTACAAGAAAATTCATGTGGATGAAATCCAAAAAAAAAAAAAAAAAGCTGAAGAATGGATCCTGGGCAGGCAATGCCTGGTGGGGGCATAGGGGACCTTGGGGGCTATAATGCTTTCCCTTGATTTGAGTGCTGATTATACAGTGAGCACATTCAGTTTGTAACAATTCGTCAGCTGTTCACTTTAGACTGGTATGCAAGTCAATAAAAAGTTAAAAAGTAAAACAAACAATACTTCAGCCTCCTCCATGCAATGCCTCATGAGGCTCCTCATTTTGCTCATGGTGAAGTATAGAACCCAGCTTGGTCTGTGAGGCCAGCGTCAGCCCACCACCAAATATTTCCTGTTCTCCTTGGCCAAGGATAGCACGCACATCCTCACCCCCCAAAAATCAGGTGGGGACCTGCTTTAGTCAATGAAATTTGAGTGAAAGTGACAACTGCTGCTTTAGGAAAGAAGCTCTATGAGCCCATATGTCTTTGTCTCTCTCCCTCTGTGACATGCAAGTGCTCCAGAAGACTGCTGTTCCATCTGTCTGGGTCCCTGAGTGACAGCAGTTAGTAGTCCTTCTGCTGTCTGGTCTCAGACACATACCACCAGTGAAGGATAAACACTGTTTGAAAATGCTGATCTCTGGGAGATGTTTGTTATGCAGCACAACTATCACATCCTGACTAGTACACAAGGAATTTAAGGCACTTCGTGGCCTGATCCCTGATAACCTCTGTGGCTTTGCAAAATAGAAGCATTCTTACCATGAGCCCCATGGAGTCTGCTCTAGGCATGATGGGATCTCAGCCGTTCTAATGTATCCTGTTCTTTCATGTCCTCTACACCTCCACTCAGCATCCCTCCCACTGACCTGCCTCCTAGACAGACTGCCACTTGCTCCCTGAGCACTCAGGCAGAGCTGGTGCTCCCACAGCCCAAGCCTATATCACCTTCTTTTGCTGCTATCAGCAACTGTGAGGGCAGGCATCAGTCAGTGGGCAATCATTTCCATAGGAACAAGCAAGGAGGGGAATAATGAGACATGGGCTTGGCCACCAGCGCCTCCTCCTTTGACCACAAAGCCAGGTGCAGCCCAGAAGGCTATGAACATCCAGGCTGACCTCTAGGACTCCTCCAGCACGTCCACAGCCCCTCTACCTCCTCCTGCAGCTCTGCAGGCTGTCTTAGACCTCCTCACATTTTCTAAGGGCTGCCACGTAACCAGAGGGCCTCCTAACGGCTAGGAAAAGTTGCAGGGTGCAAGGAAGGATCTGAGGGTACTCAGGGGATATGGTGCCACCAATTTACCTATTTTAAATGATATAGATTAGAACCCCAGGGAAAGGTTTTTTTCCAGAAAGGCCTTGTTTTGAGGCTGTGTGATAAATGTCCCCAGCCCAGCACAGGATTTGGATTCCTACCTACAAATGCTGCCAGGGAACCTCCTGGAGCATTATGGGGAGCAAAAGGGTTTCAGAGTGGCCAATCACCAGTCATCCCCAGAGGAGCCTTGGCTATGGCCTGATTCCAGCCTTAGTGAGAGGAGAGAGCTGAATGGGGATGGTGTGGGCAAGGGTCTGGGAGTGCATCGAGGAGCAAAGCAACCACAAAAGCATAGGCCCATGGACCCTGTGTCCAGAGGGCTCTTGGTTCCACTGAGAGCTCTCCATCTGCTCCTCATCACAAGTCCCCCATGAAGCAAGAGTAGGTGGGACTAAATCCCCAGCAGTCACAGCTTAGAAGACTCCCTTTCTCTGCAAGGGGGCTGGTTCTCCTGTCATGAAGGGGCTCCCTTGCTGCCAGGGGGCGTAGAATTTCCCCTCAGGTAAGACAGAACTGCTCAGCTCTGCTTGCATTGTCTTATGTGACACCCCTCTCCAGCTTCATCTCCCACCCTTCTCCCTGCACGTTCTCCAGCCACACTGACTCTCACTGCAGGCCCTGACCCCCATGCCTTTGCACACACCATTCTCTCTGCCTGGACCACCATCCTCCTAAATCTACTGATTGCTCCCAAAAAGGCACCTCCTCCCAGAGGCCCTCCCTGACCACCTAAGGGAGCCCCTACCCCCACTGCTCCTTCCACTCTCTGGAATCACCTCCCTCATGATTTGACTGGCTTGTCTGTCTGCCCATGGATGGTAAACTCCATGAGGGCAGGGTCCTATCTGTCTTGTCAGGGCACATGGCAAGCTAAATAAATAGTGGTGCTGGCACTCCCAGTCCTGGGCCAGGTGTGGCGCTTGGGCCTGGAGTGAGACCTGTGGCTATTCCCAGGTTCTAGGTATTCCTGGTTCATCCTGAAGGCCCTCAGGTGCCAGGAATCCTCCCTCCCTTTACCCTGTGCTTGCTGGCCTACCTCCTGAGTCCTCTCTACCTCTCCTGCCCCTCCCTTGCTCCTCAGGCTCCACCATATTTCTTTCAACCAACCCTGCCCCCAATTAGACTCCCCTAGCCCCTATCACCTATGAGACAATGTCCCTGCCTCCCAGGCCTGGCATTCAGACATGACCCCCGCCCACCTTCCCAGCTCCCAAACCTCATGCCCCAGCAACACGAAACCACAAGGAGCTACTTGCACCTACCAGCTCTTCTGTGCCCCCCAACCTTCACATACACTAGGCACAATCCTGAGGTGTGCCCCCCTCTTCTGGTTTACCTGGCAAAATGCTCACAGGCCTTCTAACTTCAGTTCAGGGTCACTTCTCAACTCTCGCCGTGACTTTCTAGTAGATGCCTGTCCTGCCTTCCTTCCCTGCCCCCTGCCACGATCCACTGTGGCATTGATCAGCCTGTCAGGATCTGCAGCTCTCTGATTCCCAAAGAGCCTGCAGCTTCTGGTTCCATCACAGTGCCCCCAACCCCTGGCACACAGTAGGTGTGAGAAATTCAGTCATGTGGGCTTGCTGAATGGACTGGTGCCGTGTAATTCCAGAGGCTGAAGCTGGTGATTGGACATGTGTCAGTGAGACCTTCTTAGGTGAGGAAGCTTCCATCCCTGTCCCGTGGGCACTCATAAAAATGACAGCAGCAGCTTTCATTTGCTTCCTGTACACTAAGGTACTGTGCTAAGGCCATTCACTATGGATCACCTCTTCCAGCTCTCAAGACAACACCAGTGTTATTATCCTCAATGTAGAGATGAGGATGCTAAGTACAGAGAAGACAAGAAACTAGCCCAAGGTCACAAAGCCAGAAAGTGAAGGAGCTGGGACTTGAACCCAGGTCTGTTTGACTCCAAAACCTGTGCCCTTCAACTGTGACAAGCTCTATCACCTGAGCATGCAGTTTTAGGAGGCTCTGGAGCTCTGGCAAGAGGGGCGTCTATCAAGCATGCCTCCTAAGCTCCCCCATTACCATTCATCTACAGCCACATCGTGATGCCAAACTGCTCCTCCCATAAATCAATCCCCAAATTCTTTGGCTGGGATGTGAGGGCCTCTCCCTAGAGATTTTCTCAGCCTGGTTCTGTGAGGACAAAACCCTGTCTGAATCCCCAGCCCTGCCCACACAGAGTTCTGGCCAGGAGGGAACCTTCAGCAGATGTGTTAGATGAATGAACAGACCATTATGCGTCACTTCCCTTCCATAATGTTCCACAGTGGGCCTCCTTCAAGAAGCCCTCCATAAATATCTTGCTCCTCTATTCCAATCACCCAGAGCCCTTAGTAAGCACAAACCTCACCCCAAGATTTAGCCTTAGGTCCAAACTGCAGCTTCCCCATGGGCTCCGCCCAACTCTGCTCACTTACTTTTGGGGACAGAGTACTCATTTCTTTCTAAAACTCTTCACTCAACACCTACTGGGTGCCAATCTCTGTGCTGGGTGTTGCATGAAGCAGCAAGATGGCCAGAGCCTCTGCACTGAAAACAAGCACTGGACATTGTAGGTCAGCTGGGTCCCCTCTGGGTAGCTCAGCTCTTGGCAAGCTTCACCCCTTGATATGTGAGGACATGGGAAACTATTTCCAATACAGTGAGAAAAGCAAGTCACCAAAGGAATACCAGAAAGAATATGATGCCAGTTCTGTTTTTAAAAATGTAGAACCATGGCTGGTTCCGGAGAAACAAGCCCAAAAAATGACCCAGCCATTGATGAGGATGAGATTCCAGGGGAGACTAATTTTCTCGGGACTTGTGTCTATTTGCTGAGTTCTCTACAATGAACATATATTATTTGTCACTAGTGGGGGAAGTCTGCCAACTGACACTTCCACTGAACTGGGCTGAAGTCTGTGTCCTGGTTTGTATCCTGCTTTCTGGAGCGGCAGGGAGTGAGACAACTCCTCACAGGTGGGCCCTACTGACCGATGTTTCTCCAAATGATCACCCAGACCTCACACCCTCCCCCTGCTACTGTTCTCTCATAGGGTCTGTACTTGTCTGGCCCCTCAATGCAATGGCAAGTTTCCTGGGACAGGGACCACAGGCCCAACATGGGGCAGGACATACATCAAGTGTATAATAACACCTTGCAGAAAGGGCCACCTCCTCTGTCCCCCACCTCGGCAAATGTTCTTACCTCTCTAGGCCAATAAGCGTGCTAATAACAACACTTATAAATATTAGCTACCCCCCATCCCAGGATTCTTAAACACTAGAACCAGAGAGATAACATCTATGGCTCTTCTATAAACCCAAATCTGACTTTGTTTCTCCCCAATTTAAAATCTTCCATGGTTCCCCAATGTCCCCAAATAAACCTCCCCCACAAGCTGTGCATCCAAGGTCTTGCATCATCTAATTCCTGCTTCCTCCTCCAGGTCCCCTCCCCCACTCAAACAGGTCAGCCTATAAATCACCTGCCAACAGGGCTGCTTCATGCCCCTGGGTCTTTGCACATGCTAGTCCCTTTGTCCAGTACAGGTACACCCACCCGTATTCATTCTTCAAAACCCTGTCCAGGCACACACCCCTGTGAGGAACACTTCCTAATCTCTTTCCTCTTCCTGTGCCTGCTCCTTGTACACACATTGATTATCACATTCAATGCAATTAGAGGTTGATGTGTCTGTCTCCTACCAAACCGGACACAACAGAGACTGGGCCTTTTTGTCTTTGTTTTAAATCTCTGGTGCCCAGATACTGCCTGCAGACAAACAGGCACTCAAGAATGTCTAGCTGACAGGTGGGAGAGTCGGTAAACAACATCTGCACAGCCCTTTACAGTTTACGAAGCCTTTTCCTGTCCTCCATCTCACTGGGCTCCTCTCACTGGGGCAGTGAGGAGAGGCGGCTCCCGGGTCCCATCCCTAACCACAGGAGCTCCAAAGGGCCTGGGAACCCCTTCTCTCTGCCTAGGCAGGTACTGAGGTTTACCAGGTGCCGAGGTTTGCCAGGTGCCTCGGCTGGGCTCCCCAAGAGCAGTTTGGACCTCCTTTCA